>NW_009648041.1:3176798-3228443 GCF_000708025.1 Charadrius vociferus | reverse complement strand
AAAAAAAAATAAAAAAAAAAATCCGGGCAAATTTTCACCCTGCTCTGGGTGACAGTGCTGGGATTTCCACACCCCCCCTCCCCTGCAAGACACCCTCTCCCCTCCAACAAGCAGCGGTGCGGGAGCGTTCCGACAGCAGCGGCGTTGTCCGCAGCCGCTAGAGATCAGCCTTGCCCTGCTCTTGGGCGCCGCACGAAAACCCTCCGGTTGCCTTTGCCTTGCTCAGTCCCCGCCCGACCTTTGCCTTTTCACACCCCACTTTTTTTTTCTTTTTTTTTTTTTCTTTTCTTTTGAATGTGTATGCTCTTTCCAGCGCATTTTCTGATTCCCCTGTGCTTTTCCCTATCCCTTTCAACATGGGTGTCATTAATTAGCTGACAGTGTGATAGATGATACATTTTCTCATAGAGAAATTTCGTGCATTTCTCTGCAGCAGAAATGCAGAACTCTCTCTCTTCCCCCAGGCTGTTTGCTTTGTTTTGGCTGTTTTTTTTATACTATACTCTGTTACAAACTTTTAGAGTTTTGTCCCCCACTTTTCTCCCCCCAACTCCTATCTGCTCTCAGATGACTGTGTTAGTGCTACTCCTGACATTTTCCTTTCTTAGATACATGCAAATCTGGGAGAGAGGATAAAAACAGACAAAGGAAAAGGATATTTTACTTTTCTACAAGGGTAATCCCGTCCCAGCCCGCTGCCTGCTTTCTGAGATTGGAGGCAGCGGGCAGTACGACAAGCCCAGCACTACCCTATAAGCTCCAGGCAGGGCTGGCGGGCATCCATTCTCCATCCTGCCCTGTGCCCACAGCACTACACATACACACTGGGGATACTGGGGGCAGTGATATCGCACTGCTTCGATAACCAAAGTGGCAAAGCAGTGTGCAGTGGCCCTCCATAAGGAGGAACTCGGCAGACGCTTCCCCTGGAGCAGAGCTCTTCCAGCTCCCGCTTAGTACCGCACTCAGGCTTAACGCTGCAATTAAGCTCATAGTTTCCCTGTTTCAGATATTTCAGAACTTCTCTGATCATTTCTCATTTTGCACCTCAGAAATATATTGAACATGATGTGTCAATGTAACCAGCCATGACAAATTGTTGCGTGGATGTGGGAAGCAGGTGGAATACAAAAGGATGCAAAATGTCAGGAACTGGGCTTCAACTTCATTTGTGTTATAGGACCTCAGTTATAAGTTTGGCTCAGGCAGAACTGTGTTCACCCTCAGGATTTGTCCCAGTGCCTTCCCAAATAGCTGGGATCATCTTCCTAAATGAAGAGCACCAGAGTTAACGTGCATGCCTCTGTGTGCATATGTTTATATTCATATAAGCATATGTTTTGGGTGCATGCCTCACTATTAGAGTGAAATTGGTAGTTTGCAATAAATATTTTTAGTTAACTACAGTCTATTCT
The DNA here is from genome assembly GCF_000708025.1 of Charadrius vociferus. Taxonomy (NCBI): domain Eukaryota; kingdom Metazoa; phylum Chordata; class Aves; order Charadriiformes; family Charadriidae; genus Charadrius; species Charadrius vociferus. Next base: position 3,227,028 of record NW_009648041.1, on the reverse strand, counting down.
GGAAAAACATATAGCAGTCCTCATTACATCACACTGCGAAAATCTACCTATGGGTTGGCTTAAACTGACAAGGCTGCTCTCCTGATTCTCCAGTCAAAACGAACAAACTGAAAATGAAAGCTAAAATGAACAATGTGACTGTGTGGTATGCTGAGGACAGATGTGGACTCAACCTCCTCCTGCTCTGAGCTGGCCAGATGTGGCAGCCCCTGAGGAACATGCCTGCCTGAGGTCACTGCTGCTCTGGAACAACGCTGTGCAACTACCTGAATGGGTGAATTTGAAAGCCACTCTTCAGGTGTTGGGAACTTTCATCCTCCTGCTCATTTCTGGGACACAAATTCAGAAAACACAGGAAGACAGCCACAATTAATTTGTGAATTCTGCAGAGATTTTAGCGCTTACAGTTTTGTAGAGCTGGCAGTTAGTGTATGCGGTATCAAATGTCTCTTTTCGTACTGTAAGGACAGTTACTGGCCAGCCAGAAATTCAGATTCTGACACCTGTACCTACCTCAATCTTGAAAGCCTAAAGTGCTGATATCCACACATTCGTCTTGTGATGAGCAGGAAGGCTCCTTGAAAAGCCAAAAATGAGAGCACGTGTCTGCTGGGTGATGGAAACCAGACCAAAAGAGGAGCCAGCCATTCTGCAGGAATTACAAACCGCTAACCCAAAGTGATCCCTGCAAACTGGGACGGGAGCTTGAGAGTCAGAGACAGAGTGGGAGGAAAGAAAGCTGAGAGAAGAGGGAACAGTGCAAAAGTGTCAGTCCAAAATAACCTTCGTGGCTACCAGGCTGAGAGCTTTTTTCTGCTTTCACACATGGTATGTGGGCACATGTTATTCTTATGCATTCATTTAGTGTCACCAAACCCCTTATGTCTGCAGGGGACAAGAATGTGCCCAGTGTTACAATATCTATGCGCAGAGTAGAGAGGATTTTACAAGAAACATGGCAATATCTGAGAACCTCATCTGTTTCAAAGAGAGAAAATAACCAAGGAACACTGGATTGGGTCCCAAAAGAGATGTCACTGCATTTAATGTGTATTTATGCAGCTATTTAGAGGCAAACGAGAAGCAGTGATTATGTATAGAATAAAATGGAACAACAAATTGAGATTGTTTTAGCTTCCGCTCTATCTGATTAGCCAGGAAGAACAACAGACTGATATGCTCTGAACAAACAAAAATACGCTAAGCCTAAATGCTCTGGTCCTTGGGGGATTCATTTTTATTTACTGCATGAAACAAAGAGGGAGAACAAAAGAGATTTGTTTCGAATCAGCTGGGAGGCTTGGCAGCCGAGGCTGAGACGGTCCTTCTGTGCACCTACATGCTGCTGAAGTTATCGGGACTTCTCAGTGCCACTTCTCTGCTCCTTGGCTGAGAAGAAGTCCTCAGTTCATTGTAGCACCAAAAATGGCAGCTTTGCAAGCCAGCCCTGGCAATCGGTGGGAATCGTATTATGGCACAGGGCTGCAGCACAAGGTATTCCTCTCCTAAACACGTTTAATGGCAGAATATTAGGTTGAATAGCTGAACCCGATGCCTCAGCGTCCTCCGACTCAGATGTCTGCTCAGTGCTGTGAGGCAGGAGCCAGATGAAACCCCATTATGGATATACCCAGACAGAATGGAAAGCGGTGATTTACGGGGACAGCCAGGGATCTTTCCAAACCTTGGGCACAGCTATCGGGAGCGGTGAATCCTGAGATGGCTGGCATGATCACGACACAAGATATAACTGAGGAGACTTCCAGGAGCCAGGTTTTAAAGAAGGAAGCAAATTGTAATCGGGCTTGAGGTCCTCACTAGATCTATAGCACGACATCTCAGAAAGACTGAAGTCACCAACCTGTAGCTTTGCTCTTGTAGACCCCTGACAGGCACACAAAAGGGATGTGCTTGGGATGAATGGGAGATGCTGGGTGAGCTCTTTGGAGTTGCATTATTTCCTTCATCTACTTTTAGCACATACCATGGAATCACAAATCGCTAATGAGCATCATTGCTCAGTGCCCCAGGTGATGTTATATATTATCGAGGCTTCGATACTATATTGCAAGGGTATATATTGGATAAGTAACAGAGTGGCTGGAATGACTAGTTTAGTGGTAAAGGTGAATGTTTAGTAGCTTTTTCATGCAGCAAATAAAATCCTACGCCAACAAAAACCTCATGACCTAAGTAATAAGTAACACTACCAGAGCAGGCAATAACGCTGCATGGAACAAGTATTTTGTGTACACGCAGCCATCAAACAAACATTTATACAACTGGGGATGTCACAGCTAAATCTTGTTTGCCTCCTGTTCTCTGGTAGGGCTGTGCTGGTGTAGGTACCCGTCAGGGTGCAATGCAATACAGCAGCAAAACATTCAATTCATTGATCAACACCGGCCCATCGGACCCCTGCTCCCTCCCCGCTCTGTGGGGACACGGTGGTCCTAGGCATGAGAGAGGAAGCCTAAGTATACCCCAAAAGCTGCAAAACAACTGAAATATGGCTTAATAAATGATAGATTTTGTTCTCTCTTATCAAAACATAGGACTACAAGTGCTTCACTCTATTAATCTATGCCTGTCTCCTTAAATGTTTTAATAATATTCTTTCACTTTCTTAATTATGTTTTGTGTGGAATGAGAAAGTGAGGTTTCCCCACAAAGCATGTTGTGCTATAAATACCACTAGAGATGTACTTAAGAAACGGTTGAATAAACACACTGACGCAGAATAGGAAGAACTATTCCTACTTAGAGTCAATGGTGTGATTTTCAACTTGCAAAAAGATCCTGTTAAATATAAAGAAAGGTCAGCAGCATAATTCTTTGTTCCTTTCCGCAAAAAGGGACAATTCATCAGAAAAAAAACCTATGGTTTCTGCAAACACACTTTAGCAAATTTCTAAATGAAGAATGGCAATAGTTTTACAAAGCCTGGCATGGAAAAGGTCATTCGTGGAAAGGAGAGCCAGTAATGCAAAACCTGAGTGAAACAGAAGCGACTTAATAGAATATGTCAGAAAGGACTGTTCAGCTGTGATAATAACAAGGCTTCTGCATTTTATTATTTTTTAGCCTATTTTCCCAAGCAAGTGAGGTTCACACAGCCATACTCCATGTACCTCTATGTGTCTATGTCTGTTCTCCCCGACTAATTTTTGAATACTTGGGGCTGTCTGCACCAAATTTGAAAGGGAATAGCAGTTTTAAAGACAACTGAGATCCTCTGGCTGTCATGAAAACAGGCGCTGCTATCCCTGCTGGTTGAGAGGCTGCAACCAGACCTCATCCTCACTCAGCCATGGAAGAGTCCACATGGGGAAGGATGTTATCAGACCCCAAACCCAGGAAAATGTTCACCTGGAGGCTGCCCCTTCCTGGCTACCAGAAAATCAAGCTACAGAGTACAAAACTGTGAGAAATCAGCTTTTATTAGTCCCACTGCTGAAGGAACTACTCATTTAAAATTCAACTTTTCTGAGAAAGTTTTGTAAGGAGAAATCTTTTTACTTCTGACTTGTACACACAGATCTCAAGGCTATTGCAATAACCTGTCAGGCTGCTCATTGCTGAAAGCCGGATCCGCAGAGGACATGTGGGAGAGGTACAGCCTGTGAAACCTTTTCTGTAACTCATGGAGCCCAGGGAGGTGTTTCACCCCTTGAGCTCACAGGAGAGACCAGCCCCAGGGAGAGCTTCAGTCCCTCCTCTACCATGAATTTGGGAACCCAGGATGTTCCCATGGGACTGTCCCTATGACGCCTTCAGAAAAACTACAAGATTGTTGTCCTCTGTCCTAAAGGTGTCTGGAAGCTTTTGAGCTAGATTCTTAATCTCTGTAATGAGGCAAACCTTTGGTGGAGCAAAGGGAAATCCTATCATTTATTAAGCTGGGGGTCAGCATATTGTGTCTCTTTGAAGCTCAAGGACCCAGGCAACTCTTCCTTGGCAGCACGAGGTCTGGCTCTTCACTGAGCATGTGTTGGTCTTTGGACAAGTATGGGACCCTGTTTTTTTATGGAGGAAGGATGCTCTAACTTGTGGCTTTGGATAGCTCTGTTCAATTCTCCCTTAAACATGTCACTTAGTGCCCAAGCTTCTCAGCAGATAAACATTTGTATCTCACTTTTATCTGCCCTGACACTATTGAAGCTACTTTGCCATTACAGCCAAGCCCTGTGATCACTCAGCTTTCCACCACTTGATGCAATTCAAAACAGAGGGCAAGTTCAAAGCACAGCTGGGGATGCACGTCTCCTTCCCAGCGGGGTGCGACTTTGTGAAAGTTTGCAGAGGAGGCTGCAGAGGAGAGGTCCTGGCCTCTCTCCCCCTCGCTCTGACTATCCCTTCTTCATTTCACCCTTCACAAGCACAATAAGTGCCCTTTTCAGCTGATAGCTGAGGGTCTCCGCTGTGTGACCCTACATTTCCCTATGCTAACAGGCTTTGGGGTGCATGGGAGTTGGATGCTGACAGCCAAGTAAAGCAAAACCTCTCCCTAAAGAGCCTCTGTCTCCATTTCCCAGGTCCCAGTCTGACATGTGGAGGTAAATGCATGAAAGACAGATATTGAAAGACCACAGCACAAACCAGAGATGAAACAGGTAGACCAAAGACCTCAAGTAATTCCAGCCATACAACAGCATAAATCCCAATGCCATGTATGGGAAAGCAAGCATAGCCTGTCCTGAGAGACCCTACTTCCAGACTGGAGCTACCCTTTCTACAGGGTGTTGCGTTGCCCCATATAAAAGTTCCCATTCAAGCCAGTGCTGGGTTAGGTTTCATGGACAGGTCAGGATTCATTTTATGCTGTGAAATAACAGATGTCCCTGACACTGACACTGAGGCTCTTTGTCCCAGTATCTCCCTGCCCAGATTTTGGAAGGATAAAGGCAACCATCCTATTAAAGCATCACATTACTTCTGTGCTATCCTCTGCAGGTCAGTGGAGAGGGCTGGGGACGTTATTTGCATGGGTAAAGAGAAGGCTGATTGAATTGAGAAGTAGCATTTGTAATCCTGATTTGGGGAAATGCCTTTGTTTATCAGGTCATTATACCCTCCATTTATCTGTCATCTCTTCCCTTCTTCAGCTGGCCAGTGAGGTTTTAAATTGGCCAAATTTGGCAGGCTTCATTTTGTGTATTTACTTTCCCCTTGCCATCCTTGCAAACAAATGCACATACCACACACTGACCAGTTTATCTGTATTGCGCATACAGACTATCATCTCTTATGAATGCACCAAAAAGGTCAGAGTATTCAGGTTGCATTGCAAATCAGCACCGGTTATGTACTCTGACAGCACCAGATGTCAGCTCCAAAATGAACTGCATCTGTTCTGTTGAATGCGAGGAGCAATGCATGCGAGGATGAGACTAGACTCTCGAATGGCCCCTCAGAGCCAGGGCTGTGGACTGGCATTGCAAACGCAGCAAAGAGTCCATCTGTAAAGACAGGTTGGGACTTTTCTCCCAGGACTTGTTTCTCTGCTTAAGTTCGTTGAGGATGAGACCTGCAGGTAAGATACAGCAGTCAGACAAAATAACTGACCTTGGGGCTGGCCTGAGTGTGGCAATTCCCTTCCCTGGCTCTGAGCAATTCAGGTCTGCTCTTGTTTTCCCATCAACTGTTTCCTGCTCCAAATCCTGCTCCCCACCAGCTAGGTGGTGTAACCGCACTAAATCTACAGCAGCCCCTTGTCCTGCCTGTTGGCTGGAGCAGATGACTTCTTTGCTGGGCTTTTTGGACAAGTTGGGGCTTATGCAGCTAAGCTTTCAAATCTGTCGCACAGGTGTCTCATGTCACATCAGTGGGTGGTAAAGTTTAGCTGAAGTTCAGACATGGTGTGCATCAGCCTTTCCACCTTAGCTGCTTGTCCCCATAGTCCTGCTCCTCCAGAAGGAAGGTGGCTGTTTCCTAACAGGCGACTGGAAGCACATTGGAAGGACCAGTCCTAACTCATCCACCACTGATAAGCAAATCCAGAAAATCTTGGTCTCTGTGTGTTGGATTTGGAGTCAGCCAGTTGAAGGGGCACTTGGGCTATGCTGTTACTCACGCGTGGGAGTCTGGGATGATTTTTGCAGCGTGAGGAACCTTGTTTACACATCGTTTCATGGCTGTTTCAATCAAGACCTGACCTGCCTGTGACTATGTCGATGGGAGCAGGGTCAGGGTTTTAGCTGGAGCTATGAAGCTCTGTGCTTTGCCAAATGAGTCCTCCAATTAAAACTTTCCTAGTATATTTGCAAACCAAATAATTAGCACCCTTGAGATATCCATGGCCCTCTATAGATTCCCAACTTCTACATTTACAGTAAATTGCTAGAAAACAGGTAACTGCTACATTCAACAAGCATTTCAGAATGAAAGCAGTAGCACAAAAAAGAAAACAGAGTATCTGCTTTAATGTTACTTGCTCACAAGTATTAATAAACTGCATGAATTTTAATAGCTGTGACACACTTCCTGCCACCCTTTAGAAGAGGGATGATGTTACGGACTCAAAGTGGTTTCCTTCATCTTGTCAAGACCTCAAGTAGCGTCTTCCTCCCAGAGTGGCAGTTTTCACTGATGCTGGGGGAAGAGCTGGTTTGGCAGCGACAGCCGGGACAGGGCTTCCTGCTCTGGCCCCAGAGCATCCAGCCTGGAAGGGCTCCTCAAAGTCATAGCTTTTGAGCTAATGCTGCCCCTTGTGAGGCTCGGCAAAATATATGCTCACTGAACATGATGAGGATAATTTGGCTTATTTTGTCTGTTTGATTTTTTTTTTTTTTTGTAAGGTAAGGGCAAGGAAGGTTTTCCTTTCCCACCTTGCGCATTGCACCTGACATGATAAATCTTAGAACAGTAATGAGAACAAGTTAATATGGGACTATATTTTCTCTTCTCGTAATGAGCTTTGTCATGGAAATATATTGATTTTATGTCACTTTCTGTTCTCTTTATAATTTTTATGGGTGGAATGAGGTAGCAAAATCTTATCTCTCATAAATTCAATATAAATTTGCGTTAGCCTACATAACTGCATGTTTAGTTTGGCCACCTATTTCACTGCTCCCCTGTTTACAGCCTGGGAAAGAGGGGAAATGGCCAATCAATCAAAATCTGGAATACTGAAAAGGTCACAGCCATCCACACGATACCACCATCCCCTGCAGCATTAGGCATTTCCCAGCTGCTGCAATGCTCCAGATGTGCCTCGCTCTGTTTTCCCTGTAGCTTCCTCAGGCCCTGGAGGAACTGGGGGAAGGCAGATCTTACCTAAAGGAAACCCAAGCGCAAAGGATGGAAGCGAGAGGTTTCTGCCTCCCCTCCAACCAGAGCAGATGTCCTGTCTGGCACACGGCGAGCAGCGCGCCGTGCTGCGATGAGCCAGCAAGCTCACGTATGGCAAAGCTCCCGTCACGCTGCTGTTATCCTGTCACTGATACTGTCAGCCCCTCAGAGGGAAAATGTATTAACTATTTACCAGCTTCTTCCAACTACTCTTCCCTGCAGCCCCAAAACTTGAGACTATGGATCGATTCTGAATCATTTCCCCTTGAATGCTGCATGGCTTTGTCTATCCTCTCCAAATTTCTTGTGTACTACTTTTCATTAATCCACTTTCCCTCCAATTCAACAGCTGCCACTGTGACAGAGAAGCAATTTTCTCCCAGGTACACACAAAAAACCGAAGGGCTGAACTTTAGGTATTCCTCCTTGTAGAGCTAAACTAGACACTTTATTCATCGCTGCTCATCTCTCATTGCACAGACTAATCGAAACTTGAAAATCCTCATTCAAAAATGAAAGCATGGAAATAAAAATGGATTTTCACTTTGAGCAGCTGACTATATGCAAAATCAGTTGTAATGACTACAAATAGGACAGTTATCTTCTGCTGCCCCTAACAGCAGGACAGAATGTATGGATGGCCACTGTGTACCACGACAGCCTCGGTGTGCACTAAGGAGTTGGACTAGTCCATACCAGCTAAGGATCTGGCCTCTGGAAGTCAAAGTGGGTCAATAATTTGGACTCATAATGAATTGGCACAGTCAGAGGCTAGCTCAACACTGAAAATGGTAACCCTTTGCAGTAAAACTGCCTGTTCCCATAATAAGAGACAAAAACATTGCTTAATGGGTTTTGGGGTGATAACTCTTCTAAATGAGAAGACTGTATAGGAGAAAAATGAAGCAGGGGAATTGCAATTTTGCATTTTCTGTGATAAAAACAATGGGGGGATGAAGGGAACATGTGGCTGCAGTTTTACAAATTGAGTTGTGGAAGCCAGACTCCAGCTTTGCTCCCATTAAGGATTAACATCTGGAGATAAGAGTTTAAAATCCAATATTGTCTTGAAAATGATGCACAGACACAGCTTCAAGTTGCTGTCTTGGCTGCATATTCACAGCTCACCAATTTTATACCCCTTGTTTCCCCTTAAATTATTCATCCTGAGCATCCTTTATGTTTTCTTTACATCATGTCACAGCTGGAAAAGAAGAAATCCTGCGAGTACAGTAGCTCCTTTTGTCCCTGCTTTCACCCTGCAGGTGCGGCACGTTTCCTACCTCCTTTGCTTCCCTGTGACACCACTGCTGGCAGGTTTGGGGTCCCTCTACCTTCTCAAACAGAAGAGTTTCATACCTGTCATGTTAAGGTGGAAATAAGACGTGGGAAGGTTTGTACACAGTCATAGAAGGCAATGAATGTGTTGTGGATCATGATCAACCCAGGAAATCAAGCATGCTCGTACTTCAGCTCCTCTCCAACCTGCATTGCTCTTCAAATAAAAATGACAGTGCACTCCAACAGAAAACAATATCCCATTTCAACTATGTCAAAGATTCCTCCACTTGTGCGCAACACTCTCATTAACCCCTCCCTGCTACACCGCCAGGCAGTTGTTTCTGCCATCTTGCAGTTATACCCAGTAAGTGCTTCCAAGCATCCATCAGAAAGAGAAATTCAGGATATTCCCCGGAGCTCCCATGTGCCCTGGCAGGATACACAGTTACTGTAGGCACTACACAAGCGCTTTGCTAAACAGCCCCATCAAACACGGCAGAAAGGGAGGGAAAGCTGAGGCACGGACCCAGGGACACGCCAGGGGAATACAGTTATGGAATGAGAATCTCCCTCTCCCTTATCCTTCAAGATAACTGTCCTCTATCAGCACTAATAAATGAGAAAAGAAACACACTCACTGTTCAGAAGGACTAATTTTTGTCTTTACCTTTAAAGAGAAACTTAAGGAAATGTGAAAAAAAAAAAAAAACCTGCTGATTTAAACCACTGGAAAAATTTAAACCTCATTGTACAAGGGGAACAAATCCTAGAGAAGGAGGAAAACTATTTCAGCTATTGAACAATGCCAGCATGCAGACAAATGGGAATCATATGGCTTTCTGAAGGCATGAAGCTTGGAAATTAGAAGTCAGCTTCCATTGAGAGAGAGAGCAAGAAAAGAGTATTTTTAGGTCCTTAGTAGTTTTGTGTCCCTTTTCCTTCCACAGTGTAACTGAATAAACAACCATTGATACAGGGAATAAAATCTGTAATGTATAACCAATGCATGAGAAGGAGATCCGACTGTGTTACATATTCACAGGAGGAGAAGGTAAATAAAGAACTCAAGGTACTCTATTTAAAAAAAAAAAAAAACCCACAAGCAAAATCCTTGTTTTTTATAGCAAACTAAGTGTGTCAGTCTGCCTCAAAAGTGTTGGGAATAAATGTGATTGTAAATAAGGATTACTACAGGTAATGTAGATAGAACAAAAACCCCCAGCCCAATAAGCAGCAATGGTATTATACTGAAATTGTAGTCACTCTTGCTACCACAGGTTCTGAAGTTTGACAAAGTAAAAGTTGAAGAGAAGCAAAAGCCTTTTCAACCCACCCAAACACAAGGCTGAGGGGTCAGCGCAAGTGCAAACCCAGGAGGACCCTTCTTTACCAAAATTTGTTTCTACTCCTGAGTGAATCCTCACACCCAGTTAAAAAGAAGCAGGGCAGGAAGGTGTGTGCTAAAACTGAGCTCGTGCTTCCAGGACTGTGACAATTTGTTCTGCTGCATAGTGTTTAGCGTTGAACACATCAATCAGCTAATTGACAGCTAATTGGCTTGTCAGCCTAAAATATTCCTTTCTGCCATAAGTAGTAGGGGTGGGGAAAAAGCCACCTGGGAGGCAGTATAAGTTTTTCTGTATGCAAAGCTTCCAGATAAATCATATTTTCTTGGCAGCTAATACAGAATTGTCCACAGAGCTGTTCAGCACAGCTCCATTGCTTAATATAGGGGCTCTAACATATTGTTCACATATGAATGGAGTTATGAAAGCATGCTGTGATTTATAGGCACCTTTCACTTTATATCTCTGATTTAGCTAGGCTACGATTTGATTCTTTAGGGAATTTTTCACTGGCATTTGCAAAGCACTGGACTACAGTAAATTGTGAAGGACATAGAAGCTCAAGAACAATTGTTACTGTACATCCCTAACAGAGACACAGCTCAAGGAATGAGGAAAATAAGAAATGTTTGCCCTGCAAATGCTCTTTCAAATCCTCTTTCAAAAAGTCTGGTTCTTCTGCAGTGTTGCTTTGTCATCTTAGCTTTGCAGCACGCCTGTAAGGAACAGCTCGGGACAAAACAGAGCAAATATGTCTTTCATTTCCTAAATCTGGGAAAAAATATATGGCCCTAATTAAATACATCTGGAAAAGGTAAAGTGATTTGAATATTATCCTCTTTCCATCACCACCTCCTTGACTTTGCTTGCCATCTGTTGCCCAGCCTTTGCTGCAGGACAGAGCGGTCCGTTGGCATATGAGAGATCCCTGAGAAAGGTCTTAGTTTGAAGGTGCTGAGCAACACCAACGCATCACCTCTCCTCCTCCTCCCTCAACGTGCCCAATTTGGAACTGGAGGACAATACTGATCTCCTTGGAAGAGCCCTTTGGGATCGATGGCTGATATTGATTTCAAAGCAGCAAAATAGAGGATGGCTTATGAATCAGGAGGAATGAGGGTAAGCAGTCCCCAGGACATAGCAGTGCGCAATGGTGAATGATATGGTTTATCACACCTGTGGGACCTCTTGCAGCTCTGTCTTCTGAGCTGGCTTGCCTCAAGCTCCTCAGCTTTCGTCAATCCTTAGGGTCCACAACCTGCAGAAGGCAGTGGGCATGCTGTCACATCCCTGTACCTGGTTAGTCATGTCTGCTTCTTTGTTCTCCTCTCACTGATTTGTGCTGTTCACCCGGGTCTCACCTCCCTGCCCAGCCAGTAAACGCTTCATGCTGGGACCATCCAGGGGAACAGGTGCACACACAGACAGCTGATACCATAATAAATGCACTATTAACAAAAAAGAAAAAGGAAAGGATTTTGACGGGGACCATGGAGTGTTAACTTGACAGAAACAGCCAATAATGTGATCGTATAATTTTAGTTCACTTTGCTGACTATATGGCATGAAGATTCCTCATGTCAGCAGAGCTGAAAATTTAAATAAAACTTACATCATTTAACACTGGCTTGAACATGGGTGACATTTATTTGCCTTCCCTTTTGCTTTTATTAATGCCAGTTTTGCTGTTAGGTTTGTTTGTTAATCCTACAAATGAAATTAAACCAAGGCTGTTATACAAAAAGGGTTTGCACAGATCAGATCAAATTATGTCATATTGTTTTATTTTATACCAAATGATTATTTAGCAATTGGTTTAATGGAAGAAAAAATAAACAAAAGCCTCCATGAGATGAGTATTTCACATGCCATGCATGGCTGAAGTTACGCTAACTGTGCAAAGAGTATCAGCTACTTCATGCTGGACACAGTCTTGTTCCCACTTGAATCAGCAGAGATATTCCAGTGTTGGGAGCAAGCTCAGATGCAGTATGTCATGGACCAGATAAGCAGTTGATGTAATTCACTATGGTTTTACTGGTGCTGGTACTGCTGAGCTGATGGTAGCTTATTCCGGTAATGAGCACAACTCCCTCTATAAGGTGTTCTGAGTGGTGCAGGAATATTCTGCATTTTGTTTTTCTGTTTATGTGTGTATCAACAGTCTCTCCAGGCTTGCTTCCTTTTGCCACAACAAACACTGCGATAAAACCTTTGAGACCTACAATTTTGGTTCACCACCTTGTAATAGCCCTGATTGTCTGCCCACACCTCTGTGGTCGGCAATGGCTTGGGTTCCCCCGGGCTGTGGTGTCCATCCATCTGCATCACCCTGCAGCTTCAAGTCTATCGTGAGTCTTCAAGTCTAGCATGACTTTAGACGCTGCACAATGCCAGAATGACAGCATAGGGACAACTAAGGCTTTTTTAGGAATCTCATACATATAAATTCTTTAAATACTGCATCAAAATTTTAAGCATCATTTTGGTTCTGTGTCTGTTTAGAAATTCTACTCCATTCTGTTAACATCAAGGGAACTATGTTAATTTGCCCTAGGAGAGGATTTGTCTCTTGTTTTGATCAGAGGCATGACCAGGATATTTGTGTATTTTCTGTTCTAATGTCAGAGTGACTTGATGACATGCACAGGCTATTATTCAATAATGATGCCTAAATGGAGCTATCAGAAGGGTTATTATCAAGGTTATTAAAAAGCAATTCTTTCTGCCTTCAGTTTAACCATGAATTGCAGAGCTAACCGTCATCTAGGTGAGGATGTGCGTATTAATCAAGAGGCTTCCTATGGTCTACCTAGATATCCTGAGCCTGGATAATGATTGATTTACTCTACTCTTAGATTAGCACAAAATCAGCCGGGGGTGTTGAACATCTGACCAGAGGAGTTAATGCATAATGCTTGGCAACCATTTTGCAATTTTCTCACATCTGTTCTTTCTGGCTGAGACACTAGATTTCTTTTAAAAGCCCAGAAAATGGCACATAGAAAAATGTTTGTGGTGCAGTATTCCCTGCTATGAAATGGTAACGGTCCTACTAAAACCCCTTTTGCTTCAGCACTTTTCCAGGAGAAATAAGCCTTCTATGTAGTAATATACCAGATGCTGAAGTATGGAAAATGCCAATAATTTTTTAGTAATCATTTGAAGGTAGCTGCCTGTAACTGCATTCCTACGCAAAACAAATTTGATCAGGTAAGTTACTAATGAGCCCATGAGCACCATTTGGGCTGAGTTACCAGCTTTAGGGAAATATATTTAACTTAACTTCTCGCCTTGCTTAGGTAAAAGGCAGCTCCGTTCTGCTCTCACATGCTTCTAGCAAACCCTGAAGTGCAACACGACTTGCATCTGTTGCTGCAATTTCTTTGAATGCAAGCATGGCAATTCAGCTGGCTCGTCTCTTTTCTGCTGACTCTGGGCTATCAAGGCATACATTTCAGGTTTGGCAAAATTCTCACAGTGCTGTCAAGCTAACCAACACGTCTAGTATTAAATGGTTTCCCATTTGCTGTTATCATCATTTTCACAGACTACACTACAGCTTCGCTGTGCACTTCTAACGCTTTCAACATTGCCTTTTGCAAGTGAAGAGACCAGAGATGCCAAGATGCATACACGTCTGCTCCAGCCCCTTTACCTGGCAGCCTGAGGCTGACATAATGAAAATTAAAAACGGTCACTAAAGGCAGACAGACTTCTTTCTGGTCTGTCCCTCAGTTATGTTATCAAAACTATTCATCCTGTCCTGGGAAGTTGTCAAAGATGAAGTGTGCAGAACAAATGTGAGGGTGGATTTAATAAAGAGTCTTCTGAGAAGTATTGCTTGCACAATCAATAAAAAGCTTTGGAGGGGCCTCAGGGGTTTTAGAGAGTGATTTGAGTACAAGGAGCTGAGCTTCAACAAAATGGGAGATACAGGCACTTCGTGGAGAGCACCCAAGATTCACCTACTCAGACAAGCTTTGCAAGGCAGGCGATGGTGCGCTGATGAACAATCCTATGATGTTTTTTAAAACATTATTGGGAAGAGTTACAATGGTTACACTGATTTAGAATAGCTGCCAAAAGCGAGAGGAAGAAAAGAGGAAGAGTGGTGTTCCCCAGGGCTCAGTACTGGGGCCAGTTCCCTTCAATATCTTTATCAATGACCTGGACAAGTGGATCAAGTGCACCCTCAGTAAACTTGTGGATGACACCAAGTTGGGCAGGAGTGTTGATCTGCTTGAGAGTAGGATGGCTCTGCAGAGGGATCTGCACAGACTGGATCGATGGGCCGAGGCCAATGGTATGAGGTTCAACAAGGCCAAGTGCCAGGTCCTGCACTTGGGTCACAACAACCCCATGCAGCGCTACAGGCTTGGGGTGGAGTGGCTGGGAAGCTGCCCGGCAGAAAAGGACCTGGGGGCTTTAGTTGACAGCCAGCTGAATATGATCCAGCAGTGTGCCCAGGTGGCCAAGAAGGCCAACAACATCCTGGCATGTATCAGGAACAGTGTGGCCAGCAGGACTACGGAAGAGATTGTCCTGCTGTACTTGGCACTGGTGAGGCTGCGTTCAGTTTGAGCCCCTCACTACAAGAAAGACATTGAAGTTCTTGAGCATGTCCAGAGAAGGGCAACAAAGCTGGTGAGGGGTCTGGAGCACAAGTCTTATGAGGAGCCACTGAGGGAACTGGGGTTGTTTAGCCTGGAGAAAAGCAGGCTCAGGGAAGACTTTACCGCTCTCTACAACTACCTGAAAGGAGATTGTAGCCAGGTGGGGGTTGCTCTCTTCTCCCAAGTAACAAGCGACACGACAAGAGGAAATGACCTCAAGTTGCACCAGGGGTGGTTTAGGAACATTAGGAACATATTAGGAAGCATTTCTTCACCGAAAGGGTTATCAAACTTTGGAACAGGCTGCCCAGGGAAGTGGTGGAATCACCATCACTGGAGGTATTTAAAAGACCAGTGCTGAGGGACATGGTTTACTGGTGGTTTCGGCAGTGTTAGGTTGATGGTTGGACTCAATGATCTTAAAGGTCCCTTCCAACCTTGTCAGTTCTATGATTCTATCATTTATATGCAGAAAGACATATCTATCAAAAGTAAAGCGTATTCTGAATTTCATACCATTCATGGAGTCAGTAGCCTGGAAGCTGGATTCACAGTAAACCAAGTAGGACCAACCAGAACTACTTCATTTGAAGCACATGAAAAGCCTAGTGGAGATTCATCTCAAAAACCTACACACTTTTATCGAATGATTCAGTCGTTGGAAACTCATGTTCAGTTGCTTCTTCCGCTTACAAAGCAAAACCTAGTAGGACTCTGTACCTCTGATGTTAAACTGAGAAGAGCAGCACCTTGCTCTGAGGAAGTTTAGGGATTTTATTATAAATACTCCTTTGTGCAAGCGCTCTCCCTGTAAGAAGAAGAGACCTTACTAGACACAGTACTATTAGGGGCCTACTTGCCACGGCGCTTCCCCGTCCGCCAAGCCCTACACAGAGCCAATCACTTCCAGAAAAGCATCTTTATTACAAATCAGAAAGTACTTCAAGCTTCTGCCTTGGAATAACCAATTCATCCCCTGGGGATAAATAAAACAGTACAGTTTAGCATCCTTCCTTCAGAGCTGGATACCAAACACAGAGATCCCATACTGCTTTAAGAATGAAGCTGTTGGATAAAAAGGGAGCTCTTCCTGGAGCCCTGCTTTATGATAAAAACTATTTTTAGAGAGGATTTAGCAATGCCAGCACCCTGGAGGTGTTTAAGGCCAGGCTGGATGGGGCTTTGAGCAACCTGGTCTAGTGAGAGCTGTCCCTGCCCATGGAAGGGGGGTTGGAACTCAATGATCTTCAAGGTCTCTTCCAACCTAAATCATTCTATGATTCTATGAAGAGCACTCAGCCCAGGGCACAGCCTCGTGCAGGATACAAAGATGGAGTGCTACTATGACGAACAATTTTAGTTATGTCCAGAAGACAAGTTTCAGGGAACGGAGCTGCAGAAGGCTTGGCTACGTGGGGAGCTGAAGCGTCCCCCAGGGTGGACAGCACTGGGATGGGTGCAGGTGGCTTGGTTCTTCTCACCATCAGGGGTTGTTTGAGCCCAGTTTGGCTCAGTGAAGTGGACTCCTGCGGCCTGATAATTTATGCCTTGTTATGTCTTAGTGCTGTAATTTACCAAAATAAAGAATAACATTCCTGTAACGGAGATTAATGGCTGTCAGGCTGCAAAGTAATTTTTCAATATGAAATGGAGCAAAACTTACATTTTTAGCACAATTTCCCGGTTCAGTGATGCACCTGGTAATAATTATGATTTACATTAACCATAACATCATCCTTCTTATATCAACTTGCCTTAGTGAAGAATGAAATAGGCCCTTGTTAAATGTTTCATGAAATAATTCAAATTACATATGCTAAAATTTCCCAGCTCTCACTAGCCAGGCTAAAAATCAACAAGAATAAAAATTATTTGCTGCTGCAAAGGCCCTGATTCTGCATTAAAATTGGCAGGTAGAGCACTAAGAGCTCTCACAGTTAAGTTAATTATCACAACAGCTGACAAAAACTTTAAGTCCAAAACAATGACACAACTGCAAAACCCATTCTCTGCAGATTTTTCCCGCACTGAGACTATGTTCAAGCTAACTTTCTCCTGTAAGAATTTGCCTGAAACAAAACAGAAACAAAAAACCTACTGTCCCTGAAGTCAGCGAAGTTCAATCCTTCAAGACCACCTAATTAATTAAATTCCAGGCAGCAGGACTGTAGCAAGGCGAAGAAGTTTGTAATTTGTTGCTTTGCTAATCTAGGGCCTGATTGTGATTGTGTTCTCTAAGGCACGATGAAACGCTTTCCTAGTGGAGTTTCCTGCCGATATGTAATAGACAAAGCACCAACAACAAAACCAAAAGACAATGTCCTTTCCTTGGCATTTGTGAGGAATGCAAAGCATTTACATGCTAAAACATTACAGCAAAAAAACCACTGAAATAGTCTGAATTATTTGCCTTAGAAACACAGATAAATGAAATACAGAACGAATGTAGCCCTAAAGAGCAGGTAAATTCATTTGAATAATAGGATTATGATTTATGATTTTCCTATTACAAGAACGAGTTTCAATTCTACAGCCTTTTAATTATGCACTGGCTTGCACAACAGCTGCTCTTTTCCCATGCATAAAGTATCAGGACCCCAGAAAGGATTCAGAGGGGACCCCAGGCACCATGTGTAGACATAGCTTCAAAATACTCTGCTTCCTGGGGTCCTGCATCTCTGCCGAAAGGAGCGCCTTATCCAGCAGCTTGCCAGGAATCCAAGGGGCTAGAAACCCCCATTCACTGTGAATACGCTCCATTTTACCTAAATAGTTGCTGGAGCACCCACTGGAGACGGGTATGACCTCTCTCCCTTGTGGGTGCCCTAGCTTAGTCTGCAGGATCATTTTAAACCTCTCACTCCACCCTACTACATATTAGGGAGCCCACTGCTGTTTGAGGAGGAGTGACTGGATGTCGTTCACCCCAGAGAGGTGCAGTGTTATCCTACAGTACTCGACCCCATACCCATCCCACATGGCTATTAGGCGATGGGGACACCAGGCGTCATCAATGATGGCCAGTGCTGCCCGCGCGGTGGGTGCAGGTCGGTGCAGAGCTGGCGGAGTAGCAACAGCTCTGCCTCACCAGCCCAAAGGGCTGTTTCGTTTCCTCCGATTCGCTCGGTCCCTATCAGCCGAGATGGGTAATAGCTCGGTTCTGCTGCCACTGCCGGAGTAAAGTTCAGCACTGAATCATTAATTAGGATGACTGGATACTCTGGGATTTAAACTAGTGATTAATGAGCCTTTCCAGCTCTAGCTCCATGTGAACAACTATCTAGTTCATGTTATATTTAATTTATTTAAAAAACCCTCACCGAGACAGTAAATCTTGCTCAGAAGAATTAGTGAAGGAAGAAATAACACTCACACCGCATTTATAATGTTGATTGCAAATTTATATTCACACTCTCTTGCATTAATTCGAATGCTTTCTTCAGAAGGACAATATAATTCATGCTTTAGGAGATTCTTTGAAAATCTATTTAGAAATGGGAAATGGTGAAGGGGACATCATGATAGGGTAAGTAAAATGGGTATGGCAAATATTGCAAAAAAATTTAGACTATGCAAAAATGCAGTGCCTTGTTCTTAATTTTAGCATAAACCTCCTGTACCCTTCATGGTAAAATACTGTATTCTGCCAAACCAATCCATCTCCCCGCTGTTAATTACTGTACAGAATAAGTTTGAATTGCACTGTTTGCATCATGGAGGTGCTGAGACATCCTGGGCTTTCCTGGTGTGGTTTCTTTTTTTTCCTTAAGCAAAAGTTACAGTGCAGAGGTGCATGGCAAGTGCATTGAAATACAATTTTGAATTAATCTGTTCAGAACATTAATCCACTCCTAAGCTCCCTTCACTCCTGTATGATACATAATCGAAAGCTGGGATCATGGCTGCTTGAGCAATGCTTTCCCTTACATCTGCGTTCAGACACCATGAACTCAAAGGCCATCAGTCTTAACTAATTCCTCTAACTATGTGCTCAGTGATCTCCCCACCAGGAGTCAGTCCAGGGTCTCTGCAAATTTCCATATGTTTGAAGTTTTCCTCTCCTCTTCTATCTTTGTCTGAAAGCTGTCAAAAAGCAGCTACAATTTCATAGGGTAATGAGGAAGAGATTAAGGAACGTAAACATCTGTCACCTAAATATGCGCAATAAGGAGAACATAAAATAAATAAAATTAGGATCCCATAAAAGCAAACAGCAGCACTAAATCACCTGCACGATTGCCTCCTGCACCAAGTGGCCCGTCAGGTTAACTCCTGCGCCCCTGAGCTGCAGCAGCACTGCCTCTGCGAGCCGCAGGGCCACCCACCAGCAGCTCCTGGGACACTTTTATTATGGGCTTGTGCCCGGGGATGCAGGTAGTTTTGGGGGAGGGAGGTGGGGAGGATGAACCTGCTCGCCATCCAGTCTGCAACTCTTTGCAAATGGGACATAGCCTAAACCGCTCGTGATGCTCTGGCAGACCTTCCCCAATTGTGGCTCAGCTTTCATGTAGCTTAATGGAAAATCCTGAATTTCAAATCAGCTGCAAAACCCAAATCAGAGTCTTTATGCAGCAAATCACAAATCCACCAGTGTTAAGCTTAAAATATTAGCATCTTCTTCTTTGGGATTGCTCTAGTGTCATCTCTGGAAACACCACAGCCCTCAGTTTCCCATATCACTGAAGACCGGAGAGATCAGAGCTTGAGCCTGTTCACAGGCAGGAAAGCTCCAGGTAAAAGGAGCCATTGGGACTGGAATGTCCATGCAGCTTTCTCCACAGGAGGTAACGGAGATTGTGGAAATGGGCTCATTCTCTTTATGCTTAAGCAATAAAGTCCTGGAAAAACTCTCATTTTCAACCTTTATCCAGAAATGGTTAAGCTCCTAAATTGAATCCATTATCACCCAAATGAAGACACATACCGGTAAGCTAATTATGTTTCTCACCAAACTCGTGAATAATTAAATATTTTATTGTGATGTTACAATTTGTATTTATTATGCTTTGCTAAGGAGCGAAATTAAACGTAATGAGGCCTGTTAGTGTCTCTCTTCAGAGATGAGCCCATGTCACAGACACCTATATCATTTGCAACAATGGTGATTAATGGGTTTAATTTAGTTGACTTGCATATGTTGGAATCTGTGAGGGGGAGAGAGAAGGGAACTCAGACTGTTAGAGTCCTTTTAATTAGACTAATAATGCCAAGTTTGCATGTGTTAACTAGGGTGCACTATTAATTAGTTTTAGTAGGCTGTTTTCTGAAAGGTGGCACTGTAGCATTTAGGCATGTCTTATGATCCCAGGAGAGCTATTAAGATGACAAACAGAGCATGACATTACACATAACTGCAAACAAACAGCCTTTAATCTTTCTGGATGAAGAATTGGGGGTAATTGATGGACAAAACACTTTCTGTACTGTAGCTGCCTTTCCCTCTTGTTGCCTGTACCGGGTGTTACTCATTCAGCTATGGCACAGGCTCCACAGAGCAGTCCGTCCTCAGCGGTGGTAGAGCTGGAGGTTAGTTTGGGGTCTCAAGTCCCACAAAACAGACAGCTGAGGGCTTGGCCACAGGTGAGATGCTCAGTTCAGGGGTTTCATAGCTAAAAGAGCTTTTCCACCCCCAGGAGACAGCAGGCTGGACAGATTGATCCCACTGGTGAACAGCCTCCTCCACAGGTACCTGGATGCAGCGGCACTTGCGCTTATGCTGGGCGGCCTCAAGGCACCACCAAAGCAAATCTCACCGTCTCTTCTGCTCTCACAGGAGGGGCAAACTGAGAGAACAAGGGGCAGATTCGGTCTCTGACCAGATGGCAGGTCAAGCAAAAAGCACAGTGCCAGGTAGGGGTTAGGGAAGGGAGGTGGAGATGCCACACCTGAGAAGGGCAGATGTAAAGCACTCTGGCATAATTTGGCATCCATGCATTTCTTTCCATGCAACTTAATTGCTGGCTACCATGCTGACTTTCTTCTGTCATCAGAGCTCAGCGCAATGGATCAGTGGGCAGGCAAAATTATCTCCCGTTACCCCATGAGAGCAAACAGCACCATGATCTGTACGCATCCCCAGCCCAGGGCCAGCCAACAGCAGCTGGGTGGAGTATAGGCTCCCCAGTTTTTTCTAGCCAAGTTGTGCCATCACAAGCAGCCCTTGGGGTGTTCTCTGACCACAAAAGCAATAAAATTCCTACCTCTCTATTGCTATGAACCTGGAGTTCAGCTGCACTGTCAACAGGCATTTGTAACAGTTAGCAGTTTCACTGCTCGTACGGATGGCTAAAGGACTGAAGATTTCAATCTTCACTGCCTTTCTCTGTTCATATTAAATACCTGTCAGTGTACTAATGTGTGGAATTTGCATCCATATCCATCAAGACATTTTGAATACAGAGCAAGCAGAGATTGTGCAATAAAGATCCATAGTGCAGACAGGAACTGTAATAATAGAGGGAAAACGTCTTCAGTCTATTCTTTCTGCAGCCTTGTCACACTGTCCCCAAGAAATACAGGCGAGTCTGTGGTTCATGTCCCTATAGGCTATGGGCTTACTCAGCTATAATGACAAAGGAAGTTAGCTCCTGCTAAAACAGAGGGGGAGAAGATGAGTTTTGGCATATGCACCAGGTCAGGAGTTTGGAAGCCAATGTAACCCTGTGGGAATGGAAAGATGCGTTTAAATCGCCTGAAAATCTACATGCATGGAGGCAGGGGGTGTCTGGAGTTACCCAGTTTGGAGGATCAGCTCTATGGGATCAGAGGAGAGATGGACGTAGCTGTAGAAAGACCGTATCTCTACAGATCCTCCAAGGCTGGAGGCGAGCAGGGTGGATTTGGGACACTAGAGTCACCACATGGATCCAGAGCAGAGGAATTGCTTAGGAACAAAGAATCTGGGGTTAGTTTCATGCCATGAACACTTCAAAATAGATGGTATTACAAAAATGGCCTCAATATCATCCGTTTTCTTAAAAAGCTCTACTCCTGTCCCCTGTGGTAGAGTTGGGAGAGGGGGGGAGAGGGGGAAGACCACACTCTCGCATGGGCTGAACAGGACACAGACACTTGGTTAGATTTGCTGTCCCCAGTTCTGCTGGCTGTGCTTAAATAAGAGTTATTGCTCTGGACATTTCTTGCTTTGCTGCTCATTTACAGGAAACGGCTCTGAGCTGGCACCAAGATGAGCCCATTTGGATGCTGGAGCGATTGGTGAGCACCCATGTGTGGGGATGCCCCAGGGGGAAGCAGAGCTGAACGGGTGCCGCTTTCTGCTCCAGCCAAGAACCCCTTGCTTGCTCAGCAGCACCCACACATGGAAGAGCTGCAACCCTGCCCACAGCTGGACACACAAGACTGGTTACTGCATCTTCTGAGGGTAAACAGTTATATACAAGTAATCACTGATAAGTTTCTCAATTATTTTTCCTACCATTTGAAAACATGAAACAGATCAGAGTGAGAACCTTTCCAGCCCAGGATCCCCTCTCCAAAGTGTACGGTAACAGATGTCCTATTTCTTACAATGACTGTTCGGTCTTGAATTATCCAGTGTCCCCAGCTGCTAGAAATCTGAAAGCTAGAGAACCATTTAATGGCTGCCAATGGACTCTTCTTCAGTTAATTTCTCATTGTTTTTTATTCCCTTGGTCCTACAGCATCTTGCAGCCGTGAGTTCCACAAATTCATTATGCATCTCCTTTCTTATTTTTCTGCTCAATAGTGTCATGTGATATCTCCGTCCCTCCGTCACATTCATGAGAAATTGAGAATAACCTTTTCCTGTCATTTGTAATAGTAAAAAAGGTTATTTGCTTCTCAAAGGAGGAAAACAGATTACATCTATAAGATCAGTGACTTAGGGTTACTAAATACATGCAAATCATCTGAGTAAATAATTGCTTAGTGTATGTTGTTTGATTTTTAAAGAAATAGATACTGAATCTCTGAGTATGATATCCACCCGGGGATTCCCATGAAATGAACAGTAGGTCTTAAGCATTTAGTAAAGCGCAAAAGCCAGAGATGTCAAAAACCCCTTTTGATTTATTGCTGAAAAGTATTGACAGGCTAAATAATGTTGTTTTCTACATAATAGGAATTCTTTTTATTGTTTTGATTTCTATTCGGGTAGCAAGAAGATTGAACAGATATCTGCTCTCTTGATAGAGGTGTCTAGAAGTTTGCCATGCTTTTCAGAGGGACCGATCACAGTTCACCCTAGTGGCTCACTGTACTTTGGTCTCTACAAATTAACTATTCTTCATTTAATAACTTTTAATATAGCTATAAATCAATGATGTTTAATATTTTCCACACACAGCCTTCTGTCTCTGCTTGTTAGCAACCTCTAAGGTAAATCCTGACCACTTTGTGCGTTTTTTGGGGGAAAATCTCAGTAAACCCAGGTTCATAAATTGCAATAGCCCTCTGAGTATAACTGAAGCTAGATCATGTTTGAGGGAACCAGTCAAGCTATGAACAATGCCATATGCTGCTCAGCTTACCTGTGTAGCAGTAATAAAACCAGAAATGCAGATAACCCTCTCTCACAGAAGGACATATAGCTTAAATTGAGCTCTTGCTGATGCACATCCCTTCACTCCTTACTTCAGCTGCTCAACTCAAATATTCAAAACATACTCCCAGCCTTGTAGTCTGTTTGCTTAATTCCCACAGAAGACCTGCTGAGTTGTTTTCAGGCTAAGCAAAGACAGATCAGGAAAGCAAAGCCTCAGAACTCAAGCCTGAAAAAAACATCATGTTCCCACTCTCTAAAGTGGGAGCCAGGGCAGATACATCTTATAAACTTCACAAAGACTGCCGAATAAGTGAAATGTTTGAGGCAGAGGAGTGCACGGCTGGCAATGCTGTTTGATCTATTTGCTAATCTATCCGTGGCAGACAGCCTTCTGCATCTCAAGCATAGGTTTTTCTGCAAACCTCTCCCCCCATAATTTCATTATCACTTAGATGAAAGCCGGTGCTATCATGTTTCTGACCGACCACTACGCATTGCCAAGGCAGACTGTTCTAGGGAATACGTCCACATTTTTCAAACATTTCCATTCACACTTAGCTAATTAACTTGCTTTCTCCATTGTGTCAAGTTATCTTGATTCAAAGCCCGCTGAAATCAATGGGAAGGCTCTCCATGATCTGGACCAGACCAGGCCACTGGGTTTGGCTTCAGGTCCCAGGTGGAGGCAGTGCTTTGAGCGCAGTGCACCTGAACCCTGAGCTCATGTATTGTATCAGCATCTGCCATGCCTTGGAGATGTTAAACCATCAGCAATCTTGTCCATAAATAAACTGAGGTTAATTTAAAGCAATAGCCACAGAAGAACAGAACCATTAAAAGTGCTGGAAAAGAGTGGCAGATGTTAAAAAAAAAAAAAAAAAAAGACAGGAGAGAAAGCAGGAGGATGTTCGCAAATCCCTCTTCCTGTGTTGCAGCCAACATCAGAGCAGCTTGGGGCTGCAGCCCCTGGGTACCTCTACGGCATCACTCAGATGAGCAGTCACTGCTTTGCACAGGTAAGGATCACAGCTGAGCCAGGGACGCAAATGTAATTGCCACTATAACAAACCCTCCAGCCACACCTTATTTCATCTATTTTGAATGGGCGTCAAGCGACCATCAAGGCGTTATCTGACAAGTGATATGTGTAGGCAATGCACTGGCTGTGTACTGGCTTCCTTGGGTGATGAGTGGAGGAGTTAGTGGCAAATAAACCTATCTTTTTACCATTTACCAACTGCTAGGCTATGAGCTGGCTTTTCAATCAGACCTTGTCAGTTTAAATAGTAGCACATCACTCTGAAGTGGTGTTCTGGGATTTAAAAGGAGACACATTGCAGATTCTTCAAGGAAAACAGGATACAGGCATTCATTTCTGTTACAAGCATTTCGCTGCAGTTTATACCTGGTGCTTTGCAGTTTAAAATCTGCATTGCAATGTGGAATGAACTGGTACATTTCTCCCACAAAATAAATATGGATAAAAGCATGTTTTGTTTAGCTCAGGCTCCTTACCTGGCTTCAATGAGACTGTGGCCATAAACAAAGTACCCATCAAAAGAACAGATTCCAGAATCGTGATTCTGCGCATTTCTGGCACATGCCACCTTCAAGTGGAGAACCTACAAAGTTTCCTCTGTGGACATTTTGAGCGCTCTGAGGCATTTTATCCTGAACTGGGCTAAGGTGAACTCTCAATTGTGCTAAGAATAGTTTCAGTCTGAATCAACTAGTCACTGAGCTTTCTGATAAAGTTTTGGACTTAAACCCAAGCAAAGTGTGGATTAGCTAACATTTCAAGCCACAATGTTATTTCACATTACAGAAATAATTTCAATCTTAAGAAAAAAAAAATGATGTGAAACTGCGCACTTTTAAAGCATTTTCAAATTCTAGTAACAAAGACCCATGGGACTCACAGTTCAAGAACCTAAAAACCACCCACACAAACTATAGGCTGGACTCCGTTCTCCATGACCTAGCTTCCCAGTAGGTTAGATGAGAGAAATATCAGGTCCTTTGACATAGATGAGGAAATATGCTTATTTTTAATTCCTCCTGGCAGGCAAAAAGTACCTATCACAGCAGGACCAAAGACACCCAAAAGAAAATACCAGAAGGTGGTTATGATAATAAGCTTATTTTCATTACAGTAGGATTATACTTTAAACCTTTGATTAGACTCTTAAAATTTCAGAACATGCTTCTTCGATCCTAGATTTTTAAAAGACAAAAGAAAAACAAGAAGAGAAAGTAAAGTCTTACTCCTGTGGATGAAACCAGTTTTGTTGCATAGAGATCTTCCTGTAAAGTTACTTAATTACATTCAGAGGGCATCTTTAATTCTGATTATGACTAGAATCACGCATGTCTTCATTTAGGAAGTCCTATTGGAGTCTGTATGTCCTAAGAACAGGCTCTTTGAAGCATTGCTAAGTGGGGTAATTTTATTGTACGAGTTTTCTTGTAAAAATTATTGTCTTTCTGGATGTCTAATTAAAATAAAGATGTAATAAAGAATTTATGGTTTTAATTAGAGCATAGATCTTAAAGTAATTATAGTGTGATTAATAATTCCTTAACAGGCTTTCTTATACGAGATGAAGAAAAAAGATTTGAGCCCCATGAAAAATCAATATGCATTACTCAATTACATTAACAAAGCTACACAAAGCAGTCTAGGTCCCAATTAAATTGCTCCTCATGTTAAACTGGCAATGAAGTCTGCAGTTATTAATGAGTCCTGATCTATTTGTTTAGTCATTGTGGGTTTTTTTGAACTATAGAGTTTGGGTGTTTTTATTTATTGGAAAGATGCTGTAACATAGAGATATGGCGATGGGCTCATCCTGCCTGAATAAAATTTCAGAGTACAGAGTGAACAAGGTTTGCTCCAGAATCATCAGGACTGAGCACAAACGCTTTCTGCTTTGCCTTTACCTATATCATGACCCAAGCACAGCAGAGGACCTGCTCATCAAGGCCAAGAAGATGCAGTGCAAGGCACTATGTCCCTTTCCAGTGATCTGTTCCCTGCAGTCAGTGGAGGGGCTTCAGGGGACGACAAGGACCTAGCCTGAAAGCACCCCCCTGGGCCAAACATGTGCTCACCTTATCCCATACAAAAAGAACACTCCCAGGAGCACTGTTGGGCTGAAAGTTCAGGACTCGGGACGCATCCAGTGTCTTGCTCCACTGGTTGCATCTCTAGGTCCTGAGCACAGGCACTGGAGGCCAGCAGCATCTCCAGGAGCCATACACAGAAGCTCAGTACAAGGGATCCCTGGGCAGCATTTAATTTTTTGGGGGAAAAGGGAGCACAAAGGTTCCTGCACATCCAAATACTTCTCTGGCTAATGGTGAACAGAAAGCTAACTGGCACAAAGGCCTTGGCCCTGACTCAGGCAAGCACTTTACGCCATGCTTAATTTTAAGTGTGCAGAGGCCAATAGCATTATTTATGTACCTAAAATTAAAAATAAAATGAGAGGGAATACAGTATAGATCTACAGTGAATGGTGAATCAAAGCTAAACAGGGAACACTTATTCCCTGTTTCTCATAAAAACAGAAGCTCTGGAGAACACAATGAATGTACCAGGGAGTAGGTGTGAAACAAGTCAAAGGAAATACAATCTCCAACAGCATCTCTGCAAAAGTTCCTGCCAAAATGATATTGTAAAGGCCAAAAGTATAAATTGATTCAAAAGTGGAACAGGGAAGAGTCACTTGAGTGATAGGGAGGTTTTCTCCTAATGGTTCAGATGCCAGTTTGGTTAAGCCCCTAACACAGCAGTGGCCCAAGGCATTGGAGAGCAACCACCTAGGCCTGCCCATCCTTGTGTCCTTAACCATTTGCACCTGGTTGCTGTCAGGGGCAGGACGCTAATCACACATGATATGGCCACTCTCATCTTCCTTGGTTCTTTTTTAGGTGATGGTTTTGTAAGTAGTGACAAGAGGGTTTGGGGGGAGGGGGGGGAATCAGGATTTAATGTGCAACTTGTGTGTCATCAGTGCAATTTCTACCAAAACTTTTATTTTACCTTTCATTAATAACCTGGCTGAACTGGTAGAGCAGGGAACTAGATAAGTTCAGATTTTACAGACCAAATGAACTTTAAAAACAACAATGTAGCTATAGATTCACTCATGCAGACAGCACCTCTGATCAAGCTGCCCAGCAAATGAAGCCATACTAATTTAAAAGTACTAGAGGGGGAAAATGATCTCTCAAGAAACTCCTAATTTGTCATTCTGTAATATGGATTGTGGCTTGGAAACTCGCTAATTGATGATTAAGAACACATTGTTATAAAGGTGGACTTCTTGGTGTGAGAGGAACAAAAAGTCTGAACCTCTGAAAGAAAGAAACCACTATTCTCTCCAAATAAATCTAGAGGACACTGATGTTTCATTATGTTCAGACCCAGCTACAGTAGAACTTCGATTTATTTGGCCCTGTCAGCTTGGGTGCATCGCTGCCCGCAGACCTGAGCCTTCATTGATATCTGTGAGTGATGCTGCCCTACTGCAGCAATGCACAAGGGTAAAGATGCTATTAGAGCTACCTGCAGATTTCAGCATCCCAGGAAACCTATGCATTGAGCCCGATTTAATTTCTTGAGCACCTCTATAGTTCCCTTTAAAAACACGGCTCCCTTCAGCCAAACGACTGCAGAAATTCATGTTGATTTCAAAGAATTGAAATTTCAGGCTAAAAAAGAAAAGATTCAGTAATCGCAATGGGGAAGACCAAGAACTATTTAATTCCAGGTTAATGCCATGATTTGAGTGAATGCCTTAGAGCCAGTTTCCGTTACTTGAAAATCTGATTCTAAAAATCCTTTAAAACACTTCAAAAGGAGTACAAGGTTTTCCTAAGATTTTTCTTTCATGTTATCATCTCTCCTGTTCGACACCTTTGGGTTTTCCCCATATTCTGTGGCTGCAGCCTTCACCAAAGACTCAGGACAGGGAGGGACACAGCACATTTTGTTGCAAGGCGTACATCCAACTCAAGACTGCTGGTTGAGCTTCTCCTCTTGCCATCAAATATGGGCTAAGACCACCCCAAATGCAGGGCTGCAGGTGCCTTAGAGGACCTTAGGGTGACAGCTTGGTCACCCTGAAGGTGTGTAAAGGAACCAAAGTGGAAAAAACCCACCTAGTGGACTAGTGAGCTGGTTAAAGCGCTACAGATGTGCAACAGGCATTTATATTTAGTTTTGAATTACTGATAGCAAGATGGGCTGTTGTGTGCCTGACCCAGACAGACACTGCATAAATACATGCAAGACTTGCAGAAAAGCCCCATTTGCGCAGGATCTGGGACAGGAAGGGACCACATGGGTCCAGGGTTTGTCCAAGTAACAGAAGCTATCAGCACTTCGTGCCTTTCAAGGCCGGGTCCCATTTAGTGAAGAGATTTTTCAGGAGACCACATTCTGCATCAAACACGGGATAACTTTTGGCAAGGTCCTGCACTCAGTCTCCTGTCTCTAAGTACTACCTTTGGTTAACACACACCTTCCTCCTGTTATTTCTTTTCATATCCCTTTTTACATCAGGAAACCATTTGCCTTGGCATGTTTTTTCGCCTTCTCATTTACATGTCTCCTGCAAGACTGAAACTCCAGCATTGATTTTACCACAAGATAATGTTAATAGGATCAATAAACCACAATGACTATATCAAAGTGTCTGTTCTTCACCCTCCAGGACTGCAGAAGGTGCTTTAGTCTTAGACTACATCTGATACTCCATCTCTAGCTGTTCTTGTCTACTCTTATGCATGAGAGTCTGTCTGCCAGGTAGAAAATAAATTATTAGCTTGCTGAAATAATTTAAATTTTAATACCACTTCAGCACATATAAAATATTACTGATGCAATTAAAAAATAGACAATCAGCTCAATGCATCTGAAAACGGGTGCTGTAGGCCCTGACAGGAATAAATGAAGTCTATTGGGAAGACTATTATAAGTACAGATTTCTCCTCAACCTAAAAATTTCTCAGCTGGTAAAAATCAGGTGTCCTATTTTAGTCAGGTCAGCCACTATTTAACAGTATTTCTAGGGGAAGATAAGGAAAGACTTGGCTCAAAACAAGCTAGATCCTCTGAGGATGCACATAAGGGTAATTTTCAGTGGAGTAAAGGAAGTTATATACTCTTTGGTTTCTTGGTTAGTTGTTCCATGACCTGTTTTAGACAGATCGTTTCTCAAACGTTGCAAAATAGAAATTGTGCTGGTCACAGGATAGGACAAAAGATTACAATAGAAAGTTTGTTCTGGTTACTTCCAGTCCTGTGCTGTGCACCCCCAGAAAGCACTTGCATGGTCCCAAACTGGCTATTGCAGCCAGCTGCAAAGTCGCAGAAGCAAAGAGATGAATAATGTCATCCATCATTTTAAAGCAAAAGATTTCCTTGTTCTTTTTATGTTTTATTTTTCCTTATTCTTTTTTGATTCTAACCAATATCTGACACTTGAACACAAAACATTTTGCAGGCAGGATTAAAAGACCTGAAAGTCAATCTAGTCATTTTTCTCAAGACCAGTGAAACACTAATGACTTTGTTCAGCTTTGTGACCAAAATAATTTCACAGTAGACTAGCAAGTCCTGTGGCACTGGTGAGTTTGAGGGTAGTGTAGGGTCTCTGTACAGATGAAGTTGGCCTGGGCTGACACCGAAGAACATCTCTGTGTTCATGTGAATGGGAACCAGGTTTCTACCTCAAGTAATCACAATCATTTCACTGACTGATAAAAGTATGCAGCTGTTACTCTGAAGAGGCATAAAGCTTTTAGACAGAGGGTATGAAGGCAGTCCGGCTGAGAAGCAGCAACTAAAAGTCATCACCTTTCAGGAGACCATGTGAAATGCAGGGGAGGGCTCAGCCCCTTTCCTCGGAAATGCTTCTCTGAAACAGCCACGTAAACCCCTGCCAGTCTGCGTAAATCAAACCCAGCAGCCCGCATTTGTGAGACTTGATTGTGGAGATGAAGGGTGAGATTTATAAAGCCCCTGTGTAAATCAACAACACAAGAGCTACCAAAAATTCTTCCCTAAGGGTTCTTGTAAATCCAAAACCTCTAAAAACAGACTTTGTGACTTTTTTTCCTATTGATTTAAATGGACTCTGTGTTATCCCCAGAGCATTTTAAACTTCATATCAGTATATTTTTCCAGTTTTGTTGGTATATGCCAAACAAAGCAAAGGCCTTAACATTATCCCTATTCATAATGAAGCAGATTTGTTCTGACAGTTTATGTTTGCTTAAATTTAAAACAAAGTTTAGAGCTTTAAAAACTTACTGAGATGTTATCATCATATGATACAATGCCACTTTGCCCACATAATTATTTGCTTCCCATATCTATATTTTTAAAAAAATCTGGAAGCTTGAAAAGTATAGCAGTACTTCTATTTAAATATTTAAAGAGCCCCAGGATAAAAATTCAGCTCTAAAAATATGTTGACAGTGAGGACAACTAGCACAGTGTGCTCAGTTACACTGGCACACATCAGTAATTTGCAGAGGGAGGGATTTTTAAAGGTCATGTAGAGCAAGCTCTTGCAAGAGCCAACACTTGCTCAGGTCAGCTGTTCATTTGTCTTGCTGAATCCTGAAGTCCTCGAATAACTTTTGATTTATTCTGAATTTACCTTGGTGTAGAAATTGTCTACATAGCAAAACTAGGGAAATGTATCCAAATTAAAGCTAGACACCAGTGTAAAATGAATTTGTTGAGATGTATTTACCTTTTTGTAGGCATGCTTATTCATGACTAAAAAAGCAATAATTTGATTTTTGTTTCCAAAGTAAATTAAGGTAAGCTCAATTAAATCCAGTCTAATTCTGTGTAAGATTGTCTTTTCAGAGATTAAATGCAGTTCAGCAAGTTGTTTTTAAAAGATATTTTAGAATGGTTTTACTAAGTGCCTCCAAGACAGATCAGGGACATTACACATGCTTAAAAATTTACTTGAACCCTTTTATGGCAATTATGGATCATTTTTTGGTCTTATGGATACACTGTGTGGACTTTTTTGGTGGGGTGCTTTTTTTTTTTTCTCTCTAAACTTACCATACAAAAGTAGAATAGCTGTTTTTAAATTAGAATTTTATCTGAAAGAAAATCCCCAATTAAATACTCAGAAGAATATTGCAAGCTTACTCTCAGTAATGTGCAAGGGAAACAGGAGGAACAGACCCACTCTATTCCATGGGATTAAGCCAGATAACTAGGGACTTGGACTTAATTTCATTATATAATTATAATTTCCCCTTATTTACTGTGATGAGTTAGCTGTAGGTTGGCTTTCTAATGTCACCTTAACTGGGTCTGGAAGAAAGAGCAGGAAGAATAAGAATGAATGTGATGTGCTCAGCTAAAAGGTCAAATTCTGGTCTTAGCAAAGCCATCAGCTTCTGATGTTCCCACCTGGGTACAAACTTCCCACCAGGGCCTCTGGCCACAGCCTGGCTCATGGAGTCCCCAAACAGAATTTGGTCAAAGTACAGCTGGAGAAATTACTTTAACCTTTTAATAAGTGTCCAGCACTAAGCAGATAAGAACAACTTCCAAGTCAAAATGTCATAGCAGAACAACTGTGAACAGCGGGGAAGTCAGTGAAGGAAATCGAGGCCAATTTACACTCGGAGACAAACACTGCCATTTCTCCCTTTCTCCCTTCCCCAAGTAAGCACACTATGCAATAATGTGGGTAGCAGGTTGGTCTCAAAGAAGGCAAGGGCTTGCCAACTTACTGGCACTCTTAAGTAATTGCAGTAATTGCTTTCCAAATTTCTAATTTATATTTTTACTACACCGACAGTTGAGAAAATCAGATTTTAAAAATCTGTTTTCAGAAGTCCTCTGGAGTTTGCTTACAGGCACGTTAACCAAATTGTTTTGTTTTATACTGATTTTATAGATTTAATGTCCTTGTCTGAGAATGAGAATGTCCAGAAATGGCAGTAACGGTGAGCAGAGGATGGAGCTGGTGCAGTAAGAGCCCCTGAGAGCACGCTGCCCTGCTGGGTGTCTGGCAGATCTCTTTGCTCCAGTCCAAAAGAAGCCTGCTTGCGTGCCAGGGAGGATGTTTTCCAGTGCTGAGGGAGGTCCGTGGGGAAAAGGCTGATCAAAGTAATGATTAAAGGGGGATCTTGCAGGGTCAGACCGAGCTCCTTTGTTCTTCTGATTTTTTTAAAAAAACGTTTGCACTCAATAAAGCTAGCTCTTCTCTTGAGGACACATTGGCAATTAAACCCTTGCTTGGCTAGCTAGACTGTCTCAGATTTGTTTTAGAAATATGGAGGAAAGTGGCACATCTAGATTCGTGTAACCTGAATTCTCTCTACGTCATTCACTTTTGCTCAAGCTGTTGAAGTTTCATATTAAGCTGTATTGCCGGAAATATATTTGCAAAAAGGCTGGCTATACCATGAAGCTAGTGAAAGGTGCGTTTCCTTAGCCACTCAGCACACTCATTATAAACATTTAAAAAAAATTTTGTGTTCTGCAGTAATAGAAAAGCTAATTACACCATAAATGCAGCAGTCCCCATCGTGTTTGAGGGTGTGGCACCCACAAGAAACTGGACTCCAAGAAATCTTTACCTGAAGGGAAAATATTTTTTTTTATGACTGTACTATAAAACCAAAAATAGGTATGGTAATCTGTGCACAGTTTTGATTTTCATAGGAAATGTGAGTTTAAGTGCAGTCTTCATTTGACTACTACATCACCTTGAGGATGAAGGAGAAAGAGCACAAATCCAATTCAGGAACTTTGCACCATAAGAAGTGAATTTTGTTTTCCAAACCCTTTGTTTCCCAAACCAGAACCTTAAAATTGCTCAGCTGTAGCGACATCCTTTGAAACTAATCACCTAAACAGAGCCCACCTCAGAGGGCAGCCACATCTTGCTTTAGCTGCCCAACTCCACCTAACTGGCCCCTCAGTGTTGACCCAGTCACTCAGATATGGGACACAGGAGGCAAAGTCACACACAAAACCAGATTCTTTCCCAGGTTTCCCAAATGCAAGCCTTTCCTATAGGAGTTGACCAGCCTTGCTTATTCACGCTGAAGTCCTGGTACAGGGCACATTACCAGACTAAGTCCCTACAAAATAGACATACAAAAATTCCAGTATTCTCTAAGTTTTAGCAACATGTTTTGCAAACTTTAACCAAGCAATTCTTTCTTTTTGCACTGAGGCATCTCAGATTTTCTTTTCTTCGTTCTTGCTTTTTTGGCAGACTTACACAAACTGCATCTTTGACATAGCATGAAATGTGGAAAGGCCCCATTACCCCACCCTGTTACAAACCATTAAAGAAAATGGATTATTTTATCCCTGTGGTTTTACAAAAACGTATTAGCACTGGCTGGAAAGAGAATTTTTTAAGCTACATGTTAGTTTCAAAATATCCCATGAAGATTTTGTTCACAAAACGCTTGACAAGGTGAAAATGATGCTGCTTCAAAAGTCTGCAAAACAATTTGACCCAGTAATACCAGTTTCCAAAATGTACTGATGCAAAAATAGAATTATTCTCAACAATATAACTATTCCCATGCATAGGCATTTTTTTTTTGTTTGCACAGTGTTTCATATCTCCAACTTGCAGTCCTTACTCACTCACGGGCCCTGCAAGGTCACTCCCACAAGTAAGCCATCTCTCAAGGACTATTGATTGCCCACAACTGAAAGCCATGTGGAGCCCAAGCAACTTCAATCACAGCACTATTAAACCAAATTAAAATTAGACCTTTTACATTAGAACTCACATTTCCCAAGTGTGTTTCTTGATCCATCATGCAGGAAGAAGCAGGGCCAGAAGGTACAAGCAAAGAGATGCAAACACCAGGTGAGAGGCAACACCTGACAGCAGAGGAAAGGTGGACATATCCCTTTTCAGCCTTTAAATAACAAAGGGGGGTCAGGAGCTCACTGGTCATGAGCAGGGTGATTTGGCCACACAGGATTGGTCAGGAGAAGGGTGAGTTGGCTACATAGGACTGGTCAGGAGCAGGGTGAGTTGGCCACTTGGGACTGGTCAGGTTACACATCGCTCTCCACTAGCTAACACCTGAGAAGGATGTGTAGCCTATCTCAGGCTTCTTTTGGAGGCAGCATCTGTAGTGTTGCCACTGTGGGTTTAATGAGTGTGGGCTTACTCCTATCTCAAAGAAATCAGTAGCAAAGTTTCTGCTGTCTGTGGTTGCACAGGATTAGGACAAGGTTGGGTAGAAAGTGTCCTTGGTTAGTAGGTGTTGCTGTTCTTTGCACAGAGGGACAAAGAAGTACAAAAGAAGCAAATGAGAAGCCAGCTGTAGTATTAACACTGCCAACACAGCCTGCATCCCAAGTGATTGAGGCACCTGAAAGTAGTCTGTAATAAGCTGTACTATACTGTCCTCTTTTGTATGCTACTGTTCTGTACGAAATGCCTCATATCATGCTGAGGGACCTTTTAGTGGAATAAAGCCCTATCCAATGTACGTTTGGTGGTGTATCCATAAAGAAGCCACAACTTAGTGTCTAGAGAAAGCCTTCTTCCAGCATGATTGCACAGAGTGCTAAAGTTAAATTAAATTCGATAAATAAAAGTTAACTTTTCTCCCTGCTTGAGGAACTTCAGGTGCTGAAAAAACATGGTCTATGGTGCACAAGTAAGCAGTTCACCTGTCTTTTCACCAGATTAACATCATCAGAGGATCAGAAATGAAATGCCGTACCTTGCACTCAAGTAATGCATTCTGAGGAGGAAACAATTAATTAGTGCCAGGTCATATTGTCACAGGCTGATTAGGTGACACAGTGACTAATGCATTTCCTCAACCAGCTTGTAGCTGCAATGAAGACACAGCAAGATTCCCTTTCACTGAAAGCAAATATTAAAACAACATTCATTATCTTTTCATGAAAGCAAAAAAACCCAGTGATCTTGGCAGAATTTCTGTCTCTCCTTCTCCCTCTTTCAGAACAAAACCAAACCGAGGCAGCACCTCCCCTCTCCAAGCCCATCAAAAGACAAAGCCCCGGCAGAAAGCAGCATAGCCTTTTTAACCATTGAAGATGCTTTAAGATGGGTCTTTCCTACAGGGATTTCAGAAGCTCCGTTGCAGCTGCAGCAAGCAAATGAAGCGAAGCATAGGCCACTGAGTCAAAGAGGGAGTGAGAGCAGACATACTACAGTGAGCTGTTTTAAACCATCATCGGAGATCTGTAGCTAAGCTCTCCAGCGGCCTGCTTCTAGCTA
The DNA here is from genome assembly GCF_000708025.1 of Charadrius vociferus. NCBI lineage: Eukaryota > Metazoa > Chordata > Aves > Charadriiformes > Charadriidae > Charadrius > Charadrius vociferus. The sequence continues at coordinate 3,191,687 of NW_009648041.1, read as the reverse complement.
AAAGGCTTCCACTTGAGTGCTTCAGATCATGTAAGTTTGTTTAAGATGCATAATTCATGAAGGGTACATAACATCATCCTTGAATAACTTTTCACTCACCACCTGCTTGACAGGGAGAGAGCTGACAGAATAGTGTGACTTCAGAAACCTGACATTAGCACGCTATGTGTCCTGGGAAGGGACAGGCATGACTCCACTGTCTTAACCCCTTCGCTGGTTTGAATGACTGAGGAAACCAATTGCACCAGCTAATTCCATGATTAGAACTATTTCCATCTGTTGTCATTACCATTAAAATAAGAGAAAGAAAAACGATGTGAAGAGGTAGAACTACTTGCATTATAGTTCATGAAAAGAGTATGTAAAGAAAAGGTCTGTTTTTATAGGCTTTAAAAAAAATCTATTGCACACCAAAGGCCAAGTACAACCATCCTTACTCAAGCTGAGTAGTACCTTGCAGCTCAAATAGTCCCACTGAAATCAATTTGGGATTGTATAATGCAAGCAAGGAAAGCAACACCTTGTCTTTTGGTAGCAAAACAAGATGCGTAAGGAACAAATCTTCAACTAAAATTAATGTGATTTGCCTCATTGTGGCTAATGGAGCTGTGCCCATTTACATCAGCCTGGAGTCCACTGTAACAATGTGTCTGTTGTAAACTACTTGGGTTTTAATTACCAAGGGTAAATAGTACATCCTTAAACTTTATAGACTTCATATATTTGCCCTACTTTATTTTGTAGATAAAAGCCCAACTGTGGCCTGATAGGCAATTTGGGAATGATTTATGGACTTTGTCTGCTGTTAGTAACAGTTTGGAAGTTGCTGTGTGACAGAAGGGGGGGATTTTTTTCTAATTTATTTTGGGAGGTAACGATTGGAGTGGAACTGTCATACTTTGTTTTCCCTTATAAAATTGTGAATACTTTCTTTAGCAGAGCTTTAGAAGAAGGGGGAAAATATAGGGCAAGACAAGATATAAAGAGAACAACAATGGACACAATAGACAGGAGGAAGGATCTGCTACATGGTAGAGGAAGAGCACTGCTTTCATAATTTATGCTGTGGGCCAGCTGTCCCAGCAGTGAGTCTTGTCCCACTCCCACACGAATCCCAGGCTATTCTCCCTAGAATTCCATATATTTTGTCTCCTGCAGAACCAAAATGTGCCTCCTGCTGTCAGGCTTGATGTGACAGTTGGATTAACCACAGACACCTCTCAGTTCCATTTAAAGGCAGAAACAGCAAACACGAGCACACACAAACCAGGACAGGTTAATTTAAAAAAAAACAGAGTATATGGAGATTGTCATCCCCCTGTACGCACAGTCCCCAAGATAAACATTTCACACAAAGCAGTATTTTGCCTCTTGTGTACTGCAGAGCAGTGAAGTGAAGCAGGACTTCCGTCCAGGGCACTCTGAGCATGCACATTTTAAAAGAAGGAGGTTTTTCCTCCCGGGAGTTCAGAGAGGTTTTGTAATTGGCGGCTTATATGACCCCACCGTGATTTCTGCCCTATACCAGAGTGCTGAGACTACCTGAAAAGTGATTTGTAAGTAAGTAAGACAGAGATAGCGAAATACACAGACCTGGTGTATTGACATGCACTTTATTCATCTTTCTGTTACTCTGAAAGCTAGCATGGTTTCCTGCTTTTACAAGGGTCATTTGAGTCTTTTATCTGAGTCAAATCCTGCTTTTGCTTCCTGCGTGGCATATGAGAGAAATGACACCAAACTTTATTCTCTTATCAAGGGAGAGAGATCATTCCTGCGACATGGGTGCTTCCTGGGGATAGCCAAAAAAAACCTGACAGTAGGAAAAAGCTGTTTGTTCCTCATGCTGATGGTTCCTTGTTTACTGAGATGTTGTTTGGAGAGGAAGAACTTGAGCAAGCCTATTAATGTAATTATTTTGCATCTCTCCCTGGGCAGAAAGGCCAGTGAGGCAATAGGTGCAGGCCTGAGCCTGATCTGGAAGGGGCACAGCTGCGGGGTTCAGTCACAGCCTTGGTGAATGGAAACATCCCTGGGAAGAATGGGGAGTTATTCTGAGTACCTGGGAAAAGCAATGTAAGTAAACTCGGGAGTTTAAAGATTAGGGGCTGCTTTTGTGCAAGCTGGGGGATTGGCAGCACAGCTAAAAGCCAGGCTGACTCTGAGCCATAGGCTAGAGGGCAAGCTGGAGAGCGGGTGGGAGCCCAGCGCTGCATCTTTGGCTTTCAGGTTATCCCTGCTATTGCTGGGCCCTTGTAGGATAAGGCAGAATAACAGTTGTGTGCATTTAAGTAGCTCATGGACTTCTCCCTGTCATAAAGCATCTGTTCTGAACTGTTTCTGCATGTCTCCTCTGACTTGGACCAGAGGCAGGTACTGAAGGTTTTTTTGAACACTGAAAGCTCTGCCAAATCTCTGTTGTCTGTGGTGAACAGATCCCAGTTTCATCCAGCGACTGTCCTGCAAATGGCCCACATCGACTCCAGTTGATTTGATCCATTATTACCTGCTTCAGTCCCTGTCCTTTTCCTGCCTGCCATTGGTGACCTGATTTAACTGCCTGCTGATGAGACTCTGCTCAAATCAAAAGGCTGCCTCTGTGCAGGACTAAACCTTCTCCCAAATGGGCCTGTTGAAATATATATTGAAATAGTCTTTAAAAGTTTACAGAGTATTACGAGACCAGTACAGATCTGACCATTACTTATTAATTGTTCAATATCAACTATATGATAGAAAATGGGGTGGAGACCTGAGAAAGAATGACCTTAATGAGATCTCAGTGACTGATATTTGGAAATATATTATTAAGTTTCTGCAGTGCGGCACTGAGATTTCCCAGTGTCCTCAGAAAAAGAGACAGCATCCTATGCTCTTGTGTCTATTGCAGGATAGGAGACATTAGTGGTCAGCTCAAATGCACCTGTCCTCTGCTAAAAACGAAGGGGGCTTCAGAAATGGCTTAGCAGGGTTATGCACTGCATTGCCCAGGAGTGGAAGAGCCTGAGCCTTTGCCTCTTGAAGATACATTTTCCTCCAGCGACCTTTTTCCTCCTGCTTTCTTTTCCAGTTTTTCTACTTAACTCCTCAGTGCAACTCCACACTGATGTATAAACAGGCTTTTTCTAAATCATCACCCTGTCAAAATTGAAAGAAAGTAATCATGCATTGTCTTCTCAGAAATAAACACCCAATACAGGAGGCAGGAGAACTGCATGTCACCCCTTGCATTCCTTTAGAGATGTAACATGCCCACAGTAAATGTAAACAGGGTGTGCAGTGCTATCCCACAACTGTGTATTCAAACAAGAGGATGTGTGGGGAAGTGTGTACAGAACAAAATAATTTCAGGTACCAAATCTCATACTAGCACACATACATGCAAAAGGCTATTCATAGCCAAGATATGCAAAGTGTTACGTGTTCAGCCATCCAGCCAAAATCTGCAGACAAGGCAATACAAAACAGTGGAAGTGTTGATGTGCACTTGTCTTTGGTGTGTGGATGTGAAAAGAATTACATCTGTCCTCTCCAACAAGCAATTATTCATTATTCCTAGTGGATAAAATCAGAAAGCACAACAAAACCCTGAAAACTCCGTATACCCCAAGCTGGCTGATGGGAGGAGGGTTTTGAGCATGTTCTTTCTAATTGCCATTCAACTCTTTAGCAAAAAGATGGGTTACAGGCCATTGCGCCGGACCTGGAAGGTAATATTCACTTCATCCCTAGTACAGATTTCCTTTGTCACCATGAGAAAGGCTTGGACAAAGCTTATAGAAAATTGCCTCTTGAGGACCTTCGGAAGACTACTATCATGTCAGAAACTATAGAGAGAGATTAGATCATCTCTATTTCCTGGGGTACATTATCCAGTAAGTAGGCAAAAGCCCATGTGCCACCCCTATTTATACAGGGCTATTGTACAGAAGAGAACACTCATCCTTATATGAGAGGTGCATAAGGCTCCTGACCCATGTGGTAACATTATTCAGTTGACACTTCAGCAGCTAAATAACCATCCTGCTGACGCATATCACTGTGCGAATACAGTTGAATTTCCGCTGTTGAATGTGGAAGAAGGAATAAATACAAGTAAATGAGAAAAAAAGCTCCTGCACGCTTAGATGCACTGAGCCTGCTTTTTGGCTCTGCTCTTCACACCAGTTGTGCTCGCAGATGTGCCCAGCCTGTGACCTCCTCTGTGGCAGGGGGATGTGATGAATTGCTGTGTCACCCAGCTATGTGGGATGGGAATGAAGTCCGCGCCCGGCAGCACTGCGAGAGGCAAGGCGAGGCAAGAGGAGCCTACCCATCCTCAGCAGGGCTCCATTTGCAAAAAGAGGCCAACAACGTGGCAGGGCACATATTCTGCACAGAGCACCGGCGGTGCAGTAAACCTTGACGTACAGCATATATCCACATAGCCGTAAAGAGGTTAAGACTCTCTTGGTAGGAACCAGTAGGCAAGAGCCCCAGGAATGACTATTTTTCTTTCCTGACTGCCCCATAAGAGAACATAGCGAATAATTCCTGCTGCCTCAGTTAATGGTCTCTCCCCCAAGAGTTTCGTTGCCTGATTGAGGACGATGTTGTTTGTACAGGGACACTATAAGAACAACCACAGTTTTATGAGGAAGAGATGACACCCAGTCTCACTGCATCAGCATCACAAGTGACAATGAAGCAATTAAATCGCTAAATAGATCCAAATTGTATATAATGTTCATATTTGTTATGCTGTATTTTGGGCTTTCATTCTTTGTTTGGATCTTTGCAGAGATTGCTAAAGATTTATGATTTATAAAAGCATCAGGCTGCACTGTGCTTCCTCAGGTCCAGTTAAGGAAATCCAATAACATGGGAGTTTTGTGTTGTGAACATATATATATTTCTCTCCCTGTAATCTTAGGCCTGTCAAAATGAAACTGATAGGTTGGAAAGGAGTCTGCTGAGGAGCCAAAAAGGAGAATAATTTTACTAGAACTGGTGAAACCCATCAGATAAGTATCAGAGAGAAGGAACTAGCACAGTGTGCTGTGCGATTTGAGGAAGGAGAGGAACAGTAGGGTCTAACTGGCCAAAGAGTTCAAGATACCTGGGTTTTAGGTCTGCTTCTACTGACAATCTGTTGTATGACCTTGGGAAAGCTCACTTTTTCTCTCCACACTTGCTTCTCTCACAGTTTGTTTTGCCTTATCCATTTAAATTGGAAGCTCTTAGGATGGGGTTTGGCTCCTAATGTGTGTTCAAACAGAAGCTGAAATGGAGAGACCTTCATCTCTGTTGTAGGACTCAAGGTGCTACAGTAATACAAACAACAATAAAAAAGAATGAGTGATGCAGTATAATTGCATGAATAATAGGGTGCCTTTTAAGACCGTTCTTCCTGCCAGATCATCTTTGTGCTAATAAGTTCTGTTTACTTAGGGAATACTCAATAAATAATAAATAAAACCTCAGGCTGAGACTTTCCCAAGCACAGCAGGTAATTTAGACGTATCGTCCATTAAAATTAATGCAAAAGGTGCGTCTAAATCCCTCAGCGCTCTCAGAAAATTCTTAGCTTGAATATTTAATTTCCAAGCTAGACAACCGGCAGGGTGGTCTCCATATCTGGCAGACAGTGGGGTAGAAAGTAAGAGGAGTAATGGGTGTACTTGGGTGCAGAGCTCTTACTCACCTGAGCGGCTTTACTGGTCATCCAATTACTTATGCTCCCCTGAAGTCCTGTGTGAAAACTCCAGGAATCAATCACATTCTGAAGATGAACAGATGGGACAAAGAAAGGAAGATTAAAAAGGATTAAAAAGGAGAAATAGCACCGTCCTTGGGTGCAATATGCCATCTACCTCTTCTACCCCCACTACTCCACCCTGAAATTGTTCTCCTGAGAACATTCAGTGCTGTGCTCGCTTTCGGCAACGGTCAGTGGGGACCCACAGTGGATCTAGCAACAGGAAGTTTAAAGCAGCTCGGAGCCACCTACTCTCCATTTCTCATCTCCAAATTTCTTAAACCTAGTGTAAGGGGGGAGGAACAGCACCAAGATTATTGTAAATGCCACATCACTATGTAGGACAGGATTGACGTGCTTCAAAAGGTGCTCACTGCAGCTTTGGTAGATCACTCTGTCTCTGTCAGCATGACAGATAACAGCCTCCAGACAGCTATGAACACATTAAAAATATACTTCTGTCTCTGAGCAATCACACCTCAGTGCAGCGCTGTCTCACTGTGGAGAAGCAAAGAAGGCTGTACCTCTGGGAGAGCTGTACAAACATCTGCGTCTGCTTCAGCTCTATTTTTCACTATTGTTCCTTCCTGACAATTTTGCCACCCTTGATAAAAACCCGAGCGAGAGGTAAAAATGAAATGAGTTCTTTCTGACGCGTGCATACATATTTAAGCATTTCTGTCACTATGTGTTAGAGTCGCAGGCACTTTAACGATGCTGCTCAGTTCCTTGCTGCTTGCATGGCATCAGGTAGTAATATTAGGCTATAAGGTTTCAGAAGCTGAACAAATCTCCTCTCTTCCCATTTCATACTGGCCATTAAACTTATATTATCATCAGAATCACAACAAAACAGAGTAGTTTCTATAATTCTGTGAGGAAATGAGGCCGACTGCATCAGAACAAAATACACATCATTAACAGAGCCCTGCTCATAACACTCTTAAACACACAGCTCTGTGAATATTCATATTCTATTTTTGAGGGGTACTAAGCTCTGGAAATTTTTGTTGCCTCATCAGTTCTTGGGCCTTCTGGGATCAGAGCACCAAGGAAAAATAACAGCTCTCAGTGTTGCTCAGGGTATTTTCTCTAAGTAAACAAGGCAGATGCAAGTTTCTCTACAAAAAAGAGATGGTAGACCTGCATTTGCATGACTTGTGCCTCACTTTTTAAAGTAGATTGTGAATAGTATGATGCTGGATTCATCATTACAGGACAGACCAGACGGTGAAGGCTCAGAGTATAATCCCATTCCTATGCAGAGAGATTTCTACAATTGCATATTAACTGTTATTGGAAGTTTCCATACACATGTAAATCCCTCTGTACTGGAATGAGAATATCCTTTAATGCAAAGCATTATATCCATTACAACAAGTAGCATGAATAGCTAATAGTTGTTGCAATTAAATTGAAAATTGATTTGGCCTGCTGACACCTTGAACATAAAGCGGGAATTTTATAAATTGTATCTTTTATTTATACAGCACCTTTCACGTCAATGACACCTTCACAGATAGCAGGGAAGTCCAGTTACAGGTATGTCAATGAGCTCCAGATAAAATTTTAATGTTCAGGATGTACTGAGAAGGCATTGGTCTGCTTAAACGTAGTTCACATGTATACTAACATCTCGAGTATGTGTATGCTTATATTTACTATAGTAGATTTTAAAAAAAAAAAAAAAAAAAGGTCTTTAAAATTTAAGAAACATTACTGCAGTCCCAGATGAAAGAGCCGTAAGCACTTGCTTTTAGTAAAACCCCACCGAAACAGATTCCCAGCCTCATGCCAAAAATATGTCACCAAAAGTGCACGGTGCCAGTAGCCCTCCTGAGAGGTAAAGCCAGTTACCATTAGCGCTGTCTTAAAGTAGCTGAATAGTCTCTGAAACCCATGCTAGCCTCTTGGACCTATAGCATCACTCCCCACAAAGCAGCCCTGTATCTCCCTGGAGACAGCTGGCTATCTCAAGCATGATCCTGCATGGAGTGAAATACTTAGGCCATCCTTAGTTAATAGCAGAAGAGATTCTGCTATTTCCATACTGCACTGAGTTCTTGGGAGGAGAAATTCAGCAATATGTGTAAGATGTTACTACAGCCATAATGGCCATACTGATAGGAAAAATGTGCTTGACATCAGTCTCTGGTTATCGCACTGATACCCAATTCACTCAGCCATTTGGTCCAGAAATGGATCTGTGAATTGACCGTGCTTCCTTTTGCTGTTGTCTATGGCTTCAGAAACCACTGTCTGAAAACATATTTTCCTCATTTCCTCATTCTAAGCATTTTTTGTTGCGAACAACATTTAGATACCATTCACCATACTGCAGAATTTTGCAATACTGGGATGAATTCAACTATCCTGTAGAATTCACCCAAAATTTGGTATTCAAACTATGCTGAAAACAAACTCAGGAAATACAAACCATAGAAATTATATAGAATGCTTTATCCATAACTTCTCTTAGAAGCAGAACTCGTAAATATATTTTGCACATGAACTTGGTGTTAGTTCATTGGTGCTACTTATCCTCAATCTCCCCTTAGCAGTATCCCTGGATGGAGTTCAGCAAACACCCCTGCCAAGTGTATCAAGCCCATTGAGTCTGTTTATCATAATTGTTTTGCTTGGAGCTCCCTTTCCATCCTGCCTAACTACAGAATTTCATGAATTCAAAACAAGTAGAAATTATAGGAACAATGATTTGTTCTTCAGTATTCACTTCTCAGAGGACAAAGACCTGGACTCTTCTTTCAAGAAAGAATTTGCCTCAAAGTGAATGGAAAAGTTGTTTTTATGGAAAAAGCCTGCAAGCAATTCATTTTTCCCCAGTAGCATTATAATTACATCCTTTAGGGGGGGAAAAAAGTGCCCCCTCCCTCCCCCCCCGCAAGCCAAAGAAAAACATAATCCTCAAAAAAAGCTGTTTCTTACAAAATAAATAAATGTATTGAAATGCAATTATTTTTGCCCTGAAAAAAAAGTCAGGCACAAGTTTAATATTAAGTCTTCCAGTAACCCACAGACATCAAGGACCCTACCGATAAGTGAACCTTTCTTTTGATCTCCATATAGTTGCATGAACTTAAATAAATGTTCAAGTCTTCTGTTAAATCAAGATTCTTATTGTTCTTCCTTTGTCTTCTCCTCTCCTGTTGGAGAGAACAGATAGACTCATGGCTGAATGCACTTATCTTCAAAGAGACCAGACATTTCAGTATGTCACACACAATGCAAAAACTTATTTCTGGCCTTTGCTGCAGAAAGACTTTTTTTTTAATGAGTCTACAAATTCAATAACACTTGCTGTTGTCTTGTGAGTGTGAGTGTATATGTGTATAAAATGAAGTACACATCTCTGTTTCAGTCTCATAGAGGAAAGGGGTGCAAATGGAGGGTCGTTGTAAAGCTGTGCAGAATATGGGGAAGTCAGCCAAACTGCACTTTCAGAAATGGCAGTCTTCCCAGCCTTAAAGTCTTTTGTGGAAAATAAAATATTCTATTGCATTATTTTCCAATTTCGGCTATATCCCTTGTTGAGCTCCAGAATGGTATATTTCCAAAAGTTCGGAAATATTTTGCTGCTCACCATCTGCCTCAATAGCTGGACATATTGGACATCAACACCAGGACCAAACATCTGTAGCCCAAGGACACCAAGCAGCCACCAGTGTCATACCAGGGGGAATATCCATGCTCCAAATCTTTGCACTCTCACTGACCAAAACATTATGGGCACACAAAAAATATGTCCCTGTCCCTACACTTTCTGCTTCCTTGCTTGGTTAACATCAATACAAAATTGCCTTGCCAAATTAAGATGAGCTTAGTTTTAAGTGCAAATATTTTACTGCACCCTGAATTTGTGGAAATGTGCAGTGTTGATTTCTCCTTTCCTCTGTGCAGAGTGTGCTGGATGTTTTCCTTTGTGTTGCATATACAAACCTTTGCACAGTCTCTTTTGCGGCATGCATCACTGTGCAGTTAGTTTGGCTACGCATGGCATTTGTACAGCCCTTTCTTATAGTTCAGGCTACTTCTCAAGGAAGGACTTTCATTATTAAAGAGGAAGAATATTTCAGCATGAGACTGCACTAAAAGCAGCCAACTGGCTTTGCACTTGGCCTAAACAGACTGGTCCTAATTAATGCATGCAGAGGCCTGAAGTACCACAAACCTCCTGCACAAGGCGGGCAATGCGTTACACTCCACAGCAGAAGTTTTTTGGGAGGGCCAGGCAATGTAACCTCAGAACTTTCCCCTAGAAATACACGTTCATGTTTAAAAAAAAAAAAAAAAAAAGCCAGACGAGCTATTTTGACACTCATAAACACTTTCTTTCTCTTCCTTTCCCAGCCACTTTCTTTCTGTCTCTCTGACACACACGCATCGGTGAAAGAAATACAGCTGGTGGTGTCTCAAAGTCTGATGTTTTCCATCCTGTTTTCCAATGTGAATATTTATTTTCAGTTTGTACTTAGGATATTGAAGAATAAAAGCAGTATTTTCAAATTTCCTTGTTTGGGGGAATGATACTCTCTCAAATCAGGACTAGATACTACTGATGTTGGAGTCCCCCTGTAGAGCATACCAAACTGTCATGACTGAGAAGGCAGTAATGCAAAGGATAATTATTCAGGACTATCTACTCTGCATACGTCATCCTGGGACCTTATATCCTGATAATCCAGAGGTTAATGTAGGAAAACACTTGGTCAGACCAATATTTCCAATGGCAAATACACAAAAAAGTTAATAAAATGAGTTAAACCCATAATCCTTAAGAATTACAGAGCTGAACTGAAAGCCATGAAATTTAAAAAATATGTCAAAATTTTTGTTTTCTCAGTTTGCATATTTTGTTGTGAGATGTGGTGGAAAAACCCTAACAGCCAGGCAGGCTGGGCTCCGGGCTGCTTTACCTAGACAACATGATTTTAGACCAATTATCCTGAAAATGTTCTGGCCAAAACCCCAGTATGCTTCATGGTAACTTCCTGCTCTTCTAAAAGCAGATGAACAGCTTCTCTGAATCTGGAGTAAAGTAGATGAAGCATCTGGACTCTAGGTGTTGCTCTCACACAATTTCCTTCCTATGAATTCCCTGAATTCCAAACTATTTGTTCAAATCTCTCTTTGTTGGCTTTCTACACGGTAAACAGTACCTCCACACACAGATACTGGTCCTTTCCACTGGCAGGTGATAAATGCCAGAAATGAGCCATTCCCATACATACACAGTCGCAAAACAGGAAAACCACGTTCTTCTGTGATCGCTAAAGAAAGAAATGCCTGTACATCAGCTCGAATGAGAACAACATCCCTGACTTTGGTGCAGCCAGGAAGGAGGGGAAAAGGAAAATCAAAGTTATGTCACCCAGTAACCGAACTGAAATTGCTTGTTTGCAGTCTCTCTCCAGAGTGCATAACAAAACCACCCCTGGGAGAGTTGTATACGTGTTAATTGGCCATGTCACCCTGGAAAGGATCTTCTCTTCCCTTGTTAGACTGAAATCTGCAGGGGAAGGGGCTCAAAGGATGCAGATAAACATATTTCTTTTCATTTCAGTGGTGCTACATGGGTTTACATTACTGGAGGAGCTGGCCCTGTAGGCTTGCCTACACACAGCTCGGAACAGAAGAAACATGATGGATTCAGGCCTGTGTACAATAGCAATACAGGAACTCTGCATAAAATTACAGCTGTTGCTAGAGGATACTAACCATGAGATTTGAGTAACTGATGCAGGCAGAGTGTGGGGGAAGAGCCGATATTTTCAGGTCAACTAGAAGCTATTGTGTTTGGAAGTGAGAGGAAAAAATTGTTCACATTGCTTTTATGAAACATGTAATTTTCCGTCTCCCTTGCCATGCCTTAAGAGCTTAATTGGACACAGTTGATGTAGACACAAGCCCAGCTCCTGTCTCAAGCTTATATTTCCAAAGGTCACAGATTTCATGCTGATCCTCTGCAGTATGCTATCATTTCCATGAGAACCTGAGGAGGAGAACATTAATTGACTGTGACTGTAATTGGCTTCATGATGGTTGTCAGGCCAGTGGCTGGGAACACACACCCCAGAACAGCTGTCAAACATGTAACCTGGCAGAAAGTCACCAAGTGTCAGGAGCGTGCTCTGAACAGGACTGACATTTTCTATGCCCACAGAGGCTCTGTGATCAAGACAGATCTCTTGACATAATGATTCTCAAAAGTGACTAATTTGAAATAGTTTCAGCTGATGCAAAGCAAAGATGAAAAGCATGCACAGTCTGTCGGCAGCAAGGTTCGTCTTCAATTGCAAAGGGGAAATGTGCTCTCCAAGACCTGTGAGAGATCACCGTGGTATCACTGACACAGCACTGACTTTCCTGGTCAAGGCTTAGTTTGAAAAAGCCAAAAACAAAGCTGAAAACCACCGGATAGTCACCAGGTACACGTGGTCTAATTGGCATTAATATCAGACCTGGTTTCTCTTCTGCTAAGTCAAAACCAGTCCCTCTGTTGAAGTCAAGTAGGGCAACTCATATCAATCAAAATATCATCAGACAGAAATTGTCTTCTTTGTGTTACTACCAGAAAGATCAGTTCTGCTCTCTGAGACCATTGAAAAACCACTATCCTTGATGTAATATGCACCAGAGCGGAGAGGGTTGAGTGTGCTTTTTAGATCTATATATGCAAGTTATATAACAGCAGCTCTGTGCTCTGCAAGCAATTGCCTTTTCTTCCTGCTGGATCAGTCTCCATCTTCCTTTCAGGCTGATGGGATTCCTGCCTTGGAGTACTATGGTGTGTAGTCCTTTCAAAACTATTATAGTAACCACTGGCTGTCAGTGTTACTTCTATTTTAATAGAAAATTCTGGGCTCCACTGAGCTATGCACAGAGAAAACCTGGAGTGAGAAGTAGTCCATGTCTCTGGGAGATGACAGTCTAAATAGACAAGATGAACAGGGCAGGAAAGGGAAAGGAAAGCTTTATTGATGGAAAGCAGAGACATTGGTCATGAGAGGAATTGGCCAAGGTCAAAAGGAGAACACTGTGCTGGAACTAGAGAAACGATCCCAAGGCTCCACAAACCAAATCCAGTGCCTTCACATAGAACTTGCTTTTCCACAAATAAATACCTTTTGCGAATTTCAGCCTAGAGAAGGATAATTCAACATGTGGTACCTAGTGAAGCTGTTTTTCCCATTTTCTGTCAAAGAATGAGATGGATCAGGGGACTAATGGGAAAGATATGACTATGGCTGCAGTCTTCTGGGTATTTGTTCAACTAGAAGAAACATGCTGATGATTCAGCTTCTCTCTAATGGACTTTTTAGGCATTGTTCTCTTCTTGTGTTATTACAGGATTTTCCCTTGTTTTCAAGCAGCTGTTTATCACACTAATGAAGAAAGTGAATTGAAAATGGAGCAGTCGGTAAAAAGCCTTGTTTCCTGAAGCCCAGCGTACAGGAGACTGCTAAAAACTCTATTAACAAAATGACTCCATATAATGACCAAAAAGACTTGGAAGGTGATATATTTCTCTGTGGTCATGGATTTAAACAGTTTGCTGCATATTTCTGCTGCAAAATGTAAGACAATAATCAAACGAAAATCCTTTCAAAAACACAATTGTAGATCTCAAATGTCAAGCATGCAGGCACTCACATGTAAAATTTCAGATTAGAATTATAGTTTCTTCTAATTATAGAACACAGCAAAGTACATCCAACAGCTATACTTATTTAGAGGTAAAAATTAACTTACTCCTTCACACACCTACATATTTACACAATCACAGGAGAGAAAGTAAATACACTAAGCACACAGGATGCATATGTGAACACACGTGCACCCTTGAAGACAGCTGCTTCCAGCAATGCAACACTAGAACATGAGAACTCCAGCAGCATTGGTACATACTTTTCCCCTGAGACCCACAAACTGGGTCGTACAAGAAAAAGCCAGCCCAAGAGTCCCATGTATTTATTACAGTGGCACAAAGACTCTTCCCTACTCATGCAGAGCACTGTTTGGAGCAGACCACACGAACCAGTGCCACAGCTGTTCAGGAAAGTAACACTGAGGACTGAACTTGCTTTTCACCTCAGTAAAATTAATCTTAATTATAGCAACTCATTCACAACATTAATGTGAAATACACTGCAAGGCTGAATGTAAATTAGAAATTCAACTCAATTTATACCTGCAGCAGCTCTTTTCCACATGGTTAGCGAAAGTGCTATAGAAGCACCACCAAAATGCCTCTGAAGCCTTTTCTCTCTCTGCCATAAGAGCAGGAAGGTCCTATGCTAATAAGCAATTACACTCTTGGGCAGAGCTAAGGAACTTGATAATGCACTGAGTGAAGCCAACAGGAAGACTCCCCAGATTGCAGATGAGGCCATGCATATATTGCTTTGCCATTTGGACATGGCTTCAAACTGCGTTAGCTGGAAAACAGAGAAAAAGAACAGCAGAGCCATCACGGTGACCTCTCTGTGAACCTGAATTGGGTAGTGCTTTGCTCCCTCCCACACTTTAATTCACATTTCTGTGCTGACTGTAATGCTGTGTACTGGCCCCAGCAAGAATTAAATTAAATATTTATACTTTTGTGATGAGATACTTTGTTACCCCGTAAAGCTTGCACATATGGAACTCCATTAATTTATGCTAATTCCTTATTTCTCTAGAAGAGCCTTTCTCCTCATTAGCATTTGATCATTTAATACAACTTTACAGCACACACTAAATTGAAGCCCATAATCTTTTGTAATTGAAGTTTCGTGTGCATTCATTGTCATTAAAAAAAAAAAAATGAGAAGGAAGGGAGATGTGTATGCTTGTATTGCCTTTGCGTGGCACGCACTGCTCCAAGTGGGAATTAGGCCTGCAGGGAGCTGTTTGCAACGGCAGCTGCAGAGCGCAGGCTGCATTAGGAAGGCTGGACCTGCCCTTGGTTGTGTTGAGGAAGCATTTTCTGGTGACCTCGATGACAGAAGAACCAGTCCTCTGGCATGCTGCCAGTGCCTGCCAGCCGTATTTGAGGATGGTGGTAGGAAAAGAAAGTAGAGGTGGAAATTTCAACCCACAGAGCAGACCTGCAACAGAGAGAAATTGTCTGGTTCACCCTACCTAAGACAGCC
>NW_009648041.1:3141039-3176741 GCF_000708025.1 Charadrius vociferus | reverse complement strand
TGTTGGGGAGGAAATTAGTATTTCTTCTCTTGCCATAACATTGTCTTTCCTCATCCAGTGGACCAAATTCACTTTCACTTATCCACAAGTCTAATGAAATGAAGCAAATAGCTCTGGCTAATGCAGAATCTGTCCCCCTTGCTGGGATCGATCTCTGTTCTGGTACCAGCTTCCCAGGCTCATCTGTGGGACTCTTCTAATGAGGAGCCTTGCTCCAGCGCTCTGGCTATAATCTGTAAATCAGAAGTAAACTGAAAGATTTCCCATTTCAGGAAAGGAAGACAACAGATTTTTGTTTTATTTTTTATTTCAATAGCTGGGCTGAAACAGGAATCAGCAGGGAACAGCTGGATACAATGCTGAGTTTTACATTGCTCTATCTTCCTTTTCTCTGACCTTGCCATTAGCAGCTGGGGGTCTTTAGCACATTGAAGAGAGACAACTCACCAGCTTCTGGACTTTTCTAGCAGCACTACAAAATAAAGTCTTCTAAATTTCAGACAACACTATAAAAATGATGATTTATTGAAGTAAGTGTAAAATGTATGTCACTGGGCAGAGAGGAACAGCTTAGTGCTTCTTGAAATACTGTTGTGTGTTTTTTTTTCTTGCAGCAGTGTTCACTTTGTTCTCGATTTAAGAAAACTAGAAGGTACCTATCATTGCAACAATTCACTAAGCATTTTGAGGTTCTCAGTGCTTCTGTGTATTTTACACATGGCTAAATGAGGCTTAGCTTTATCTTGCTGAATCCTCTACATTGTCTATATGTGGAGCTTGCACATGCTCGTGTCCAGCTCCTGTTGAACTTGAGTTAATAGAAGTGGAAGAACTAATGCTTAAATAGAGTTTAGTAACATGTTTCAAAATTCAAACTGCCTGATTTTACTAAAATGAGTAGTCTCATTCAGGTTAGGACCTTCTGATATACATGTGTCAAAATTATCTTGAGTTTTAATGTAAGAGTTGTCAAGTGACTGCAGACTGCAGTCTGGTTTTATAGATTCCTGACATTTACAGCAGTGAGGTTTACGGAAAGGCACTCAGCCTCCACCAGCACAGCTGAGTGATAGTTCAAAGCTAGGGCAGGGCTGAAAGAGCAGAAATCATCCAGCTGTGGAAGATTAATAATTGTAATGTACAGAGGCCTCATTACATCTTTGGGGAGGAGTTTGTGAGCACTACCTTAAATGTATCCTTAGAATTGCATAGAGGGAAGCACTGGACTGAATGCTATCATCAGTTCTCAGGGACACATTGACAAAGACATAAACAATGAAAAAGCTAAAAATATCCATTGACCCAGTTACAGAAAACACCTGCAGCCAGCAGAGCACTTAAAACTCATTTAAGTCTCGCTGAGTTTGGTGAGAGTTAAAAACATGTCCACTGGCTGCTCTTGAATCAAGGTGTCAAAGACAACATTGTAATGTTTGGCTCACGTGTTGTGGACATAAAGCAATGACTTCAATACCAAGTACCGTAACCTGAGCAAAAACATCGTCTCAGCAATTTACAACCCCCCCAAAAAAGGACTCTACATTTTCAAGTTTAAAAAAACATTTCCTGTTTAAATACCATCTGCATGCACTGATGTCTGTTTAAATTGTCAGTTAATCAATGAAATCTATTTGAGCTAGCAGTACATCACAGCAAATCAGTGTAATCACCTGTAATCTTCACTTAAATTTAACTGGACTTATCTCTCAATTCTGCCCCTGACCAGATGCAAGTCAGAAGTGAAAAACAAGAAGTATACTTTACCAAATGGAGTTATGTGTCTGTGTTGCTGAAGCTCCTCCTTTTGGGGAAGTGCATCTTCGTGCTTCAAAAAGCTCACTGGTAGCACCTTTATTCCTAGGGTGGAGATTGGATTACTCACCTAGAAATTAACAGCACATCTTAAAGCTCATCTAAATCCTTTATCAAACAGCTCTTCACATTTCCTTTACGCCTCGTTCAAGCCAGGAACTGTACCAATGTGTCAGCAAAATATGCTCAGGTCTCTATCGAGGTGACCGTCAGTTAATGAAGGCAGTGTGTTTCAAATCAGCGCTCTCAGCCAGTTACACTATCTTTTCAAACACTGGCCATAAAATTTCACTGTAAGTGCTTTTTAAAGACAGTTACAACATGGTTATTGCTGCTTTCCAAATTAGATTGTCATCACAAGTGTTAAGAAGTGAAAGATACAGGTAGGGAACCCGTTAATTCCTTAGCTCTGGCAGGCTGGAGCTCCCAATGCTTGTTCATTTTGCATTAGCAAGGAACATCAGAACATCTCAGCTCCCCACACCACGAGGTAAATTATTCCTGGAGCACTGTACTTGGTAGCTTCAGGTTTAATTACCTTGTAATCTACAGGTTGTGTTATTACTTTGTGGTTACATGATTTTTTTTTTTTTTCATACCTATTTATATAGCCTATAAAAGAAAGTGACATTGGAATGGATTTTTCTAAATTGGTCCCATGCATACAGTTCTCTCAGTGTGTGAAAAAATGAGATTCTGCTCTCAGTGAGTGTCTGCTGGCTGAATCTGTATGCTGTCTCAAGAATGAAACACCTACTAATGTCTTAGCAAGGCACAATGATTTTTGTATGAAGCCAAAACAGATACTACAGTTGATTAATTTATATTAAACTCATGGGACCAGGGCATGTATTTAAGAACGAATTCATGTTGTTGCCAATGTGAATTTCAGTTTTAAGTACTGATAGGTGCTCCCAGCTCAGTTTGGGTAGTATTCCCTGATGGAGATAATCCAGAACAGGCTCATCTCAAAAGATACATTCAGATCATGAGTTGGATTTCTTTTATCCATATCTTTTACGATGTTTCCTTACATTCAGCATATTCAGCCATAAATAATAAAAAGTACAAACTATTTGGTGGCTGAGAGCTTTCTGAGCATAGACAGATGGTCAAGTTCTGCACCTCTCTTTGTTTGGGAATAGTCCCCTCAAAAATTTCTCAAAAAAGAAGAGTCCTATACTTGGAATTTGTGCCAAAGACAGTGTGTGAGTGTATTCACAGGGGAAAAGTGTATCCTTCACTACTGTACAGATGCACATCTCCATCACTGTGGAGAGATGCTGAGTTATAGTCAAAGACCTGTCCCACTGCTTGAGGTGGAACATTTGAAGTATAAAGGTGTCTTCTTTTGGAAAAAATACAGGAAGTTACTGTAGTTGTTCCTTATTTCCAGTTCTATATCGTATTTAATCACATAAATAGGTTTTCCTAATGTACAACCCACAAAGATACTAACTTTTGCAACAAATAATGCATTGAATTAGCTTTGCTGCATGCTACTTGATTAATGTTAAATCAGCCCATTGTTTCTTAGTTGTAGGGGACCTCAGTGTGTTATTAAGTGTATAATTTTTTACTACATAAAGGAAGAAGTACACATATATATTTTGGTTGCAGGCAGCATCTTTAAACTTTTCTTTCTCTTGGAAGCATTACTAGGTTTTCCAATTAAATGTTACAAACTTGTGCAAGAATTTTTTTTTTTTATATTTCGACCATTTATCTGGTTAAGGGGGGAAGAAATATTTTCTCTGCCCTAGAATTGTAACAATGACATTTTCATCCAGAAGAAAAAAATCATTGCAAGCAGTTAATAGTGAAGTTAAGTATCTAGCTTATATAATGCCTGGTTTAGTCATTGAAAGATCTAGTTCCTGTGCTGGAGGAAACACTATAGGAGGCGTGTGAGCTCTTAATTGGGAACAGGGCAATGCTTTGCACTTATTGGTAGAGATACTTCTTTGTCTGACAGATTCAAATTCCTAACAGATTTTGCCTCCTTAATTGTCAGTTTCCTTTGTGTCCTTTTGGATTACAAGTATTGTCTCCAACACGATCTGCTCAGTAATAGTTTGAGCAGCCAGTAGTTCACAGGATCTGCTTAGAAAGAAGCATGGATTGATATGATGTGATTCACCTTAAATCTATGACTATGTTTTCCTTCCTTCCCTCCTCCCCATACTTCTGAGATTCTTTGTGAGTGAGTAATAAACCCCAGATGCCCTTTGCAATATGAAAAAGGGTTGTACCTCTGTAAGCAGAATTTCTGAAGGCACCAGCTCTTGTGTTTTCACCAGGTAAACCAGATGCTTGCAAGCAGTTCTGCTTATTTAGGGGAATGGGTGGCTGAGCTTTTTTCCTGAGAAGCTACATTCAAGAGTGGTAATTTCCACACCTGAGTGAATAAATGTGTGGTAACTACATCAAAATATACACAGGTGGAAACCACAATCAGGACTTTCTGGGTAGAAAGATGACAAACATTTTTCCTCTCTTCAGCTGAAGGGTTTTCAGTGCCTTTCACAAAACCAAGGGAAGCCTACCCACTGCATGCAAAACACTCCAAGGTTTCATTTCTCACATGAAGAAGTAATAGAGTCATAGGAAAAATTTCTTGATGCAGCATGATGCAGACTTATTTCAGGTGCCTGCTAATTGACAAAGCAAGCCTCAAGAGCCATCTAGAGGTTGTCTGGCAAGAATCATTTTTATTATTTTAAGAACGTGGCTTATACATGCCAGAAACAAAACCCTAGTTCCTCCAGGTTTTGTTCTTATGTGCAGCATGGTAAATCAGGAAGACGTCTAGTTATATCACTGGAACTTCAGCAGTGTAGAGAAGGTGTCAGAGAAATCATTCCCTTCACCACCATTACAGCTGTTTTACTGAGAAGCTGCATTCCTATGCTGCAAGAAAAAGTATGTGCTATGTGAGGCAGAAAGCATTTGGCATGAGGCATGGGGATCTTGCGAGCCCCAGACACACTTCAGCTGATAATAATGACTCAGTAAGGACATAAGCAGATTTAGCCAAAACTGGCACACAGCTGGGATCCACTTAATTATGAAGCTATAACAGTCCTGATGATATTGTCTGATCTGTTCTGGCTTCCCCTTAAGTCTGTGTCAAATCAAACCAAAATCAATAGTACTTTGAACAGGGGCTGTAGTTTGCAGGAGCATGGTAGAGAAAGGAGTTAGAATGGGGGTCTGAGAGTTCATTCCCACTGTTATTTGATAGCCAAAACACGCCAACCCTCAAATAGAGACACCTTCTCTTTGGATGGAATTGTGGGAAACTTAGTTTTGAGGTACTTGTATGGCTGCTTAGAAATAAAGGAGAGAACAGAAGGAAGAGGGTTTTGCAGACGCAGTGGTGGGAACAGTTCTTCAGTTGTAACAGATGTTACCATTTGCAGCTCCATTCTTTGGTGGACTGTGCTTTTATTCAGATTTCAAGACATCTCCAGACACAAGGGGTTTCTAATGCTACCAGTAGAGCTAATTTTCTGTCTCTTGCATTCACATCTCTATTTGTCAGAATAGAGTAAGTATGACTTTTCACTAAATCAGACTGAAACCTCTTCCTGACGCCCTCTATCCTCCTGTCAGAAGTCCAACAAAGTCCTTCTGGTGTAAGCTACTATGATGTTAATATATTCTCTGTTTACCTCAACAAAGAACTTGGACTTGAAGGTCTAAATATACTTTGCCAAATCAAAACTTTGCACTGACTTGATAAATACCAAGTATATCTATTAAAATCCTTCTGACTAGGAAGCACTTGTGTATAGAAAGTAACGCAGCAGGCGTATTATGTATTCACTTTTGGTTAAAGCATATACTTTGGATTTAGAGGAATCTCTTTGATATTTCCTGTGTAATTAATCTGCCAGAGGAAGTACTTGAATACCAGACTGGAGCAGCTGAAACACAGAGGGAGTGGACTGCTGATGTAGCACCAGTAAAACTGAGCACACAAAGCTCTCCGGAGATATTCAGGAGTCTGCCCCAGGGAAAGGAGATTCCTGAACTTGGGCTTATTTGGATTTTCCACTGAGGTTGAGTTTCTTGGAGAACCAAAATGCAGCGAGCAGCAAGACAGGTTTAATTTCAGGATATTAAAACTTCCTAAAATGTTTCTAAAGTGATAACGCAAACAGCTGCCTAATGGATTCCCAGGGCTGCTCTCTTCAGGCCAGCACGTGCACCTGTGAGATCTCTGTACAAACACCGCCTTGAAAGCCACGTCCCAAGCACAGCTCAACTTCTGCATTATGCATGATCCTCATCGCTCTCACCAGATGTAGGTGGAGAGGGGAACTAACGCAGATGCTGCCGGGGTAATGGCAGGGGCTTTTTGAATCCTGAGAGAGGGGAAGAGAGGGTTTATCAATACTTATTATGAATGGGCTGAATAGAAATATTTCCGTAAGGGATTTCTGGCTTCAAGATGCATAAACTGGCTCGATCAAAATGCTGAGGGTAGAGGGAGACAACAAAGAGAAAGACTTAAGGGGTGTGAATGTTTAGTGTATGCCAGCTATTCTAGCCATGTCTCCGAGTGTCAATGAAAACATACAAATAATAGAAAGGTGGAAACTGGAAATCATGGCCAAAGGATTTCTCCAACAGAGATGTATTTTTCTGTACATCTGAATTCAGACCAGGACAACACTGAACAGAAAAAATAACATTTAGGGGTTCTAACCTTTGGACAAACAGAATCTTTCTTTGCACAGCAAGAAAATGTGTTCTTGTAAAAGATGCCAAAACACAAGTTCAGTCAATGACTTTCAGTGTAATGCAACAGCTGTATAATTAACAAAAAGGAACAAGAAAAATATGAGAAAATGAGAAAGTATAAATAGAACATAGAAAAAAATTATATATATGTGTACATACATACATATATATATGCAATATGAATATGAGGACAGCATCTGCTGTTAACTCAGCTCTGCTGCACATTAGACATTGCAATATGCAATTTATCAAATAAGTGAGATCAAAATAACATAAATTATTCTAATAAGTTACCTCTGATACACTATGGGCAGGGCTGGCCCACAGAGAAAGGCAGGGCTCTCACTAGGAATGTGGTCTGGGTTAGGACTTCTGTAGGCAAGTGTAATGTAAAAATGATTAGGTGAATGAGTTATAAATCTGTTTGATTTTTGCATCCTGATTCAGTGAGTAAAACTCTATAAACTTCAAGTCAGTACTAACAAGAGCTGAGAATAGCAGACCATCCAGTTAATTGGTGATCCTGCTTAAGATTGTTCAATGGGCTTTTGTAAAATGCAGTTTTAAACTGTTTTTGTGTAACTTCATACAATAAATAGCTATGGTCTTCCAACAGAAACAGCACAAGTAGTACCTCAGACAGCCCTAGCATTTAGCGCCTCTAAATGAAGTTGCAAATTCAAGTGCAATATAAAAATGTAATAAACATCGCAATCGGTTATATTTGTCTACCACTTATAAATGTTTCAAAAAATCTGGTATTTCCACATTTGCCTATTTAAATGGATTTAATAGCTATATTACTCACTGAAGAGAAGAAAATACTCTGTGAAACTCCAAGTCTGTGAAACTCTAGGCCTTAATGGACAAACCATTAAGTGTTCTTCACTTCATATCCTCACAGTAACCATGCCGTCAGATAAAATCCAACTGCCTCCACTGAGAATAAGCAAGACTGAAAAAAAGACATTAGTAGGTGATAAATTATTGAGAGCAAACTAAACCAGCATGTAAACAGCATGTCTTTTAAAAAGCAAGCTTTTGATGCCTTTTGGAGGCTTGAGAAATGAGCTTCTCTAACCTAAGCTAAGTTGCCCACAGTCTATTACATGTCTGATTGCTTCTGACAGAGGGCAACACTTCAGCACAGACATAAAGAGCCTAAAACACCAATAAACATCAGTGAAATGCAAGAAAGAAATGCAGATAAGAGGTTAAAAGGAATGGATGTTTGCTTCTGGTTTTCTAGTAAAATAAGATCTATCTACAGCATGGTCTAGGAGTGATGAGGTCAAGATTTGTATTTAACAGTAAAAAGCAGGCTCTTTTCCTTGCCCAGGGATTGGTATTGTCATTCTCAAATAGTCCCATAGAAATTAGAGAGATTATTGCAGAGCACTCAATGCGTGCAGGTTGCAGGTGCATTTATGTCCAATTTCAGAGGTAATGTTTCCTCAAAATAATCAACAAATGTGTTGGAGTTTTCCTTTGTGTGACACAATTTTAAGACATTACTTTTTAATGTTCCTGTAACACATTTGCAGTCCCACTTAGCCCCCAGAGAATACTGTGGAGCACATAACAATGGTAACACTTACGATATATAACCAAAATCTGTAACATTCAATTAAAAGTATCCTTTAAAATTTGCTGTGCTGCCAACTACACTTAGATACGTACCTTACATGATAGAGACTGGCATGTACATTTTAGAATAGCTATTAGTAAATATAGAGCCACGTCCCACCTGTAGACATTTGCAATATGATTTTATCTCGTTTACAAGTCCCCATGTTCATAAATTATAGGCTAAGATGTGGTCCAAAGCCAGGGAAGTACTTCAGAGCTTTGCTACTTTCTTTACTTTCTACCTCTTGAAGAACAGTAGTCTAGCTGTGAGCCTAAAAAGACCTTTAAATTTGAATTCCGTGCAGCTGACAGACCAAGAAAGAGGAAAAATACCATAAGAATGAAAATTTCAGTATATGCCAATATATAAATGAAAAGGTGTCGTGACCCGTTCTCTAGACCGTGATCTTTGTAACCCTCTAGGCTTGCCACTGTGAACGAAGACTCAAACACTCCATCTTTCCCAGCAGCATGTTTGCACCACACCTAGTTAACCTGCTGAAGGATTTTCATCAAATTCAGATGTTTTCGTCTGCTGTTTTTCATCTGTGGCAGCGGGTTGCACTGCATCAGATTGGCTTTTATCAGTTCGCAGTCTTGTTTGCCATGCAAGGAAACGCAGCTCAGATGTACTGAGGAAAAAAAACTGTCCAAAGAAATTTGTCAGGAAATGCCTGTGCTTGGAATAAAAATATCTGAACCAAGATGGAAGGCCTAAGGTTTTTTATGACCCTGAATTTTGGTGGCTGCCACACCAGATAAGTTAAACTTTCGTGTCTCAAATCACTAGTTGCTTTTTTAGTTCCTGGCCCTGGTGCATCCACACATAATTTACTGTTCATTTCAGGGACTGTTTGCAGAATTTAGCCTGTATTTCCATGTCTGCATTTGGTGAGGGGATTCTATATTGCAGGTCACCTATAGACTGCAAAATTGTAATCTCCATATATGAGATGGGATCCTGCAAACTAAGATATTTATGGTGCCAAATGGCTTTTTTGCACAGCTGCTGTGTGCGTGAATTACCCAGATTCACGGACTTACCTTACCAGACTAGTAACAGCCTTCCCAGAAAAACCTGCCATGATCATAAGCAGCTTCGATCAAGTCAGTGAAAGCTATTTGTGTGATTAGATTAATTAATAAACATTAAAGTTTACACACTGAACCCAGAATCAGATAAAGAAGAATTACAAATATTAAATTCACTCAGAAAACAAGAGTGTGAAAGGAGGGGCACAGAACTACTTATCAGTTTGGTTTGATGCAGAGAAATATTTTCTATTTCACAAAAAAAAAGGTGTTTCAGAAAATTTTGAAATTTTTATTTCCAGTGTTTTTCTCCTTAAAAATGGAATGCATTTCACTTTTTCTCTTGTTTCATTTCGCCGTTTCAAACCTGTGCTCCTTCATTTTCTGTTTTGATAGGACATTTTTTTCCTGTAAAATGTAATGTAATTGTTTTTCATTAAACAGCCTGAAAATAAAAATACACTGCTTGGGGCAAACTGAATATTTCAGATGAACCCAAAATGACATTTCTTTTACCTGCTTGGGGCAAACTGAATATTTCAGAACCCAAAATGACATTTCTTTTAGATTTCCTTTTTTGTTGTTTGGAAAAAAAACACAATAATAACAAACTCCATCCTCTTCTAGCTCAGTCACCTCCAGATTACACCCCTCACCCTGGTTTTCTGCTTGGCTGGCACTTCACAAGGATACACGTCAGCTGAAAATTAGGGAGAGCATGAGACTTGGAACCCCTGAACTCAAATCTTGCAGGAGGACACTATGAAATATGATGCACCAGTTCTACCTGTGAAATATTTCAGTTCTGATTATGGATATTAGAATTGGAAAAGGTCACTTGGAAGATCCCATTTCTTATTGCGTCAGTCCAGGCCAATGTTCCTATACGTTACATCTTCAGCTACTTCTTTACTTTAGCTTTGAAGGTCTTGGGGCAAGAAATGCTGACCTACAAGGGAGACACATCACTTCAGAAGTCTCTCCTGAAATTCTGACTCTAATATTCCCTGATATCTTTCCCTGACATTCCCTGAATTTGCCTTTCCTTATTTTCAGCATAGCCATTCCTCATTTTCCCTAGGCATAGCCAGCTGTTTTCTGCCAAGACCAGACATAACATAATATTAAACACAGTCTATCTACGGATTGTCCCGGACTATGTCTTCTGTGTCTGGGCTCCTTACCAAATTTTTGGCACATCCTTACCTTTTGCAGCATCCAGAATGAATTGATGACTGAGACAACTTATATGATTGAGTAGAAGTACAGTTACTGGAAGTGACAACTGTGTTCAGGTCTCAAAACTGGTGAGTTAGTTAAAAATCAATTTTCCCTATTAGCCAATCAATAAACTAAAGGCAGCTTAGAGGTCATTGGAGCAAAAAATGCCTCCCCTGAGTCGTGAGCTGAGATCACAACCAGCCAGGAAACAAAAGCTCTTCATCCTCCCAATGCTGTAGCACTCACAGAGCAAATATCCCTTTTGTCTGTAAAAATGCATCAAACATTGCGACAGTACTCTGGGATTTCAAGCAAACAATCCTTGAAATAATTGCACAGAAAATATTTTTGTCCCCCTTTATTTGTCCTGCATTACTTTCCACTTTGCTCACATTATTCTTTACCCAGTACTCTCTTTTCATGATAACCCATTTTACCCATGTCAGGAATGACTGGCAACATGATAGAAGGGCAGATAAAAACAGGAGAGAGAGAGAGATAACCCCAGAGACATTTTGAGCACAGCACTTTCAGTGGGTGGAATGCATATAAAACACAGGCTTTTTTGCCAGAGGTTGAATTGAAGGTTTTCTGAAACCAAGCTTAGGCTTTAAAACCACCAGAGTGTCATGTGAGAGGAACCAAACATCCTACAGAACAAGCCATGAAGGCACAGTTTCTACTGACCTGCTGTATCCTGGTATGTAGAGAAATACTCAGCAAGGGCTACAGTGTAACTCATCTGCTTATTTCACATAGTTTTACAGCACAGAAACTAAATACCAAATTATTTCATGAATAGGGAGCTAGCCTAAGCTTCTGACCTCTCTGGAGGTTCTAGAGATTTTTGGTTTGATTTACTCTGTTTCCTGAGCAGTATCCCCAAACCCTTCAGAATTTACAATTTCAAAATAGCTGTAAAGTCATGAAAGATCCAGTTAACCTCCTTTATATTAAATCATAGGTAGGTAAATTACTTCCACAAGCAACCTTTATCATTTCATTTGATCTTCATGTCCTATTACTGTAGCTATTTGAGGTGTCATGTACACCTCTCCCATATACAAGCGAAGGAACAAGTCTTTGTAAGTCACAGAAGTAAAAAACTGAAATCGCTATTCTTAAACAATAACTTCCGAAGGAAAAGTAGCCCAATCACACCTGCAGAGGTCACAGTTTCCTTCACTAGTTCCAAAATCCTTTTTTTTTTCTTTTGTTTTGGAAACATACAGAATAATTGGGGAAAAAAAGGTCCTATGGGAACTGGTGTAATACACTGCTGAAAAATTACACCAGCTGCACAGCAAACACTCAAGCTGTGTGAAGATGAATGGGGGGAAAAACTGTCTAACATTCCCTGAAAGTTTTCTGAGGCTTTTACAGAGGAATTTAAGCAGTGTATCTGTTAAAATATCTAGTGTTGAGGTTAGTTTACCTCTTACAGAACTTCAAATGTTTGTTGGGGTTTTTTTTATTTTGTGCCAGGGCAGAAGTATTCACACACATCAGTTTTACTCACAGACACAATCAATTACTGCTTTTCTGACAAAACTCCATCACTGTAAAAATGTTCCATTAAATGCCTGGTAATAACATTCTGTAGATGTTCTATTGAAAAAACAAGTTTCCCTAAGCCAAACTGCACACAGCATACCTGTAAAAATGTGAAATAAAATGTTCATGCAATGAAAATATGTCTGAACCAGTAAAAAATATTGTAGAAAACATAGAGAAGAGTTCAGTAAATAAGTTTGATCCAGGCTATAAAAAGCTAGTGGTAATCAAGAAAAGCCTGGTTCAGGTGGTTGGCTAGAATGATATCAGAGAGATTGGCACCAGGAAAGGGACCTTTGGTACACTCACTCCTTGAAAGCTGTGCTGCCTTCTCACTATTTACTGTGTTAGCAGTTCAGCATCCAGAGGATCTGTGTTGGTATTCTTGGGACAACATTTTTGTGTGACTTTTCTTAATAAAAACTAATACCTAACTCACCAAATTTCTGCCACTGAAAGTAACCTGGAAATATTTGGATTGTTTATTTGAAATGGAAAAATGTTTTGGTTTTAGAGGAAAAGCACCATGTTTTCCACAGGAAAAATCAAACCCATTTTCTGGCCAGTTCTCCCTATCAGTCAGATGTCTCCTTACCACCTTCCTGAGAATCAGGCCATAGGGAAGCCATCAAAGCAGACAGACCCTTCTCTCTAGTTGCAGGAACTGGTTTTGGTATCTTCTCTCACTCGGCTGCCAATTTTCTAACTGCTATTTGAGTTTCTTTCTTCACCAGTCTTCAGTTCTTCTTAGTATATATTTCCCCTCATCTTTTAGTTTATATTTTGTTCACTTTTTCCCATGGTGGTTGTTATCTTGTTTTTCCCTGTGTTGGTCACTGAACCTTGGCTCTTCCATTATTTCTTATCTTATTCCTTTCCTTTCTACTGCAGTAAATTCCCATATAACCTTTGAATCCTTGAGACAGAGAAACACAGCATCTTTGAGAAGATAGTCTAGGCTGTCACCTTTTGCGTTTAGGCATGTGTGTAACCAAGTGATTAAATTTCCTGCTCTTTTTTAAAGTCTTCAGGTTTGCCACACTTACCCCTATGCCCCAGTTTTAAAGGAATCCTTAACATTAAATTACAAAACTCTGACTGATCACGCTGTGCAGGGTTTTTCATTATCCCCCTCCAAATCATGTGAATTATTTTTCTTGTTTTGAAAGCGTTTCCTTTTTATTTTAGCCTGGGAAAGCAAGGCAGATCTTGAGAGAATCAGAATGGATGTATTATATAACACTGGGAGGTTAAAGATTAAGTTCAAGGGAACCAAGGGAGGCACAGGGGATTGAACTGGTGGCTCTAGAAACCCTGGGCTTGCGGTAACAACTTAGACTAGTTCCAAGGTGGCAGAGATTATTCTTCTGGATATTGCATGGTGCAACAGACCAGGCAATGGAGTACTCCAAACTCCCCTTCTCTTTATTCAGCATATAAAACTTACTTCTTGAGGCCTCACCAAAGCATAGATAAAACAGTTTTGCCCCAAAAGTTTTGCAACTGCTGCAAGGGCTCTCCACAAAGAGCCTCCACAATCATGAAAAGGAAAAGGAAAAGAAAGTTTGCCTCACTGCCTTACTTCCCATTTCTGAAGTCTGAGTAATCATATTTATTTTCTTTTCCCTTATTCGTGCCTAATGCTCTTTAGAACGGAGACTGTACTGCCAGTGAGGTTCCTCATGATGTGCACAAGCGGTATGCAGTGATTGCTAAGAAAAGCTGTTTTAGAGTTATATGTACAATGAGAGTCTGGAATGACCTTCAAACACAACTGTCACTACACACCCCTGGAAGCACCTTTGAATTTGCTCTGGCTAATGAGCCTGTTGGGGAGGAATTGGCTCTGTCACGCTCAGCACTACATCACTCCGGATGGCCCAAGGACACGGCTGTGGAGATGCATCAGGTTGCCTGGTCTTCCTCAGGCAGCAAGACGGTAATAGCAAATGTGGAGCTTTTTCCCTAGGAAGACCACATCAGTATGCCCATTCCTTTGCTGTATCCTACATTCAATATAGCTTCTAAACCCACGTTCAAATGAGGGATGTTTGTAGAGGCCTTATACAAGCGGCTGGTTTAGAAAATAAAAGCAGATCTGTAAAATCACAATATATAATATATTAGAAATGGAATAATATTCTCAGGGGAATTTTCACCGAGACCAATGGGAGGATTCAGATGAAAATGATGAATGGCTACTGCCCTTTTCTCCTGCCAAATAAACATTTCATCCCTCATCATTGGAGCTGGGCAGCAGATGCAAAAATACAGCACAGAAAAAGAGCATAATTTGGCCATAAAGATGTTGAAATAAGTGTTGTTATATAACTGAAATGCCATCTCCTTTAGTGCATCCACCCACTCATTTTACAACCAGTTAATATTTTTCTGAACTTTCATGTTGTATTCTATCCTGCCGCCTCTGCAATCTTTTTGCCTATTTTTCTGCCAAAGCCACAAGAATAAAGCTGTCAACATTGCAACTAAGCCATCTTTCTTGTCTGGCAAATTGTCTAGTGGAGACTATAACCTCCTGGCTGCTCCACTGTATAATGTAAGTATCCTGTCTTAACAAAACAGAATTTAAATATTCTTTAGGTACAAGATATCTGCAGGCATCTGTGCAGAAACAAGTTAAATATCTTTCCTTGACACTTTTTACTTTTCTCCAGTGGGAATGGCACAGACATTCATATTAAGCTGAACACGTATTGACATGCTTAGAGAGATGTTATATGGCTTTTCAACTGAAATATCTCCAGGTATTTGAACTACAATAATAAATATGGCTGATCCTGAGGGAAAGAAGAAGCAGCAAGAAAATTCCCCAGAAGACTATGATTAAGAACTGAAGTGAGCCAATGGCATACAGTAGTTATGCTTTGAATGTGATTGGGATTTATGATTTCAATTAATGCTGGGGAACAATTTTAGAAAGTTATTAGCAAGCTACTGGCTATACAGAATACATTTCATTTGTGCATTCCTCTAGATTAGCTGTATCATTGCGTTGTTTATAAAAACAAGGCTGGAATCTCTGCAGCGTAAATTGGGATGGCACAGGCAATGGCTGTAGAGGAGCTATGCAGATACACATGGACCGAAAATGTGGCCTTATCTGTATGGTAGGTTTTAGTGTATTGGAGGAGCTGCAATTTTACCTTTGAGAGATCACGTATGAGAAACTCATAAGGGAAGAAGGATCCTTTTCTCTGCCTTTCCATTTTATGCTGCAGGAAAGGCCCAGGGCTGTGTGCTCAGGTGATGTAAATTTGCTGGATTTACACCACCAAGGACCTGGGCCCTCCCAAGGTTCACTCACAATTTAAAAACTAACTGAAGCCTCACATGGCTGTATATGTGGGCATGTGCTGCATATATATATATACACGTCTCCACTTGCTTATATTTTCTATAGACACAGGTCTCCCCAGCTGCCTCCTAATTTCAGAATTTAAATGTCATCTGTATTTGTTAAGGCCCTGTCATCCCTTATGATGTATATGCCAGCTCCCAGCCTCAGGCAGGGTGCTGCTCGGTGGGGAACTCTGCGCACTCCGCACCCAGAGAAAGAGCCTGAAAGCCGAGGTCTGGGTCCTAAACATGTCTTGGCTCACTGAGCCGAATGAAGCTGTTCATAAAGGCAAAGAAAATCAGGTGTAAGCAGCTGAAGGCTAGGGGATTAATGAAGCATTTGGGAAGGAAAACAGCAGAGTGTTTTTGAGGCAGCCCTGCCCTGGAGAGCTGCAGCAGGGCTAGAGAGAGGCACAAATACCCTCAAGTTGCTATTGCCAGTGGCAACAATGGCAGCAAGTACAGGAACGTGGCTGCAACCTTGTCCTCCTTTATCTGGTTCATTTGTTGCCACCCTGTTTTCATTTAGACCTCTTTTACACACACTTAGAGCAATAAAAGTAGTAAAGACCCCTTACTTCACTTCTATCAGGAACTAAGAAATAGTTATTGAAGACTCATTATGGAGCTATGTCACTGTAAATACTCCGGTTTCTGACAATGGTAATGTTCATTCTTCCTCAAAAGAAATACTGAAATTTCCATTTAGACAAGGCCTTATGTATATTATCTCTCTCTGGTTTTGTATGGTAGCAAAAACAAATAAAAGGGACAACAGAATTACATCTTTTTGTTTTCCTATTCCCAAGACTGCAATATTTCATACAGAGGGGTTTTCTATGAGAAGCATTTTCCCTTTCATTTGGAAGAGCAGCATATCAAAGCCTTGTGCTGGTTTTGAACGAATACTGTGGCTGCCAGCATGACTCATAACTACTTTGGCATAACAGTATTTGCCAGTAACTAGAAGAAAAAATCTCAGTGGTGTTTCAGGATCAACTCCGTGACAATGATAGAGTAATTAACTTTTGAAGCTGACCATTTCAATCCATGCACAGCAAGAGTTAGAGAAACCTTCCACCTGCAGGTCTGGTATATCCCTGGACTAAGACATCCAGGCCAAATTGTTTTAAACTTTGTGAATTACAGTTAAACTACAGAATGCACAGCTGAGCAAATGGAAGAGAGATTCTGCTTTCCAGTAATATCTGTTACTTGCAATTCCTGTTGAAGCCTGTGGGAGGGAAAAGCTCTGAAAAATCATTACTTGCTTAGAAATCTTGGCACTGTGTGAAGCGCCATATTATTGTAGAATAGTTTGGGTTGGAAGGGGCCTTCAAAGGTCATCTAGTGGACCCCCCCTGCCATGAGCAGGGACATCTTCAACTAGATCAGGTTGCTCAGAGCCCCATCCAACCCCACCCGGAATGTTTCCAGGGATGGGGCATCCACCACCTCTCTGGGCAACCTGGGCTAGTGTGTCACCACCCTCATTGTAAAAAAATTCTTCCTTATATCTGGTCTAAATCTGACCTCTTTTCAGTTAAAACCATTACCCCTTGTCCTATCACAACAGGCCCTGCTAAAAAGCTGAGAGCCTACCTTTTGAAGTCTTGCTTTCAATGGACTTCCCCTGTGCTTGGGCCACCTTTCAGCAAGGCTCTTGGACACAAGCTTCATGGTGTTGGGAGCTCCATTGAGGCTATGAGCATGAAGCTAGCAGGGAAGAGGCGAAAGGTCACACTGCTTCATTCAGGTCACAGAAGGCTGCTGTGCAAGCTGCCTTCTATCCAGAGCAATGAGAGGGCCACGATTAAGGTTGTGGATTAAGTTGAGAAATTTGCTGAAGCATTTCAAAAGGGTCTCTTTTCTGGTTGTACCTGATACAACCACTGGAAACAGAGAGGGAAAAGAAAACCACAGCTTCTGAGTGCTTTTAAAGCAGACGTTAGTCCTCCATAGCCCCCAGCACATCCTTATTATTACTGCACACCATTTTGCAGTTTCAGAAAATTGTGGGTAAAATGTTTTTGGCTTGTTTGTTTTTCCATATGGCAAAGGCAGAGCTTTCCCTTTTGCTTCCATTGGATCTAAAATTGACAAGGCTGTTCTTTTTAACAACTCATATAGCACCTTATTCTGCCAAGACATCTTTGTTTGTGTACCAGCCACATCATGTGCCGTTAGTACAGGACTGGGAATACTGTTTATTAGTTAACCACAGCTGCAGAACTAGCAGATGGAGTGGAGCACATTCCTGTCAAAGAACACAAAAGTAATGACTGTTGTTCTTTGTCCTTTTATTTTTAATTTGTCATTTCTTCATTATCAAGTTGTGGATTTAGTTAGAGACTGCATATACTTGTACAAAACCACAGTATCTGTTACATTTAATGACTCCCCCCATTTGTTTAAAGTCAATGATTTTATTGGATTATTTTCCTCTGCAGCTTACATGAGAAAGGGGCAGTCTAGTTACAATCAGGTCAGCATTTTAGAGTTATAACATTTGTAAGCCACAGTAAAAGTCTCCAAAAACCTGTAGAAATTACATGCATATTTAAAGGCCAAAGAAATTTGCTCACACACCACCTTTAAGAATTTATTTCTGACTTCTGTGAGCTGAAACTGAGATCCCAGCTGAGATGTAACACATCAAAATGACCGAGTGGCCAGCAAAATCAGTTTCCTCTGAGAGCCCCCAGAACAAAGACAATGATGCAGTGCAAAGGAGACAGCAGTAAGACTAGGGCTGCTGGTTGTTACTTAGAACAATTCCCACTGGATTAACTAAGTTGTCTCCAGTAAAACAAACAAACAGAAAAAAAAAAAAAGTATTTTTAGTCTTTTAATTTCTAGCATCCTGTCCAATGAAGCAAGTATGCTGCCATTGTTCCCAGTTCCCATGGTTTCAGGTCATACCACTTCCCCTTTTCTTATAAACTTACACTTCTCTTTACAGTCTTTGCACTGGAACTTCCACACCTCCAGCTTCAATACCCAGACCTGTAAGCTTTAGGAGAGATCAACACGAAGAGTCAAGATGTCTGACTTGGGGGAAAAAAAAAGCCCGCCCCCCAAAAAAGACCTCTTATCAGAACTGCAGTAACTGTTGTAGTCTCTGAACTGGATTTCATTGCCCTTTTCTTTTTACCTGTGTATCCATTACTTTCCTTTCTTCAGAAGAAAAAGGACATAGCTGGACACTAATGTTGCAACATGCCAAGAATCAAACCTCTTGCTATATCCTACAGTGCACATAGAGCATTAAGGTTATACTTGTACTTTAAGTGAAGAAATTACTTTTGTCAGGGCTCTTGCTCCAAAACACCTCAGCAGAAACATAAATTCTATAAAGGATGGAAAATTAGCTCTTCCACAAACAAAAAGCAGAAATGAGCAAAAGGAGTAACAGTGTGATATGATATTTCACTAAAGCTAACGGAAAAGCAGGGTGAATAAGAGGAAGTCTTCTTTTGGCTGATATATCAAAAGAGCTTTCTACATACTGTTTGGGGGAAAAAAACAGAGAAGCGAAGGCTCAATTTGGCAGTATAGTCATGAGATGATGTGCCACGAGGTGGGTAATGCAGCGGACTAGAAGAGAGGGATTTTTTTACATCTCTGCTATTTCCCTGCTGCTTGCATTTGATTAAGACCCATGGGGTCCTTGTACCTGTGCTCTGCTCTCCTGTTTGTTTGGCCTTTTAGACAGGACACCTCAGGCAATAAGTCTGTATGTGGCTCCACCTCAATGGAACATTGGCCTTGGCAGAGAACTATAAAAACTATAAAAACTAGTCCCCTCAAACAAACAAACAAAAAAAGCCTGCTCAAAAGAACCTGAATATGAACTATTTCTGATGAAAATATTAATGCATTCCCAAGACGTACCTTTACAGAACATAACCTGCAGAACAGACTGTACTGACAATGGCACGCAGACAGAATTTATGCTGTGTGACATGATTTCATGACTGAGCCTGTCAATGTTTCATACATCCAAAGAACAAGTCATTTTAGTGCTTTGAGTCCTCAACCAGACTAAGATGTTGAGAAATAAATGCCAAATGAAAGCAGCTATTCTAGATGCAGCCAGGGTTGAGTGTCTGTCCAGAACAAAGCCTTTATAAAACTTGAAGGAAATGAGCCATGGTGAGCAGAACTATTACAATTATGATAAAATTCTTCATTGTCACTTTGTAGCTCAGCCACTGGACAAGAACCACCGAGATCAGCAGTGGGACCCATATCTGTGGGCAACTTTTATTACACTGAGATCTATTACACTGGTCAGGGAAAGCGAAGATGCCGTATGTCTCTCTCCTCCAGAATTTCCCCAAAGTACCCCTTACAGCACACAACAAGCCTGCAAATGTGGTTGTGCAACAAGTAAATGTCCCTCCATAACAAGAGAAAGCTTTGCTGTCCATTTAAAGTAGGTTTAGCCAGCACCAAGATATAGGCCTTTCTCCTCAGTGAGAAAAATAACGTATAGCGCAAGATTCTTTCGTGAGCAGCATTTTTCAACCTGAGTTCGTTGCTCTGCTTGAAGTTACTGGTATTTTGAAGAAAAATGGGAGAGGTTTCCCAGATTCAGAATTGCTGGGAACTGTTAGGAATTAAACTCCCTGAAATCAAAGCTCTAAATACAAAGAATCAGAGTCTGCCAGCAAAAACTGCTGCTCCATACTGGGTGCTCAAACCCAGCTCAGTCAGTCAGTTAACCAAGGTTAAGGTTGCTTTGCTTTGAAAAACAACCTGACTGCACCTCTGGTCCGTAGTGCGTGGCTTATCTCCAATATTAATGTGTTATTGCTGTGAATTTTCACACCAATGATAGTCATAAAAAATGTGGATCTTTTATCGCCCTGATCGATTTGAAGGAAGAATGAATCCACCAGTGTCTCTCTACCAGGCATTCCCCCACGCCATGCTCTCTGACATATATGTTACACCTGAGTCAAGTGAAGCATGAAACACACAGCTGGCAAAAGATGGTTAATTCCATGAAGAGAGTAAGGCAGCCCCACTCTACGCACGGGGGAAATGCTGCAGATGAAACCCTGCCACAGTCTACCAAAGACAGGTTTAGCCACCCAGCTTTTACAGCTGGGAAACATCCCTGAGCAGCTGTTGGGCGTTACCTGCGCTCTGCAGAACCTGATGATGACAAACTTGGCAGAAGGTTGGACCCATCCATCTCTCCAGGATTATTTCTTCTTGCAGGAAGATGAAGTTCTCTCAAGTAAAGAAAAGGAGAAGTGTTAAGATCAGAAAATTGGTTAAAGAATGGAATGGAATTCAGGCACAGTGAAATTCCTTCTGTTTCTCCTCCCCGTGACATTTGTTACAGACACACTCACAGCCTACATGTGTTTACATACTAATCTCTGCAGTGGGAATTCGGTTTTCATGCTAGCAACATGTCCTCAGCAGATATGTCCAACCTTTACTAAACCAAAGGAATCCAGCAAATCAATAGATCTACATCCAACTAAGAAAGGAGTTCTGCATTTTTCTTCCCACAGACTTCTTGCAATTGCCACCCGCTTTCTAATCTTTCCTGTTTCAAGCCAGGAAGAGAAGACAATGGCCAGCCAATCGAACTATCAAATAGCGAAATAAGTCATAAAACTGCAAGGCATCATTGAGAATAGAACATTGTATGCAACACATTAAATCTTTGATGCCTCATTTTCATGACAAAGAACATGCAATCCTAACATCATCCAATATTGTTTCAATCCACTGATAAACTGTATAACTAAAATGATGGGTGCTGAGCACTTAACCCTTTCTCAGATTAGATTTCATACTAGTAACATAACCAAAAGGGTTATAGCATTTTTCTCAGAAATACATTGTTCTCTCTGAAACAAGCACATACACAGAAGAGAAGGGCAAATCCCTTCCATGTAGAAATCTGTAAACAATGAAACCAAAACAGTCAGTTTAAGATTGTTTGTGTTTTACTTGTGTGTCTAATAGGATCTCATAATCTCCAAGTGTTTGTGTGTCCTGGTTTGAGGTAAAACAGAACCAATTTTCTGATTAGTAATTTTACTTTGCAGTTAAGTTATCAGTTTAAAGCATCTTTAATTCAGGAATTCTAGAAACCGATCAAAAGCTAAATCAGTATCTAGGGCAGATAAATCTTAGAGGACATTTAGAGAACTTTCTGCTCTTGAAATAAAATCAGCTTGTATATCCATATTCTAAAATGGGCTAGCATGCATCTAGAGTTAATGAGGCCTTAGTAGACAAGCTGGTATGAGAATGCTTTCCAATTAAAATTTTTATGTGTATGCATATCTGATACAGATATATAGACATCAGATATCTATATCAGATATAGATATATAGGGAGAAACACATCCACTGAAATTTATTAAATAATCCTATAAACGGTTTTGTAACTGCACAGTGATATGTACATGCCATGCACAGCCTGAACATATGACATCATGAAAACATGATTTCAAAGTGTCATTTTTAATTTCAAAGAAATTACTGGTACTACACTTTATGTGATTTTAAATAATTTGGGACATCAGTTTAAACTTCAGTGCTCTCTTTAAAAGTTATAGCTCCAGTAATTTCTAATTCATAAAAAAAAAAAAATAGTTGAAAGCTTTATTGTGCTTTAGGCTCCCAAATACATAGAATTTCTCCTGGCAGAAGGACTTAAAGGGTCTGGGATGAATAAGAGATATGTTTGATTTATTGACTTACAGGGGCATTTGTAAAAGGGAGTTGGCATTTGGCAACCATTCCATGAATCTTAAGGTATGATTGGACAGCTTGGGAGATAGAGTAAGAAAAAGAGAGTAATACTGTTTAAATCCAAACCCAGACAGAAGAAGAAGTCCTTCATCTCCTTCATCATTGATTTTTCATATATATACATGGAAAAAAAGAAGAGTACATTATTACCACAGAGTTTGGAAATGAGTGTGCATAATGTGAAAACAGGAGCGTGGTTGTCTGGAGTGGTAATAACTAGCCAGAGACCCAGAATGGCTACCCAGCACAAACAGCAGCACTGATTGCAGATATGTCAGGCAGATACATTATTATTTTCAGAGGCAGCCCCAGACTTTCAGGTTAAAAAGGGTTTGAGTCAATTTCCAAATGTATTTCTTACTACTCATGCATGCTTTTGGCTATTTGGAATTGCTCTCAGAGAAGGGAATGTTTGAAGGAGCCTTAAACAGTGTGGTCTTCCACACAGCCCAAACCAATGGCTTTGGGAAGGAAACCTATCATCCTGCCACAGACTCAGTGGCAGATGCTTGGCTAATTTGCTCTTGAAAACTGCCAACAACAGAAAGTCCCATCTTCCCTAAGCAATCAAATCTGATGTTCACCCTATCTTTGTGAGAAGGCGGCTTTACATAGTATCAACTTACCTGGTAGTGATAAGCTGAGGCTGCTTATCACGACGGCACAAAAAACCCACATTTTTTCTGTATTGGTTTTGTTTTGTTTTGTTTTGCCCTTATTACATATTTGCAGGTTACCCTGAGATGTCATCACAGGCCTGCACACGGATGTGCATCAGTGAATGGGAGAAGAGCTCTCACAAGAGTAATACAGTTCATCTGTTTGAAAGATGCTGCCTCTTTCCTTTTGCTAGTATCTGTCAAGGTTACACTGATTGCAGATGGCCTGGGAGTTGTGAATTGACAGTAGCATCCAAAAACTTCTCAGTTTGCGCCATGAACTCAGCAGAGAACCTGCAAAAGGTTTCATTTTAAAGTCATTTACCAAGTCTTTCACTAGAGGCGTTTTCGGACGGTCAGAACTCTTCCAAGTGACTCAACATGGGAACCCCAAAATGCAGATCCTCAGAATGACACATGCCTCTGGAAAGTGTCAGCCAGGGAGTATATAATATGTGCTCAAGGAAGTCAATGTTCATTGAGGCAATTAAATATCATGTTTTATATTGCTGTCACTTGTAATCTAGTTAGACTGGAAATGAAGAATGGGTTGTCTATGCAATTGCTATGATAAACATCACAGAAACTGTGTGGAAAGATTCACAATAAAATACTAAGTTGCTATTATCTTGATGGCAGGTCTGTCCTCTTACAGAGCAGTAAGTAATAACTCTTTCACATTTGCAAAAGGAAGCAATATTTGCACTGCAAGGATGTGTCCTGTTAGTTTGAAAATACTGTCAATAAGGTGCTCTCCTTAGAAACATCTCCACCATCCAATTGTTTCCCAATCAGAATTCATTTACTCAAGGACTGCACTCTGCTAGAGGCTAGGAATGATCCTGCTTTCATAATTACTGCTCCTATGTGCAAACATTGACAGCACACAGGCAATTCTGGCTGATTTAGCCAAGTGAAAGGTTAATGCTGGGAAACTGCAGCCAGAATATTTCTTCCAGCAGGAAGACATTCAGTGTGCAATAAAACCTTCACCCTGGTTACTGTTAAGCCATTGTGCCAGTCCTTGCTAAACATGGCTTCAAAGAGAAAGCAAGTGCTGAGGCACAGGGCCGTTGGTTTGCTTGCATCATGCATACTTTGACATTGCACAACGAAAAAGCCTATGAACTTCCACAGTGAAAATCCTCAACAGTTCTGAATTCCCTTTTTGTGCTGAACTGTACCCCTCTGGCACTCAACCAAAAGGGATTTAAGACAAAAATAATGATGTTTTATCCATTCCAAGAGGAATTGCAGCCAGAGACAAAATATTTTATCAATTATTGCTTTTTTTTTAGCTGTGACCTCAAATACCTTACAATAACAAGGCAGTTACTGCAGTTACTGCATACTAGCTTAAACTCTTCAAGGGGCTCCATCCAAGGGAAAGCACTCAAGGGATTCAAGTCCCAAATTTCTCGATGGAGTCATTGATCTTTCTACACTTCTAAGGACATCACTGGAAGCTGCAGGGTATTTATCATGTCTGAAACGTACTAGATAAAAAGACTAAATTGCGTGATTTAAAGCAAAATACAGTAGCCACTGTATACAGTGCTATCCCACGCTGGAAATAAGTTGGATCAACAGTCATCTAGACAGACAGATATATATGCAAGCACATTGGCAGCACTCCCATATTACATGCTGCAGGCACAGAGTTATTCACATTCACACTAGAGCTCTATTCACCTGAGACCCACACTGAATTTCAACCGCTGACTTCTTAGGATGCCAGATACAGTCCTGGCCTCAGTGAGGTGAAAGATCTGTTGAGAATTTATTCTAGTCAACATTTGTGCAGGCGACAGGTGATCTAGAGTGCCATGTGTGTGACGGTTTGGAGGGGACTGATCTTTAGACAACATTATCCAGTCCTCCAAAAAAAGCATACCCTTGTATCATGTCTCACACTGAGAAGCCAAAAAATGGATACAGCTGAACCACTGCTTATTCCCGGTCTCCATTTTGAAAGGCAGAGGCTAAATCAGACATTGCCTCTGAAAGTGAATTCAGGATGGTTTAGACAAAAATAAACAAGGGTAGAGGTCTAATATTTTGCTAAGATTATTAAAACTCTCAGCATCTTTTCAAGGAGGTTATACTCTCCTTTGATAAAAGACAACTTTAATTGCAATAGGTGTAGGTGGCCACCTGGTGTATCAGTTGCTCTCTCCTTCTCCAGTGAGATAAAGTGAAGGGAATTGAAACTGCTAATGATCATGCATATGAATACATTAGACAGCAACCGAGTTAGTTCTCATGTACATGTACTGCAGCACAGCTGTGCGTAAAATGAGTATTTTTTTTTAACAGTAGCCCTATTTACTCTGTCATCAACCCAGATTTTTTTTATCATTCTTCCATAACCACTGATAATTACCTAATATATTTTGTAAACTGCAAGTCCATTTTCAGAGCAGAAATGGCACTTAGACACGGATTGACTCCAATTGGCTTCACCGTCTGCTCCACAGAGAAGCGGCCATCATATGACTTTTAATCTCATATGAAACAAAAAGATTAAACTGTCAATATTAGGATGAGCCACCATGACGAGTGCCCTGATGGAATGGCGCTTCCGAACTGCTCCTAATAATATGTATGCAAGGAATAGATTTTTCTTTATAATGCATGTAATTAGAGTACAGGACAAAATGTTCTGTTCAAATTCATGACATGCACAACTAATAGAGAAGGAGAGAATGAGGCCCTTGGCTATTTATTTGCATGAAAAGGCTTCAATATAGCCTATACTTTAGAGAAATTAGTTTTTAATCTAGGTGACTAGATGAGATTTTGACCCTGAACTGTTTTTGAGTTGACCTGGGAGAATTTATGCAGAAATAAATGTGATGCCCTGGAAGCCAGACGGGTGTTGCTTTTTTCATTAATTTTTGAATGTCTCGTGTAGTCAAGAGGAGCAGAAAATCGCTCCTTTTAAAGGCTCACCTTATGTGAATTTGCTTTGATGAGACACAATCAAAAAAAACAGATAGAAATCTTAGCAGGAATGTATTCTTTGTAAATTTGGGCGTTGAAGGAGTTAGATACATTGATTCAGCAGTGATTCCCCCTGCTTGACCTGTATAAAAGAGAAACCTACAACTGTAGCTTTCCATGAATATATTAAGTAGGGCAACTTACTCTCCCAGCACAAGTCTATTACATGGAACTATTGTTCTACAATTTTAATAATAACTGATCCAACAAGTCCTTGAAAGAGGGTTTCAGAACACAACTACTTTTTAAATAGCGTTGCTTATTTAATGGCTGATATGGGAACCGTATGGTAACTGCAGGTGAAGATTTTGTATTGGGTCAAGGTACAAACCTCACATCCCCAGGGAAAAGGTACTCCAAGGATGCCTGAAAAGGACCTGCATGTCCACTGCCTCACACTTTGTTGAATCATTGTTAACAGCATGAAGTAGGGACAATAATTATTTCTAATGTGCCAGACCATTAAACTATTACTCTTTCTAGATGTTACTAGTAACTCTTCACTTGAAGTTGTATCTTTCAAGTTATTTTTATACAAAAGCAATCTTTGCAATAATTGCCAGGGACTTGGGAGGCACTCAACTCACTGATGTTGCTGTTTAGGGGGCTGAGTGACCCTGGTCACTCATTAGGGCTGGTTCTTGCTTACCTGTTCCTCTTCACCCAGCACTGCATACATGCTCCAGGAGAGACCAAAAAACCCACAGTGCTATACACTCTTCAGCATCTTCTCAACATCCCACCACTGGGAATTAATAGCACCTTTCTGATCAAGGGAGTCCTGGCCACCACTGGAATCAGCAGTCAAACTCCCTCAGATAGGGAAGGAGTAACGTAATGAGCATACAAGCCTCACTGCGGTAAAGGACACAGAGCCATAAATTATTTCTGTAAAAACCACCACATTAATTAGGAAGAATATATCATTTCTTTATGGTTTTAGGCTTTGAAGAGGGCAGAGAAGAAAGAACCTTTGATGGCTGGGGAAAGGCA
Organism: Charadrius vociferus; assembly: GCF_000708025.1. NCBI lineage: Eukaryota > Metazoa > Chordata > Aves > Charadriiformes > Charadriidae > Charadrius > Charadrius vociferus. The sequence continues at coordinate 3,149,946 of NW_009648041.1, read as the reverse complement.
AGGGCAAAGTGTCTTCTAGTAGCTTGATGAATGAACAGGTCACAGCAGCAGAGGGAAAGCCAGGATTTCTGTTCTAGCTGATGAAAAGGGTGTTTCTGTGAGCAATTGCAGAGGTTGGAGTAGGCCAGAGCCATTTTGGACTTTGCCTAAGGCTTGGGCAGTTTGAAAGACAATCCATCCACAAATTTCTGTGCTAATTGCTAAATCTGCTTTTTAGGAAACCCAGCTTCCAGTCTTTGCTCCGCTATGATCTCCTGTGAAATGTAAGGCATGCTTCTTACACTTTCCATACTGCACAGTCCTGCTTGCAAGTATAGCAATAGTAGCCATTGAATAATATCAATAAATCTCACAGCGGCGCTGTGAAGTGGCAGGTGCTACAGTAACGAAAGGAGGGGTAGGAGGCAGGGATAGCCGTCCCTTACTCCTTTGCTTCCTCATCTGCAAATGTTCTTCTATTTTTGGAGTGCACTTCAAATTCAACATCATATAAAACTGCTCTATTCATGACTACTGCTTGTCATAACTTTCCGGTAAGAAGAGCTGGTAGACACACAGCTCATTAGATGAAGCTAAAGGAGTCTCCCAACTTCCTTCCTTTCATCCCACAGCCACCATGCTGCTTCTCTGCAGGGTATGGAAGCAGGTGGATTTGCTGATGTGCACGCTTTTCTGCTGGCAAAGATTCATCTGCCTCTAGATTTGAACCTGATGTTGTCTCTCTTTTCTCAGAACTGAAGCATCTTTTTAAAACCTTGGTCCATGAATCCCTCTCCAGTCTACATCAAATAGCAAAGCAAAGACACAGACTTAAAGGAAACTGCACTCTGCTATTAAACAAGGGAAACATGGGGACAATTTTATAGCTGTGGCAATATAGAAGGCCTGGGGATATGATAAAAACAATTGGCCTTGCGTAAAGGTTTGACAGGACTTTTGTTGCTGGGGGAAGTGTAGCCAGCTCACGTACAAGTGAAGGAGGAGGAGGAGGAAAGATGTGGAAGGTGCACCCTGGAGGGGCAAGAGCCATGGAATGGGTTTATGAGTGAAAGGACATAGAGGACTGAACAGCATGCATGGGACGTGTACTGCCCTCCCTAGCCCATAACCCTCTGCAGACAGTGCTGGTGACACCACCTGGTTTATGCTGATCAGAGACCCAGACCTTCCCCTCTTTGTCCCCAGCCTTGAACCAAAACCTTTCCCCCTCCCCAGAGCTGTGAGATGCACTAAGGGCAAGGGAGGGACAGCTGAGCACTTATACCCTGTGTCATCCCCTCCAGGAACACTTGGACACTCCTTATTCACCCACTGCCCCAAAGTACACTTCCTCCCAGGCCTTCTACACCCAATGTATTCATCAAGGACATCATGAGGGTGTCCTGTAGATCACCACACTCAGCACAACCCACAAACCCACCTCTGCCAGAGAAAGCTCTTATAAACCAATCTGCAAAACCTTCAGGCAGGTAACACTTTAATTGCAACCTGCCCTACTTCTGAACCTGAGAATAGGAGTGTTCTCAGCGAAACCTTACATCACGTAGGCTTCACCCAGTCCATCCTTAAGCAAAGGGTTAGGTCACTTCAAAATATCTATACCAGCACTACACGAGTTGCACACAAGTAGCTAGTGAATTGGATTACTTGTCAAGTTATTTTTTGTACTCATTTCCATGTCATTACTTTAATAAAAACTTTTGCTGCTATTTGTCACTTACCAAAAGACTCTTCCAAGCCAAATTATTCTGGATGCTCAAAAAAATGAATGTTTTCAGGAATGACTGTGAAAATATTTCCAAAAAAAAGGTGTCAATTTTCATTCCCTTTCCCAACTTTATCTTCCACCATTGTCTATCGCTTTTGTGAATATACACATTTTTCAGCCTGAAAAACAAAAGCTTATTAAAAACTCTGAATTTGTGGAGAAAATAACACAATGATTGTGGAGCACAACACCACATAGATGAGATAAAGAAGGTGAGATAAGTCCTGAAAAGCATTTTTTCCTTCTTGCCGAAGTGGGTCATGGCTTAAATAAGAAAAAAGCCCTAAAGTAAAGGAACCTCAAAAACGACCACGAAAGAAATACAAAAACTCCTCCTCTGACATTTTAGCTCAAGCACCTGTGAAGAGTGCTTGCAAAGAGAATGAATAAAACTAAAGCTTAGAATGTCTAAATTATGTGAATTCAGAAAAAAAAAGGAAAAAAAGACCTGTAAGATAGGCAGTTCAGGTGTTGCAGGACCTATGGCTGTCCAGAGCAAGTAGTTTGACTTTTTTCAGTTAACCCATGGTGTTTCTTACAGCAAGCATCCAGCTCTTCAGAGTGCCTGTGTGAGTTTAGATTTTTATAACAGTACCTCACCTGCTCAGACAACACTAGAAAAGTCAATTCAGCTGAGCAGTTCCCATCACCTGGGGAACTAAGAGCCAGCATGAGAAAAGGGACTGTGTTACAAGGTCCTTTGCTGACTGAGGGATTTGGTGGCAGCAGCTTCCCTGGTCAGTGCTCAACCTCTATTGCTCTAGAGAGGAATTAAAAAAATCCAAAGTTATTTAAGACCAAATCCAGATTGAGCTGGAACCGACAGGCATTTCTCTCTCACTGCAGTGGCATGCACCAACCTATGAAGGGTGACATCCTGGGTGGAACAAAACACTTTCTGACTGCTGTGAGGTCCAGAAGCACCAGATCTGTAGGCAGTTTGAGAGCTTTCCTGAGTGCTGAGCAAATCTGTACGGCACCTGGCGCATCCGGGTGGTGTATTTCCTGCAGCGACTGTGCTCATGCTGCTTGATACAGTCGGATTTTTGTTTTGTTTTTCTAGATGATTTTGGCTGGTGAAAACGGGAAATGCAGACAGAAATGCATTTGGAGGTAATGAGGGGCCATAAAGAGTTTGCTAATACAGTTTGTACATTCATTGTATCCACAGCTTTCTTTATGGGCTAATTACTATGCAGGCTCATGTTTGGTTTCTGAGCAGTTGGGAAACTAGTTGGAAGGTGTATGCTGAAGCTACACTGTCTCATTATGCTACTTGCTTCCTCAGTTGGAAAAATCATCTCTGACAAGCCACTTTCCTGGGTGCAGAGCTCAAAAGACGCCAAGAGGCTTGGGGCTCGATGAAAGGTATTTGATGTCAATAGCATTTGACATATGCGGGTTTGATATGTTCCCGGCTTCTAAGTGATGCCAAAAATGCAGCTTATGAGAATAATATAAAGACAGAGGACAGAGATCTAACCTCCTTCAGATAATTGCTCTGAGTTGTTGCAAGGTGACCTTCATCCCCACACAGACAGCTTATTGGTGAGAGTGCAAAAACATTTATCTCTCCCCATTTTCCATGGGCACGTAAGAGGCCGTCCATGCTGCTCAGAAAACATTGATTACCCTGTGTCTGCTGCACAGGTAGGTTAGGTGGGAGCCTTTATAGGAGCACAAGGGCAGCCATCCTCAGACTTCCCAAACAGTTATTGTTTGCAGTGCTCTGTAGTCCCCTTGGTAAGACCAAAAAATTTGGTTTGTAAGCAGAAACAGTCCTGCAACATTAAATCTTCCAAAGGCATAAATTCACCACTCCTGACAGCCTCATCCAGCTCCTGGGCACACGTCTGGGCACAGAGAAAGAGGTGCTGAAGGCCGACACCTCTCCCTTTTCCTCAAAAAGCAGGAGATGTGGCTTTTAGGGATGCAATCCAGCACAGCTTGGCTTTGTCCCTTACTCCCCAGAGAATCTGGCTCACGTCTGCATCCCCTTTCAAAGGTATGATTTACTGCAATTAAATGAGTCCTGGACTGGGTCATTAACTGATTATAATTAAATTAGAGGTGAGGCAGGACATTAATAATACAAAACCACTCAGTGCCTGCACGCTGAGCTGGAAGTTCATGTTTCCCCCTGACAGTCATGCAGAGACAAACATGGGCATCGACACGAAGGGCTCCATTTCCCACTGCCCACCTGCAGCACGGCAGTCACCGCCTCTCCCCGGGGACCGGCACAAGGCTGAGGAAACATGCTGGGGAACAGCATGGAAGGCAAAGCTGGGTCTACCCAATTTCACAGTGTTTTCAGCTGTGGGTGTAATGCTCAGGGGAACACATCTTTACCTCCTGCACCACTCACCCAAGGCGGCTCAACACAGAGCTGACAACCCACATGGCCACCGAAACCATTGCCATGTCTCTCGATGGGAAGGAAGGGCTGCTAGCTCTCTCCTACCTGCCTGGCTCCAGCCTCCCGGTCAGTCAGCAGGACCTCAGCGGCCATGCCAGTCCCTGTCATCACTGGTGCGACCACAGGGCTGGCCGCCATCTTGACCTGGCGCCCTGCCGTGAGGAGAGGCCTTCAGGGAGCCTGAGGTAGATGCGAGCTCCCCACCAGCTCTGCAGCACAGAGAAAAACCTGAGGGGGGTGTGTGTGTCCCAGTGAACATGGCATTTGCTATTTCACTATCTCAGTCACACACTGCTGAATTTCTCCTTCTAAGTCCTCAGTTGCCTTCTCTGCACAGTCCCTCCTGGTGTACTTGTGCATGGGACGGGCTTAACCCCATGCTGGGTAGGAGATGCCAGTGCCCGACACTCCCCACAGGCCTTTCTTCTGTGGCAATTTTGGCAGAAAATCCCATGGCAGGAAAAAATGAGATCACTCCTGGCGATGAGGGTGAGGGACAGCTAAGGCACCCGTGGGACAGTACGAGCTGCCCGCCCAGACTCAGGTAAATTAATAGCTGTAATATACAGAGGAAATCGCACACTCTTGTTGTCTGGACATTTTCATGAAATTTCGCTCCAAGGTAAAAAACTGCTTTTCACACTGCGCTCCCAAATGTAGAAATAAACAGGAAAAACAAGCTTCTCTTTTACTGATTCATTTTCCTCGGTGTCAAAGCAGCACAGAGCCGCAAGTCGGGAATATTAATGATGCTCTGTCTGGGCTGGGCAGCGCTGCACAGCCCCAGAGCCCCTTACCAACACGTGCCCCGAGCACCAGGAGGGGAGAAGGGACAGGTTTGTGCCTGTCTTCGCTCCCTGAGTATTTTTGTAGATGCATTCCTTCTTTCAGACGTCCAAGGGTGACTCACCTGTCCCCAAATGTCATCGGTTGCACTTGGGTCTCAGCAAATGGATTTGCTGTTTAACGAGAGCAACTTCCATGCTTGCTTAGATTTTGCATCTCCTACTGTCAGGGCCAAAATTAATCTATCCTTCCTTTGGGAAGAATACTTTCTGTCCTCCACCCGCCCCTGTTCAGATAACGCTGTCTGCTGAAAGCCCTCACCCATGTAAGATGCAGTTGTTCCCAGTAAAGACAGAGACACTTTAAAGATGTCTTCGAAGCCTAGTTTACTTAAAAACTTATGAAAACCACTGCCCTAAATCTCATAGCGAGAAGTCATGGATGGAGGCAGGACGTGGCTGGGATGGCCCCACAGCTGCTTTTTAAAGCAGAGTGTAACATGTCACAGCTCGCTGCAGAATCAAGCTCTGTACATGCAAGAAGTGGTATTGCGTTCCCAGGGTTATCTTGCTAAAATCTCCAGAACAGAAAATCACCGTTTCTATCATAAAATTCTAAATTCTGTCTGCCTCTTTCTGCCTCTTTTTGCAAGCTGCAACTCCCATCTATTCAAATTCATGCCTTTTACCTATTGCTGCAGTAATTTTACTGAGAGCTTGTATACTACTAAATATAATATATCATCTAAATGTTTGAATTCCCTTTGGGCTAGGAATTGTGTGTACACATAATAAGACATAATTGTCCTGATTTGAAAGACACAGGCAGATAAATGGTAGGGTACAAAACTCCAAAGTGGAACTGTTGCATACAGTTTATATACTCCATATAGGTCCTACAGCAACTACCCCACTGGAAATCTAAACGTCATACCTGGAAATCACTTTTGAAAACACAGGCCAAAGAGAATTAGCAATTTGAGGAAGACATACAGGGAATCTGTGAGAGCACCAAGAACAGGAGCAAGATCTCCCAAGTGAAACTTAAAATGCTAGTCATAAAACTCCCTGCTACAACACTACACATCTGTTTCTCTGCTTTCTTTCTTGGGTATCTTATACCTGTTTCTTAAATATTTTTAATAACATTAAAAAGGAACAAAAAATATGCATATGCTCCTATATGTGAGTAAGAAACTTTCTTAGAAGTTCACAAGAACAAAAAAATCAATGTGTGTTCCAAGGCACAATAAGATTTCTGAGCAGGCCTTCTTTATTATTCAATTTAAGCACAACTAAAATATATAGCTGTTTCAAATTTGGTTCCTATCTGAAGCATGCCTTATAGAACAATGTTTCTCCCTCCCTGTAATTCTGGCTCCACAACACCAGTTTTATTTGCCAGGCCTAGCGCACAATGATCTATTCATCCACGTCATGCATATTATGTCAAATTTATTACGGCAGCTTTTCAGCATATTTCCAGTCAAGGCTTCATTCTTCTTACAGATTCTGCAAATGAACAACAGTTTTAGTTACAAATGCCTCCCCGTGAGGCAGCACTCCTGACAATAGCACTGAACTTACTGTATTTCTTGCAAAATTGTGACACCCGTATAACCAATCATCATGACACATTGCTGAGAAACACCGTTTTGCTCTGCGGTTGATATATTCCCAACTCAAAGTGAACAAGGGTGATACTGGGAGTCATTCAAGCCTTGATTAGTACTTGAATAGATCAAGCATACATCTTCATGTCCCGATAGAAGAAGACAACCCAAGGAATTAGCTGCCCACAGCCAAGGCCCTGAACCTGGGGAGAGGTTTGTCCGCAGAACAAATGACACGTGTGGAAACATGAATATCAAATATGCACGGAGCATAGCACAAAACAGAGAGAACTGCAAGATGTTCTTGACAAATGGTGGCAGTGCTAATGAGCGTCTGGACTAAATTATTATATTCCCTTTTTGATTTAAAGCAGTTACAGATTTACATTAGCTCTGACCCAGTAAAGCATTAACACCTGTTTATATGAGGCTCACTGACTGCGATGGCAGCACTCACGTGCAGGTAGATAAATGAACTGGGGTTTGGGCAAGAAAACGCGCTGCCTGGCTCTTCCCAGCTGGCAGGGCAAGCACCCAATAAACGTGCCAGTGAAATACTGTTTTCAAGTCAGGAAACAGAGTCCAGTCCCTGCTTTGCAAATTCTGAGCTGTGAACAACTCTGCGCAGATCAGCTCTGAGCTGCACTGGGAATAAAAGAACAGCTATAACATCCCCCCCCAACACTCATTGCCTTCTGCTCCCTGACCACAGCTTTCCTCTGTGCACTTCTCCCCTTCCTATGCCCAACCATCCCAGCCATGATCTCACCTCTCCTTCGGTTTTGTCTGCAGAGAAGCCTCGAGCCATCCCTGGGGACTTTTGTATGCTGAATGCAACGTGGAGAGCTGCGTCTTGGAATCAAGTAAAGTGAGAAATGTTTGTGAAAAACTCTTTTTCATTTTGCTGAAGGTTTAACTATGGTTTCCCAATCCTCTCAACTTTGCAAGCCTCATAGTCCACGCAAAGTGTAGCAACGCTAGAATTTCTGTTGGCAGAGGTAGAGCAGGGGTCTAAACACTTCAGAGTATTAGCATACATGACATTCCCCGCTGCTCTGATAATCTGCTTCTCATGAAGAGCACAGGTATGCTGTATTATCATTACCAGACTCAGAGAAGAAGATTAATGTGATTACTCATAAATGGACCGAGGAAAACTAATTTTGGAGTTTAGAGGAGTGCTATTGGTTGCTTTTGGAGAACTTGCAAGTGCAAAGATATTGAGCGTCAAATAACTATTTAACCTAGCGTTGCCAACATTTCTCTGCATTGGAAGTTTATACCAGAAACCGAAAAAAGCAGGATTTAAATAGCTGTCAGAGAAACTGAAAAGGCTTCACAGCTCCAAAGGCTTGAAGAAAATAAATGCAACCACTCAGAGTATTTTTTAAATCATGGACAAATGACATTGAATACGTTAACAATGGTGAATTTCACACAGCAGTAAATAGGAATATCACTCTTCAGCCCGGGTTTTACAAAAGAAACCAATGTCCTTTGGCAGATAGCAAACTGAGGTACAAAGAAATAAAAAGTTTCTTTGTCCTGGTCCCCCAGGAGACCAGCTGGAAGTCATGGAGAAAAGACAGGTCTCCTGCACAGCATTTCAGTCCCTTTCTTACTAAGCGACACTGCCCATCCATACAGCTTTGTATATACCACTGATGGTGCTCGCTAATACAGCAGAGCTCAGTTCTGCAAGGCGCTGAGCTCCTTCATTGCCATTGCAGTGGGATAAGCCTGTGAGTTCTGGTTTCACGCCAGCTGGCGCTCCTCTCTCTTTGGAGCAAGCACTAAGCCACTCAAGTGCTGACAATTGCTAATTCTCAGCCACAGGGCAGCACTGATTCTGTCTTCCAAATCCCAGTTGTCTCAGGACCTGTACCAGATTTTTCAGCTCACTGGGAGAATCACTGAGCCCTGTGGATGTGCTTTGAGGGATGCCAGAATACGTGGAGTGCTGAAGAACGGAGGACACTGTATTGTGAAGGGGACACCCCACCAGGTCAGGTCACCAAGTATTAAACCATGGGTATAGCTTCCCAGAATCAGTTCTCCATCAAAAATAGCCCCAGGGCTTAATCCTAAAGCAGCAGTATTGTGTGACAGCACTCAGAATCGGATGCAGGGGAACAAGGTATGTCTCTTCTGAGGGGATGCAAGCAATAAACTCCTCTGCAGGTTTCAGTTGCAATGCAGCTGGAAGTAGGTGAAAGTCTAATAAACCCCTCAGAGGACAAATGAACTAACAAAACCATCAGCATCCATCCATCGTTTGTCAGGGAGCACAACTTCTGTCCTCCATCTTTGCTTATAGCAAAG
>NW_009648041.1:3127533-3141008 GCF_000708025.1 Charadrius vociferus | reverse complement strand
GAGCCATTGATCATTTCCACTGGTAAACAACCTTGTTTTTCACCAAGCAGAGAACACAAGGATGCAAAACTGCAGGCTGTGGACTAAAAGGTTTTGCAGCAAGCCCAGAATCTCAGGGAATAACTCTGGCCTAAAATTAAAAAAAAACCAACAAAACCCACCCTGAAAGAAATTTTGGACTCCCCCTCCCTCCGACATCCCTGGGAGACCAACAGCTTCTTTTCCAATAAAGTACACAGAACAGTTTCCAAAATGTAGCATCATAGGTAGAGTACAATTTGTGCATCCAAAGTTTTCTCATCAAAACCATAAAACACCGAGGAAAAAAATAGATGTTGACTGTGCCACGGGGAACCTCAGGTTTTGTCATGTGAATCAATCAACAACAGCACTACATTGCTTTATTTTCAGTATAAACTGTTATTTCCTAACTTTCAGTGAAAAACATCCATTCTGAATGGCCGTTTGTCTTGAAGTGCAAAAACAAATCTTCAACCACAGTATTTCAAATGAAGATTATTGTTCTCATAGAAAAAACGCCACATTTTCCAGTCACCTATGAGTAAACCACTTTGCTTCCTAATTCTAGGTAGGACTCTTCTGAGCGGAGGGTTAGCTGTGACTGCCAGATTATGGATTTGAGGTGCTTTAGGGTTGGCTGTTTTATTTTTGTGGCCTCTAAGTGTGGTAGTGTGTAGAAGATATCAGCATTTGTAATTAACCCCCACATTAATAGACATGTAAACAATCCCAGGGTCAGGAGTGTTCATTTTACATACTGAAGATCACCAGGATTATTCAAAATATTCTCAGTATCTGAAACACTGGAAATTTCTTGGCCCTTCACATGATTTTCCTCTTGTGAGATTTTTCTTTTTTCTTTTTTTTTTTCTCCAGGTTTCTATATTTTTAGGCTTATTTCCAAGACTGACCAACATTACCCAAGATATGAGAGTTATAGGAAAGCAAAGCCAAGGACAATAGCTTAAATCAATATTTTTCATATAGAGGTTTGGGTTTTTTTGCTTCAACTTAAGTGTAAAAAGCAGAATGACCTCTTACTTTAGCAACTACTGAGTATTTAAGAGACCATCAGGAATTTAACAAGCCAGTGCTGTATTCATCCCAAAATTAAAAGCTGCCCTTCCTAGGGGTTTAAAAGATTCTTCCTTGAGTGCACCATTTTTTTCAAAATACGTATCAAGATGTTATTTTCTCCTCAAATTTCCTTCAAAAGTGTTCCCATCTGTCACTGTCTGCAAGTCTCTTATACCTTAGGGAAAGGATTGCTATAGCTGTGTTTTGGTTATCCCTACTTATACCATAATTGCAATGTTTTTAAACAGAAAAACACTGTGATTTTCTGTTTCATAAAGAAATTGGAACCTGTGCTAGAGCTCAGTGGTAGCACTATGGCCACGCTCTTGGCTGACTTTTTCTTCCTGTTGATGCCACATCCCCTTCCCTCTCACAGAGTTAAGACCAGTATGGAGATAAGAAGAAAAAAAAAAAAAAAAGAAAAGGAAAAAGACATAAAAAAAAAATAAACCCACCATCAATTTTCTTGAAATACATCCCGCCTTGCTTTGGGCTGGTTTTGATTGGCTTCTGTATAATTAGTTCCTGCTCCCAGTTTCTGTGATAATTGCACTCTCTATTAATTGAGTATATATTGTACTCCATGCAGTCAGCAAGTGATGAAGCTGTCAGTATTTTGTTAGCTATTACACTGCCTGATTCTTATGGGCTGTTTGATATTGGTAACAAATTAGCCAATTTATACGTCATAAATAAGATTCAAAAGCCCTGCTTTATCAGCTGGAGAGAAAAATACTGTTATCTTGGTTGACAAAATGCTTGTACTAAGATTTCCAGTGCCTTTTGGCAGGAATTAATCAGAGCAGATGTATTCCTTCTATTGGGCACCATTTGGTTCAATTATTCTTAATGTTTAATGGCAGAATAATTGGACCAAATGGCAATATATACTCCAATAAAATACTTTCATCAAATGCTTTAATTGCTGGATCTCTATAACTGCTGGGCTGAGCTCTTTTTTCGGCTTATTGACATTTGACAAACTATGATCTTAATACTTTACTTTCATAAATCTCTTGGTGAGCTTTATCAGAGGCGAGCACTAAACCTGTGGAAGCAGGTCCTCCTCTGGTAAGTGGGCTGGGGAATCGGAACAAATGGGGGAAAAAAAGTGACATAAAGCTGCTCTGTCATAACCCCAAGCACTTCTGTGCAGCCACCCTAGGCAGGAGGGGAAAGCATAGCGATGGCCATGCTTGTTCTGTGCAATCAAGACATGCTCCAAACATCTTCCTCCTGCTAGTGAGCAGCTGGGTCTAAGTGGTAAAGCATTTTCTTGTTTTCTACTTACTGGGCATCTAAAGTCGTTGTGCTTAATTCCTTCCTTGGGCAAAACTGTCACTAAACCAACAAGAGTTGTGACAGCGATAACACGGGTTCTGATCCACACTCCGTGGAGTCAGCAAAGTCTAAGGATGAAAACAAAGGTCTACCACACTCCTGACTTCCATTGGTATTCTGGATTATCTGGTGACTAGAAAAAAAAGAGCAGGAGGATGCCAGGAGACAGAGTGAGCAGAAGGGAGGTGTAGAGCCAGGGGAGAAGCTATAGGAAGGAGGTGGGTAATTGCCTCCACACCCTGCTGTATGCAGGAAACAAACATCTATCACCTGGGACTAACTGGGAGAAGGAATGGCTTACAAGTCAGGGGAAGACTTACAAACCAGAAGAGGATCGCTGGCTCTCTCGGGCACTGCCTGACTTCAGTGTTGCTTCTTTGAATAATGCTGAATACAATGGGCCCTCGGTCACTGATTGGGGGTTCCTCGCGGCCAGGCAAAGGACGCAGTAATCCATTTATCATGCGTCCAGAAATGGCCAGAAGTCAGTGAGGATGAGACGAAGCTGCTTTCTTCCCACTTCTGGGAAATTCTCAGGCTATCAATCGTGACAGGTTTTATTTCTAAACTGAGATAAGGGAAAAGCACAGAAATACCTGCCAGTGTTACCTGCTCTGACGTAGCCATACCCTGATCTCCACACCACCAAACTCACTGTAGGCACCACACTGGTTTCACTAAGTGCACCAGCTGTGGGACTTGGACACGCTCGTGCAACCAGGTGACATCCCAGTTTATGCAAAAACAGGGACTGCCCAGGAGAATGGAGCAGCAGAGAAGACAGCAAGGAAAGTGAGTCCCTCCTGGGTCCCCAAACAGTCCCACTCTGCTGAGATACCTGCGCTAACTCCAAACACTGAGCAAACAGTAAAGCGGTGCAAAATCCCCTGTGAAGAATTCTGATGGGGATGGTTAGAGGATTAAACAGAGCAGAAGGAATGGGGAAGAGATGCATTTTTAAAGCTTCTCAATTAGTTTCTAATTGCTGGCATCCAGCCAGTCTGGAGAGGCAGTGAATGGATGGGAGCCGAGGGGCCGCAGCAGCTGCTCCCACCGCCGAGAATCGTCCCACAGCCAGCGGGACAGCAACGCCCGGGCTGCTCCGACTGCAAGGGCAGCCTTCATCCTGTGCTCCCACTCGTAGCTCAGGCCTGAGAAATGAAACATTACACTGTTACGGGTATATTTACTGTGCCTAATTAATAAGTTGAATTTTACTAGAAAGTTATTTTGGTTTTACCAGTCTGGTTTCTTTTGTCCTTTTTGGGGAAAGACAGAATTGATTGAAAATTGAAGAGGGAAAGTGTGGTAGAAAATTCCTACCCATTAAAGTTTTTTCACAATGTTGTGTTTACGTATACTACAAGGAAAAGCAAGAATCTTGCAGGGATCCTTTGGCTCCAAAAATCAGTTGTGACAGTTCAGTTGTGAACAAATCTAAACGTTGACCATTTTTTCATGCTTCAAATTTTTCATTTTACCAAGAAACAAAATTTCTGGTAGAAGCTTTCAGACAAACATTTCCAATCAGTAAATGCACCAAACTGTATTACACCTGACTGCATGTGTCACAAAATCCGTCAAGCAGTCCCATTAGCAACTCCATTGCTACCCCTGATCGAGTGCTGCAAACTCGTCAGGATTTGGCTAATATTTACCCAAAATGTCTTTGGTGTATTATCAGCGTGTCCAGAGTAAACTCTGCTCTCTGACCGCCACAGCTGAAAGGTCTGTTATGTCCATTCAATAATGCGCTTCAATTTTAACATTGGCTTTCTACATCAGAGAGATTCCACAGTGACTGGATTTGAGACACGCAACCAGAGGACACATCCAAAAGGTGTTTTTCCAGTCTCCATCACCCACCCTGTAAAAATATCAGACAGAAAGACCCGGCAAGCACATTTCCAGTTTAGACGAAGCTCAGTTTCCCTGAAATAGAAGGTGTTTACAGACATGGTGGGTCTCAGCCACCTCTCCCTGCTGTTAGAGCAGACACAGTATTGCGACACGAGGAGAGGAAAGGGAAAACCGGCAAACCGTTAAAGCAGCACCTACTTGTGAGTTGCCAAATTAATGTTTCATTGTGAACCCCATATACCTAGTTAGGGATGAGGTGCCTGGGATGTCTGTAGAGATACCACACAGCTGGTCCTGAAGGCTGGGAGTGACACAGGCACTTTCTGAATTACCTGCTTTTAGTACCCATCTTAGAAGAGACTCAAACACAGTGTGTGGGTGGTTCTGACACCAGCAACAGACAGCAGAATAAAAGAGACCATACATAAAAGTACAGGCTGCAAGCACGGGCTTTGCTTCTGCTGCCATTGCTGCATTTTCAGATCTGTGCAAGATCTGGAAACTACCAGGGCAGAACTCGAGCTGTGATGTGAAAAAGCTCAAGCTTAATGATGAAACCTGGAAATCAATCGTTAGAAGGAGGCACAGCTCTGGCAGACCCCTCCGTGTATTTTGAAAGCAAGCTGTTTTCAAAGGGCAGCCTCATGAGGATGGAGACGGGAATTTCCCAACTAGAAAAGCCAGTGCAGCTGTCATGCAAGAACAGGCTGGCTTCAGCAGATGGAGCATGACAGCAAGAATTCTTTAGGCTTGCGAGCAGCAATTTCTACAATGGGTATAATCCAGAGGATAGTGGAAAAATCAATAGATGGATAATGTTGAGGAAATCAATAGGATTGAAGCTCTAAGGTTGAGTTGTACACATGGAGAACTGACACTGACAGCAAGCTGCTGTTGTCCTCAAAAGTTTTGTCTTGATGAGGAAGCACTCAGCGTTCTGGACATTGACATGAGAGCAGCAGTATCCTGAACCCATCATGGTGATAATGGAAAAAAGGTTGATTCTCTTGCAAGCGACATTCTGCATGTCTGAGAAAATTTACTTTCTGCTCTTAGTATTCTCTGAAGCAAATTTAAGGACTGATTACCAGATGTTCAGCAGACAAGCAGTGGAGGTGTGTTATGTCAAACATTTCACCAGGGCTACAAGACAATAGTTATGGAAAATTAAATGCAAAATAACGTATTGCTTCATTTTCCCTGTGTTTTGCACATGCTTGTTTAGAGCACAACTCAAGGAGGATTAACATCTTCACACGTGAAGTATTATTCCTCCTGCTGCACAATATGGGAAAAGCACTTCGGAAAACAGTAGAAAAGCCGGTGGCACTAAGGGCTTTCCAGCACCTCAGGAACTTGGGGTTTAGGCTGAGCAGTGCTAATCAATGAAGCTGAACTTCAGTGAGTGGGAATTTGCCTGACTTCCCATTAATACTGTTTTCTTTGGGACAGTCCTAGCAATTTCTATTGATATCAGTCAGGAATGCTCCTAGGAATGCTACAGTCAGAATTCCTAAAAAGCCCTTCTTTTCGTATTTCCCTCAGAAAATGGAAAAGCAAAAGAGACAGTGAGAAAAGCACCCCATCAACCCCAGTGTGAGGGAAAAAAAGAGGCCGAGATCGCAACTCAGCTTGCCCAGCCGTCTCCAGGAGCTCCCTGCACAGAGCTGCCAACACCGACCAGCTTCCCCGGCACCCGTTCCAGGGGCGGGTCAAGCACATCCTAACGACCTACACAGGAGCACAGGATTTTAGGCCCCATATCTTCTAGTGATAAAGAAACAGTTTACACCTTCATGATAAAGTTTGAGCTTGTCTGTACATGGCAGAGAGGTGCATAAGGGCAGGACACATGTCGGTCTGCATTTGCTATGCAAACCCCATCTTGCCCGTCGCTTGGTGGCAGACAGAGGATGAACCTTCTGACGTTCAATGGCAGCGCTGCTGCTCTCCTATTGAAACACAGCATGAATCCCTCCAAAGCTGCAGGTTGTCTGTTTTCACAAACCTGGCTCCCCTACAGACCAGGATATTACAGCTGTGGGAGATTAACACCACTCTGCTGCCAATACCCTTTGAATGAAGTCTCTGGTCCTACGTAGCTGGGGCAAAAGGTCGGTTTTGCTAAGCAAGCAGCCCAGGTAAGGCAGGGCAACAAATACCATTTATTTCCTGAACTGTGCTGCCTTGCAGGGTAAAGCCTTTTAATGGAAGCAAAAGGGAGAGTTGTTATGGGGACTCAACTGCTGAGTATTGGCCAGTGTTTGGTCACGGAGCCAAACAGAGCAGCGCTCATGAACAAAATGGCATTTTGTAAACCCCTCTACTGACCCATCTGTGAAACAAAGGAGGACCGTCTCTCCTAAGCACTTGCAGCAATGCCCTTTCTTGCCTGTTATTTTTTATTTCTGTTTCGGAGCGGCTGGAGAGCAGCAATCGGCATCTAGCTGTAAAGAGGCTGCCACATGCAATTACAGAGGGAAAGTCTTGAAGGACACAGTGCCGAAGCAAAGAGACATTTGAAATAAACTTAAAGGGAACAGCTTTGTTTAGCTGCGTGGCCTTTTGCTGACCTGCAATTCTTTATGTCGATTATAATAGAAAGATCAAATTTCTCATTTTCCCATCTCTGTATCTAGAGAAATGCAAAACCTCTTGCACTTGATCTCTCCGAGCCCTCCTTTCCCGGATTCACTTACCGATACTTTGTCACTGTCACCTCTTTGACGATGGCCTGCTTGTATGCATGCGCGTGTTCAGAAGAGTTGCTCTGGTAAATACAAAGGACCCCGTTTCCAAATCCCCTCATGCTGCACATCCCAACAGCACTTAATTCATGGAATAACCTGTTTCTGTCAGCCGCTTCCTTCTCTCCAGGCTTGGCTTTGTCTGTTAGATTTCATTACAAATTAGCCAGGATTTAATTGGGAATTGAGGTCCAGGGTATTTCCCCATTTATGCAGACACAAGGAGGTCCAGAATGATGCATTGCCTGTGCCAAGATGATGGGAGAAGGGAATACTCTCCTAGTGGCATTGCTCTTGCTTTCTCCTTGTTGATAAGTAGGATTAAGCCAAGGAAACAAGGAGGGCAGAGGTGGAAACCATCACAACTCCAGTGTGAAGCTTCTTTCTTAGAAGCAGTGTGAGATACAGAAGACGTGGAGCAGAGCCTTCCCTGAGGCCCAGGGAGGATCCACCTGCCATCCCCATCCAGTCCTGTGGGCTCCCCCCATTTTTTTCCATCTGCCTGCCCATAAAGCCCACTTCGTACTTACGTGAACAGCATGTGGAACGGGTAGCTCATGGAAAGCAGCCTGCATCTATCCACACACCAGAATGAAGGCAAGTCCTGTCTCCAGCCTGGCACGGTGATCCCAGATGGACAGAAAACCTTTTCCCTCTTCAGTGCCCTAAGTCCTATAGAAAAGGAATGACCCCAAGAAATGGGGAGCATCATGTGCTATGCAATGTTCTACTATTACTGCCCCTACGCCACTCAGCACCCACAAACATGGGCAGAATACGGCAATGCAAAAGACCAACTTCCCATACGCACTAACGCTCCTTCTGCAGTCTGCAGGAGGGGGCTACCAGGTCTTGGATAAGTCAAATCTTATCTCAGAGCAGTTATCCCTGAGGAATAACAGGCAATAATCCATGTATACTTTTATTTTTAATCTTTAGCTGTTACTTTGTGAGGCTGAACAAAGACACAGATATGTTCAGGATTCTACCAAGGGTGCATCTGTCTCCGGATGAAAGGATCCTGACATCAAACTGACTGCAGCTGGGCTGGAAAAAGTTTTAAATCACTGCGATCAACACAAGTTTTGCACCAAAGTACAAATACACACACCATGATTTCCTCTGGGTGACAGGCAAATCCTGTTATTCTACTTATGAATGGGCCTCATTAAGTAGAAAAAAAATTGTTGGTGCAACCTGTTCCCTTTTAAATTAAACATATTAAAGTTGATAGATACCCCTAATTCGCTGCTCAGCCTTTTATGCATTGCAATAACACTGCTCCCATTGTTAGGGAAAGTCTTGAGTTTGCATAATCTGCTTTTCATTTCCCTGGCAGCTGCAGATCATTCTTGGCGACTAAATTAAAAACAGTTTCTTTCAAGAATCCACCAGATCTGTCCTCCTTTTTCCTTCCTGTACCTACAAGTTAGGAAGAAAATAAGAAAACAAAACCTTACCAACAAGCATTAAATCCTATCGGATCAGGCTGGAAGGTCACCTCATCCGTCCCTCTGCCCTGAGGCAAAAATCAACTCTTCTTAAGCCATCCCTGACAGATGCTCATCTAACTCCAAAAAACACCCATTGATGATTTCACAGCCCGTTCCTTGGCTTACCTCTGGCTATAAGTCTGACCTAAATGTCCCTTAACCACAGTCAAAGCCCCTCACTGCTTGTCCTGTTCACACTGGACTTGAGGAAGACTGTTTCTCCTTGAAGAAGAGTATTTCTCCTCTCTTTGAAGCAGTCCTTTACAAGGCGTGCCAAGTTTTCCCATGCTTTCCACTCCTCTTATCTCTTACAAAAATAACTGTCTACAACTTTTCTGAAACACAGCCCCATTTCAGAGCCTGGCGCTCCTGAACAGGGAAGTCAAACTGTTCCTCGGCCCATTTCTGCTCCTGCGTTTATTCCTGTTGTATAGAAGCGAGTGGAGGTTGAGGTCTTCGCTTCCCAGGACAGCAATGGACAGGCAGGGAAAAGGCATAGAGAGGATTCTAGGATGGCTTTTAGGCTGGTGTACACCAGCCTCACCTCGTCACTCATGCCTACTGGTAGCACGGTGTTAGGCCGGCGTTGGCAGATGGGCTGACCAGAGCACACCCAGTTCCCAGGCAGGCGGCTGGAAGCTCACCCAACACGTCCAGCTCCAGACCAGCTGGCCCAACCATGCAAACCTGGCAAAATCCAGTGACATGGACTCTGCCAGTTTTGAGGATGACACCGTAAGTAGTGAGGAAGCACAGGGAGTGAGCTACATGAGTGGAAAAGTGGGGAAAAAACCAGGAAGTTTAGTAGAGGAAGGGGAAAGAATCTGAGATGATACATCAAAGCATGCAATGACCCGCTTTCCCCCACTTGCCCCTTGCTAGAGCTGACCTTGACTTCAAAAAAACCTCCAACTTTCTGAAAGGCAGCAAAAAGAGAAACAAGGCATGAAATCTTGCAATCAGTTCAGAGGCTTACAGCAGCATCTCATACTGGCATTTTACATGTCATGTAATAAAGCACTAAGCCGAGGAGGTTTTTGGATTTCTGTAACTAAGTTGACAG
Organism: Charadrius vociferus; assembly: GCF_000708025.1. Lineage (NCBI taxonomy): Eukaryota > Metazoa > Chordata > Aves > Charadriiformes > Charadriidae > Charadrius > Charadrius vociferus. Next base: position 3,131,406 of record NW_009648041.1, on the reverse strand, counting down.
CTTTTATTATAGGTCATGGTTTTGCCAGCACCTAACCTTGTGCACACAGACTTCCCGGCTCTTCTAGCCCAGCGGGGCTGCTCAGACCTGGGCTTTGGACCACTCTTAGTACACTTGGCTAGTAGCACGCTCAGCTCTCCGCACCAGGGAACCATCCGGGCCAACCTGACACGCAATAACCAGAGGTTACTGTGGGTGCCCAGGTCTGAAAACCCCCAAGGTGACCGGGCAAGGCAAGCGGTGCAGCACTGCTCTTGACTGGGGAAGCACACTCCGCTGTGAAGGGACGGCCCCGCTCGGGATCTCATCTGGTGACGGATTTGCACTGACATGCTGTTCCAACCACAGCAATTTTGCATGATACCAGCTGCTTTTCCGGATGCAGGGAAGAACAGGCCTGACAAATAGGATAGTAAATGAACGTTAAGGACATTACTGCAGAACTCCCAGCTGTTATACTTTCGCTGTGAGAATTTAAAGGTATCTTGTTAAAGATGTAACACAATGTCAGCATTAACAGTTTCCTCCTGTTTTGCCTTCTAAGCGCCCAGTCCTACAGAGCTTTATTAATACAGGCTGAACTTTCAAGTTTTAAAGGCTCACTAAATGCCACTCAAAACTTTCACAAAAGGAATTAACCGGAACTTACCCACTGCTTACATTGCTGCTCGCTTGCTGTGGTAGGGACAATTCTCCTGTACGTGCCTTTTAGGTTTCAGCTGTATCAGGCTGGCCGGAGCGGAGCTTGTGTCCAGCCCCGCTGGGGTGGGGGGCAGCAATCAGGCAGACAGCTGCTGAGGACAGCAAACCCCACTCCTGCCAGGTTGTGACCCTGCACGGTTGAGCAAAGACAAAAGCAGCCCTTCTAGGTTTTGCATTTACTTGCAATTCATAACAGCTAAAAATCACAGAAAATGTAACTAAAATTCCTTTCCAAGGGAGACCCAAACTAACTTTACGCATTTCCATACACAGAGAAATGACCCATGCAAATAAAACCAAACCAGTTCCCGAGGCCACAGCAAATAAGCCGGACACAGAAAGAGAACCTCTGGTTACAGAGAGTGAACAGTGCCTTGGTGCAAGTGAAACGCCAAACGTTCAAAAACACAACCCCAGAGCTTATGAAATTTTCCATATGACACCAGAAAATTAAAAATTATACTGTTCTATTCTGTATGTAGCTTAAGAGGAATAAAACTTGTCTGTACTAGCCTATGTATAAGAGAACATATATAGAGAGATAAAAAGATTTACTTTTTAAGAGAAAAAGCACGTATATAAGAGTATACCAATATTACCCACCTGAAACTAAATTCCTATGCATTTGATTTCACCCACCTGTAACAAAACGCTGAATGAAAGAACACATAACACAACAGACAAATTAAACAATTTTCAATTTTATAGAAAGGACGAAGTCATTAAACGGTTCATTTTTACATTTATTTGACGAAACGGTGGACATAGTGTTCATCTTTGCAGAATAATTATCATGTACACACACAATGAATGGTTTTGAGATCAGAAGTTAGATACACAGCGTGAGACAATATTGCATAAACAGTTCTTCCACAGAATGCTTCTATTTCCAGTATTAAAACATATAAAATAGAGTGTGACTTTTTTTATTTGTTGTGGTGAGGTAAACATTTCTTCCTTCAAAGCAGTGTGCTTCTGTGCACCTTCACAAGAACTGCTAACGATACCCTTCTCCTTCATTCAGTCAATAAGTACATACCTAGTGGCATATTTATTGCTATTCTAATGGTCATATATTTTTTTTCCTTGAGCAATACATACATAAAGGAATGGAGAAGAAAAATCTACAGTAATTGATGATAGCAACCTATCTATACTATTTGTGTCAAGAGCCAGAGATTAGTGCAGATAATTTATTTTGAATGTAACAGTTTTAATGGAAATGTCAAGAAAAATTTATTTACATTTTTCTAAGCAGAACACGGTATTGATTAGAGCTGCTCAAAAATCACAATTAAGAATTTATTAGACAAATTTTTACCTCTCTGCCCATTTACAAGACCAGATCATAATATCCAACTCATTTGTTCACTGTTCAAATTTATTGATGATTTTCAGCATGTAGTTCCTGGGCTGAGTGAGATTTGTACTGAGTTCTTTAGTTACACAAGCCATTTGGTATTGTCTTCTGTTCCCTGAATGAATGATTTGTGTAACTAACAGATTGAATTTTGACTGTTACAAAAGAATATATAATCAAAATAAATCTCGGTCAATATCTGAGTACTGAAAGTTTGTGTTTTTTTTTTTTTATTCAACATACTTTTACCGATGCCCGAGAAATCAAATACTTTAAAAATGGAAGAGTTCATTTGTGGTTTATTCCCAATAAATCAGAAATGTTTTTTGGAAGTTAAATCAACTGAAGAATGCTCCATGCTCCTGACAGAAAACTGCTTCAGGTTCTCATCTTATTTTAAAACCTCACAGCAGTGACATACTTATCAAAGAGGTTATTTTAAAAAGTTAGCAGCCATTTTCTTACTGGCAGACACATCCTCCTAAAGCTCTCTGTATGGCACTGTTACACCTAGAAATACTGCACCTCATTTCCAAAAACTAGAAAATAAAATGAATCACATTTCACCAGCTTATAGGCACAGTATATGAATGGAAGGTCCTTTCACTACCAACTATTCAATCCCTTTTCCTATTGTGAGGTATATTTTGGCATCTACAAAAGAAAACAATCTTAAGGCAAAATGTGTGATTTCTAAAAAAGAAAATAAACATTATTCATTTGAATAAAAATAGATTTTGTAAGCACAATTTTTACATTATTGTAAAAGTCCATAAAAATATAAACCCATTAATAGTTTACTCCTTACAATATAAAACAAAAGATTGAAAATATTGTGAAACTGGTGAACCACATGTGTTTGATTAAAGAACAATCCTGTTGATAGAAGTCAATGATTAATTACTGTATCTTATCATGAGTTTAGCAGTGTCAATTTTGGAAGGAAAGCAGAAAAAGGGCTTTATGAAGTGAAGTACTACTTATTACAATTCTGAATAACAAAATTACCAAAATTAGATGAAGACATAGAAACTTTTTGAGAACGCAGCTGCAAAATTTCTGAAGTCTAACCTATGGCCTGAGTTTGCCATGTATCACAAATTAAGTCCACCAAAACTGATGACCGATCAGGAAAACTCCACTAATCCTCTCTGAAATAACAACAGGAATGATATCTTGTGAAACACACACACTTTCCTTGAGAATATCTTCAGGCTGCTATTTTTTGGCCACACTAGCCACTGCCTTCTTTGCTGCATCCTCCAGGTCATTTGCAGACGTGATGGGGAGTCCACTTTCATTCAGAATACGCTGGGCTTCATGAACATTTGTTCCTAAAAAAGAACATTGACTATAATTAGTAATTAATATCAATGAAAAAATGAGCACCTTCTATTAAATCTCTATAAAAGTCGTTAGTGCTTCGCATTACACATCATGTCAGTTTAACAACATTCAATGAGTGGTTTAGACTGAGCTGGGAAGAAGGAACTCTTAATTTCATTGACAATTTTGACAGAGAATGCAATCTGATAATAGCCCTTGCGTCCACAAGAGGGGCTTTGTGAAAATTGGAGGGTCAGCCCAAGATCCACCAGAGTCAGTCAGGACATCCAGCAAGAGCAGCAGATAATGGATCACATATCAGGCCTTTAAGACGCTCAGAAGATTTAACGCATTAGCAACAATCCACTACAGCTAATCAGCAGTCAGCGAATCAACAACAACTAAAATTCACCCATGTTAAGCGAAAGCTGCAAAATGGGCTATTGAAAGACAAACGTGGGTAATCCTGAAAATCTAACTGGTTT
>NW_009648041.1:3123874-3127481 GCF_000708025.1 Charadrius vociferus | reverse complement strand
TCTAAAGCATCTAGCAGGACACCGTTCCCTCCTCTGCTGCTGCAAGTGCTCCATTTTGTATATAAAGAATTTAGTCAAGAGACTACACACACAGTAAATAAAAAAAAACATCATAAATTAAAAAAGATATTTCAGAAAAGCATGTTTCTCACACGCATAAAAGACAAGCGCATCGCCTTCCCATTTACTCCATTTATTTACTACATTTATTCTCGATGGAAAATGTCACAGTTTGGGCCGGACTGGCCACTGAAACGAAAGACAAACAGAAAATATAAATTGTCCATAGCTTTCTCCAGGAAAGCCAAGTGACAGTTTTGATCACTGATAGGCTCTGCACCACAGAACTACCCTACCGAGGAGGTGGAATCCACACTCGGGATCACACGCTACTCACAAGCACAAGACCCTGAGCTGATCCTCTTCAGGATCATTTCTAGCCCCCTCCTCCACATCAAGTTCCTTGTTCATTTGCCATGTCAAAATGCTTAATTACTTTGTAATTCCTAGACCTAGCAAAATGAATTTTAATTATATTTGGAGCCATACACTAATTATACCCTTAATTATTAACCAAGCAAGGAGCATACTCTTTACTATGCAGCTTCCAGAATGCTCATTTTAAAGGGTGATTTGGGGGTTTTGGCAGCCTTTATGAAATGTCTGAAATTGTAGAGCAGAAGTAGAGAAATGCAGAAGTCTGCTTCATCAGCGTGCTTGAGTCAGGATTCCCACTCCCGGCACTGAAAGAGACCAAAGACATCTCTGTCGCAGCAGGCCCAGCGCTTTGTGCTAGGAGAGGCAGGTGTCTGGAAGAGGAATGTGGGACCCCATCTGCTAGCTCTTAAAAAGCACTGGCAGAAGAGGTCACGCTTCCCATCGATATGCAGAGGACACACTGTGGGACTCGTGCAGGAAGGTCAAAGACATCTGAAATCTCTGACAGAAGGGGGATTTGGTTGCGTAGTAACATTCAGAACTGTACAAGACTTTTCCTACAGAAAAAAAAGTGTTATGGGCAAAAAATGAGCACGCTATTTGATTTTTTTTTTTCAACTATCCTATATAACATAATGTAGAAGCTGCTAATTGCCAGTACAGAACTGCACAGGGAAGTCGGAAGGCATTACGAAGGTTCTCTTCTCAGTTAAGTTCCTCAAATTTGTATTGCGATTCCCATCAAGTCTTGAGGGTTTTATCTATTATTTAGATACAAGTGTGATAAACATTTTAAACAGTCAAGATTGTAACAATCTCACAAATAGGATTCTACAAGACAAAGTATTGTAAGGAAAAAAAAAAGGAAATAGGGAAAAAATTTCCTGGAAATTCCTCACAAAGAAAAATATTATGGTGTTTGCGATAGCCACATAGTATTTAAAACTAACTTTTGCTCTTCGCTAAGTGGCCAATATTAATTTACTAACAGGTCAGAGTGGGAACAATACATTGGATCTATTCTGCTCTGCATTGATTGCTCTATGCACCACTTGTCTAACATGCATTACAAAATCAATACAAACCACAGTCCACTAAGAAGGGAGGGGGGAGTTTATGCAGACAAATGAAAATATGAAAGCTGAAAAAAATCTCACTGCACTCAAAAGAGTATGGGTACACTTTGTATTTATTAAATAAAATACTGGTTTATAGGCAGGCCATACAACTGAACATATTTTTCAGCAAGTATTTCCTTTGCTGTAATTTTCTTTTTTTTTTAATGATAGCTTTTTATCCCATCGCGATAAGTATTTTAGGTATATGGAGAGTACAGAAAAGCATAGGTGAAAAGCTGAAAGCAGAGGTGTGAGTTCTAAAATTAAACATTCAGAAAACACTGGAAACATTGAAGAATCTACAAAGGGTATCATCTTATTGCAGTAGATGTTAAAATAAACAAATAAGTAATCCCACTATTCTAACATGAACCTCCTGCCACTGGATGGTGTCAGAGAACTGTAAACAGAATCCCACACGCAGGCTATCAAAATAATCTGCTCTTCACCTTACGCTGCAGTCAACTGACAAATGGTGAAAATTCACAGGACTGAAGGCTATAGGTCTTCTGTTGCTGGTTGGTTTTTTTTTTTCATTTGTTTTTTTTTTGTTTGCTTGTGGTTTTTTCGTTTTTGTTTTTTTTTTTTTAAACTTGACTCCTGTTAAGGAAATGGCTTTCTGATGAGAAAAAAAAGTTTTTTCTTTCTGACACATATTACCTTCAATGACACTTCATGGGAAAACAGGAAAGATAACTTTATCAGCAGATACTTTCAGGCTTTTTTAATCGAAATATCTTCCTTCTGAAACTTGGGTTCTGAAACAACTTCTCTGTCTGTGTAGATGCAATCACTCACATTTACACTTCTATCGCCTTGAAACCTCTGCTTTCACTAGCAAAGCAAATCTATTCAACTCATTACCTAAAAGTCCTAGTAATAAATATTCTACTTAAGCATGTTTCTATATATTGTAAGATTATACCCGCACACATTGTTACAAATGAGTCAAGAGGACTGCACAGGTTAAACAAAAACAAATGAATAAACCATCCCCAACAGGGATCCAACAGGATTTTGATAATGTTCATTTATGCACTTGCACTGTCATAAAACCATTAGGTTGTTTAATCCTGATGGCTGGTGAGGATGCAAGACTCTGCAACGCTGCTTCTAACTTGTCAGGCAAATAAGATATAAGGGGAGAAGGCACAGTGACATACATTTCTAATATCCTGAGAAATAGAAGACTAACGTAAAAAATAACATGATCTACGCAAAACATTCTGCTATGACAAAATATTTCACAATACACAGTACATCTGACAGGCCTTCCAGTCCCTAAAGGGGGCCTACAGGAGAGCTGGGGAAGGACGTTTTACTGGCGCGTGTAGTGACAGGACGAGGCGGAACGGCTTTAAACTGGAAGAGGGCAGGTTTAGATTAAACATTAGGAAGAAGTTTTTCACTTTAAGGGTGGTAAGGCACTGGAACAGGTTGCCCGGGAGGTTGTTGAGGCCCCATCCCTGGAGGTGTTCAAGGCCAGGCTGGACGTGGCCTTGGGCAACCTGGGCTGGTGGGAGGTGTCCCTGCCCAGGGCAGGGGGTTGGAACTCGATGATCTTCAAGGTCCCTTCCAAGCTAAACCATTCTATGACTCTATGATTATTGACGTGAACATGTTGTGACCACGTTCCATTATCAATAGCACTGGTTCAGCTTTGATATGCTACACTCATGAGCATATTAAAAGCCAAAGTTCCCCCTGCCCCCAGCATGGATCCAGGTCATGTAATTTCTGCTAGCCCACAAGCTGGAAACTCATAGGCTCTCAGGTCTCATAGACAGAGGTATTGGAGAATAAGGGAAAACTTTTAAAGGCCATCATTAGCTAACCTTCAGCCAACAACTGATTTGTGGTTTGGCTAGTGATAAGCTTTAAGTAATGATCTTTAGCTAGGGAACCTATGAAGTTTTGGTGGCTTACACATCTTTGTTGGCTCTGCAGTCAAAAATAAATCAACTTTCACTGCCTACTGACAAGAGACAATTAAGCCCTGTCCACACCATTTGCCCTTTTCTATCTTAAACTTTTCCCAAAGAATATTTCAG
>NW_009648041.1:3092830-3123824 GCF_000708025.1 Charadrius vociferus | reverse complement strand
AACTTAAATTTGTGTGGAATGTTTAAACCCAAGATGTCTGAAAAGATACAAATAAAGTTCTAAATGTGACTTGGCAATTCCCCATTCTTCTCTGTTGATAGGCATACATACTAAACAATATCTGTGAGCAAGATATACAAACTGGAGCTAAACTGCACTTGTATGTAAAAGATTTCTGAATATATTAAAAAAAATCATTAGATTCTGAAGAACACAGAAGGTCAGGAATCACATGACTGAAAATATAATAGGAAATTTTGGATTCACACATTTGAATAAAAGCCAACTTGCTTCTAGCTGCATTTCAACATATTAAGTAGTTCTAATCCCTCCCAATTCTTCTTGTCCTACGACCAGAGAAGCAGAGAATTCATTTGTTGAAAGAGAGAGAATGTAAAATTTCTAGCATAGTAAGAGGACGTTTAATTCACAATCCTTTTTTATTCTTTCCTCTTTTCATCTAACTCTGAGCTACATAAATGAGAAACAAGGCTTGGCTTTCATTCAGTGCTCCAAGTTAGTTTTCACAAAACTTAATTGAAGCACATTATACTTTAAAGGGGGAAAATGCTGCATAAAACCAGCAGACGTTAGTTTTCTACATCTGTAAAAGATAAAATTTGGAATATGTGGTTTCTCCATTTGTCCATGAGCTTTTTAAACAACAATAATCCTGCGACTCAGCTGGTGAGTTCTTTACTGATAAGGCAAGTAAATACATGTAATTATAAAGTTACCATTTTCAAACAGGAGAGTAATCCTTTCTTTATCCACTGGTAAAACAGCTTGTAATTATTATACAACTGAGAACAAAGATTTGTCCACAGAATCCTGCTAAATCAAGACAGATTTGACTGATTAAAACTCTACTCATCAAGACATTTGTAATACAGTGCATGTGGGCAAAGTGTCTTTAAAGTGCAGGTCACCAATCTGTTAGATTTATGGGAATAAATCATGAACCTTCTGTCGGAAAAATGTTCAAAATGGAAATCCAAAAAAATGCTTGTCCCTTTTTCTCCTTTTGAAGTGTAAAATCTTATTGGTGATGTTTTAAAAAGTCTTGGGTAGCCTTATTATTTCCACAGTACTCATTATTAATTCAAAATCCTTATATGTTTGGATAACCTAGTGTGATTTCAAAGAAGAACAACGAAGATGATTAAGGATCCAGAGGGATTGATTTCCGAGGAAAGATTAAAGAACCAAGTGTGTGTATATATATATATGTAGCTTGGTTGGGTGATTAAGGAGGCAGAGAAAGCAGGAGTTACAAGCTAACAGTTTCTAAGTACAACATCTGAAGGCTGTAAACATCACAGCTCTTCGTTTAGTATGAACTGATGGGTAACACCAGGAATAAGAGAAGGTACTACAAAACTTCTGAGATAAATATTATGCAAAAGGGAGAGTTTGCTGTATTATACTGGGACGGAGTTTCCTAAGGAAACTGTATTGCCATCTCTGGAGCCAGCAACTATTCTAGGAGAAGCATTATTACAAACCTAGTAAAGAGTAAGCAATCATGGGAAGATGACCAAGAAAATATCTTGGTATCGAAATCTGTGTTAGACATTCTGAAGATTCAGCTTTGGCCTCTGTGGATGAAGCAGCATATGACTCATAAAGGTCGCAGGCGCAAGAGGAACAGGCACCATGCAGTCACCTCTGCAGGGTTTTATGCAACCCCCAGGCAGAAGCTCTCCTGCTCCGCACCTCCTCTTCCAGACGCACTCCACAGTGCAGTAGCACCGGGACTCTCCTCATTCAGCTCAGGGACTGTTTTGCCTCTTGCAATCTCCCAGAAGTCACGTTAAAAAAACATAATTCACCCTTACTTGTGTACAACCACAGAAGTATCAAAAGTACTGGAGAAAGGTCAAGAAAACCCAGTGGCAGACCTAGCAGACTGCAGTTTAAAAGGAGCTAGTTGATTTTCTTGTTTCTCTTCTACTGGTCTCAAAGACTGCATAAGAAACAACTTGCAACTCCCTTGTTTATAAGGAAAACTAAAAGCTTTTCCAGTATCTTCGCTTAAAAAGTAACAGCTACAATAGATGATAAAATCTTTTAGTTCTGATAAACTTTTTGCCAGCTATGACAGACAGGAAAAGTTTCTTGCTATGACAAAAAGCTAAACCAAAATTGCCTAGAGCTGATAAACAATGAGATTTTATATTATGAAACTTTCCTGCTTCTAACCAACTTCCATCGGTCTCTCCTTCATCTGTATTAAACTACCTACTTAGCCTATTAAGGTGTTTAGTAGTGCTGTATCATCCAAAGAAAAATTTCACAATTTGTTTCTAAAATCCATTTAGAGTATTTAAATTTTCCTGCGCTTACTACAGCAAAAGGCTACCCGTGGTAAACCAAGAATGCACTCTGGAAAGCATTCAAATCCGGCACTGAAATGCACAGAAGATCATTTACAGGACAAAATTCCGCGTCACAGGCTGTGATGTCCCCTGACGTAAAGTATGTAGCCTGACAATGAGGGATGGGAAAACCCTGCTTTCCCATGGAAGGCATGAGAAGTACCCAGCTAACCAAAGGGCTCCATGGGAAACCTGCATCTTCGTGAGTCTTGGTGACTTTATTTTTTGAAAAGGAAAATGTCTGGTGTAGTCAGAACCATTCCCCCCCTCCCCCATTTTAGTGTTAAAAACCACCTTGTTGTTTTGTATCTCAGGTACATAAAGGGATGCGCTGCCTCCATTCACCACTGAGCGATAGGACATTTTACCCCCTTTACACACACCCAAACATGAATATTCAGGTTTTTGAGGAATAGGCCTTAAAAAAAACCAAAACAGAAACCCCTCTATTTTCCAAACCTGCTTCAAAAAAAAGAAATGTTTTAAGTTTACCAGAGTTGTGCTGATTTCAACCAAAGCACTTTTTCATTTAATGGCAGAAGAAGAATCTCCTTCAGGGTAATTCTCAGAAATGAGAAAAAGAACTCCACAATCACTGCCATTACATTAAAGCCAGAAACTGCCAAAGAGCACCTTTCCTCACCTCTCTGTTACTTTTTTTTGTTTCCAATTTAACAATACTGGATGTATTAAAAAAAACCAACAATTCCTTACCATTACCAAATCTTCTGTTTTTTAATCGGTTTTAGCTGGATTGGATATGTGGGCAGAAGAACAGTAATCTCTTGCTCACAAATACTGCTTGTAACATCTTTCTTTTAATTATGATATTGGAGTAAATTTAAGAAAACTCTATGTTGCTGCAGGTTTAGCAATAATGGATTCAGTAAGAAAACATTTGAAAAAGAAATACCTTCCAGTAAATAGAAACTTGCATCAAAATCATTTCTATTTGCATTGCAAATCTTAAAAGCAAACCCATAATGCTTTCATTGCAAAATTGCTTCAAGTACCACCTGGGACCAGGGATACAGACGTATGCAAGGAAAGAGCTTATTGACTTCAGGTCATGCTATGGATGAAGAATTGGACATATTCTTGTTGTGTAGGACTAACCTGTTCAGAGATTAGAGATCGAACAAAGCCAAAATGGATTACTCTGCACCTGAGGGATGATTTTTGTCTGAAACCATTAGCACTCACCTTCCAGTCTGACCACCAGAGGAACTTTCAGCTCAAGCTCTCGGCAGGCTTTAGTAATACCATTGGCTATAATGGCACAGTTCACGATCCCACCAAAAATGTTTACAAGTATTGCTTCAACCTGTAGGAAAGAAACAGAATAGGAAACAGGTGTAGGTTTGTTTTGTGTTTTGTTTTGGTTTTGTTTTTTAAATAAACACAGGTAAAAGATCCAAACCAGGGTACAAATTCCCCTCGGTCAGGCAGGTTCTCATTTATGGAAGGTACGAGCATCACCTCTGTACTTGGAGAACTTCATTCTGAGTCTATCCTTTCTGTAGTCTGTAGCAGTCATTAATTGCCTTGGTCTACACTGGCATGGTAATTAATGTCATAAACACATTATTACAGAGAAAAAGAGAATTTTTACTGATAAGTATAAATGAAAATAGATCAAACAATCAATATTTTGGATTTTTTTTTTATTGTATTGAATAATCATCAGAGGCTGGAGCTCAGAAAACAGTGTTTGAATGTGCATATGTACATGCAATGAAATATTCATGTGGACACTTCACAAAACAATCTGGATATGCACTTTATCATAAGCAGTACAGAGGAAAAGGTAATATACTTGCCCTGACTTGATAAAGGGAGTAAAAATCCCTGCTAATTAACAAGGAGAGGCATGTAATGAGGAGCATTCATTACAACAGATTAACTGATAACCTCAAAAAACTGCTATTCATCAGTTTCTGGAAACTGAAGTTCCTGCACCCAATTCACAATTAAATTACCTTTCACAACATACAAGACATACATACGAGATATTAATATGGTTACTCTCCACTTGGTAAGGCAGTATAATATTGAACCTAAGTTCGCATACCAGGCGTCCCACCATGGCTTATTAAGTCCAGGGGGACTCCATACAGATGCAGCTTTTCTCGTTCCATAGTGGGGCTAATCCACAACATTCCGGGTACTCTGTAATAAGTTTCACTGGGTGTCACAAACAAGTTTTGCCAGAATCATGTTGACTCGAAAGCAGACAAGATAAAGAGGGGATTCGGTTTGAAGGAATGAAATACCACTGGATTTCACTTGAGCATGATGTCAACCGCAATTATGCTTAACTCATTGCACAAGATGAACAGATTCACTTTGCCCACCTCCAGGTAGCCAGACTCATACCAGCACCTAGAAAATTCCCTGCAGTCATGCACATTTATAGCTCTGCACAATCAGGTTTAATATTTCTCTGCAGACACAACGTGACAATTAACTCCTGGGATGTGCAGTCACACACACAGATTGAAAGCTCACCACTCTTAGTAATACTGCCATCCACAATGCAGCAATAAAAAAGGAAAAAGCATAAAGTCTCAACAAATACTTTGCTTCCCACAAGAAATCAGCTCACTCCTGAAGCAGTACCCTAGATCTCAAAAACAACACTTACTATAAGCATACGCAGTGTTTACATTGTGTGATTGAATTCCAGTGTTAGCACAACGGTCGTAAAACGAAGATGGCAACAGGACCACCTTGTTGACACCTCTCTCATCATCTACTGCTCCTTCCAGCGCCAAGACTGGTGCCACCCAAAAGTGGCCAGAACAGTTCTCATCTGACCATATGGGACACAGCCCCATTTTCTCCTCTCAAGCTTATTAGACACCAACTCTTCCATTTAGTTTTCCAGTGCTGATGTGCCAGGATGCTGCCTACCCCTGCTACTTGTCTCCCCTTACTATTTGCAGTGGAGTAATCCAATTAAGATTTGCTCACTCTTCTGGGCATCCTGATACTATAAACAGAATTCTCATGTGCCTTTTCAAAGCATGAAACATCTCTAATGCTATAGGGATAGAGCAATAATTAATAATACGCATGCATTTACCAGTTTAGAGCTTTCTGGATATTAAGTTGGTGATGCCATTGCAATTATTTATTTCACCTTTGTGTTGTTACAAAATCCTTAATTCTGTAGAAGCTACCAAGGGTAAAATCTTAGAAGGCCCCTTCTCTCTCTTGCTCCTACTGCTTGTGCCCATGCATACATTCTTGGTAAAAACACATAAAGTAAAAATAGAGTCCTTCAAACTCTTGTCACATTAACCCTTACAGTAAGGAGATATCTATGCAAAGCACTCCACTAGTGATGTCTTCTATCAGCAGGACAAGCCACAGACACTGTTCCGCCCTTTCTAATACATGCACCTAATTCAGGGACATTGCACCAGGCATGTGACAGATCAACTTAACTAAGTGTGTTTACATTATTAGAGATAAGGAGGAGGATTTTATGCCCAGTACAGATATTTTAATTCCTAATGCAGACATTCTCATTTAAGGATCTGCTTTTCAGCTTTCAAGCTGAATTCTAATCAGGTCTTCTAATCCATTGGCAGCAAAAGGAAAAAAAAAATCTTGAAGGAAATTAGATGCAGCTTGGATAATTGATGTTTGTATGCTTGACTTTAATAAAAATACACTGGTAAATTAGAGAGGAGTCTAAAAGGATTCAATCAATAAGAAACTGAATCAGGTAGAGAATTCAATCTTGGGTTTTATTGTAATCTTCCAAATAAGCCAAAAGATCAGTCCAAATGATGCTGAGATTCACTTTAACTCTGCTGAAATTTGTGAACATTGTTTATATATGCTTCTGTAGCCTGACTAGATCTTGCATTTCCAGCTGAAAGAACTTTAACATTCAGACCCAGTAGACGGATGAAAAGGTTTTCAGTATTTCATGTGCACAGAGAATGCACAATCTCTCTATTATCTAAGTCTATAAGAAAAATAAACCTCCCATTGTACAATAGAACCACTACATATTAACATGCTCAGTATCTAATGCATTTGGAACAATGGACATATTAAGAGGAGGGCAAACTGTCTAGATACAGGACAGGTTACTTGATAGCATTATTATTCTAATAACCATTTTTAGCCAACAGCATGCCTTATAAAATTATTTTTTATATCATCAACATTATGAAGGATACTAAAGATAGCAGCATATCCACAGGTTAGGTTCTTTCCACCCAACAAAAGCGAGTGCTGCTTTATTTCTGTCTTCGTGCTACATATGGTACTGAATCTTTGCAAATACTGGAATACCCATTAATCCCACAGCTCCTAAATACTACATGAACATACGTGCAGATGCACAGGTAGCCTTTTCTCTCTTTATATAAGAAATTAGATATATTTATGTATATCTATAGAAAATATATGTTGTATTATTAATAAAACTAAGAGTTTTAATTTATAGTTACTTTTAGTTAAAGTCAGCCGTGACAAAGCCTGCTTTGAATGTTTGCCACCAAAAAAACCCCACCCCAAATAAGTGTAATTGTATACTAACTGAAGTAATGGTGCTAGGAGATTACTGTCAGGATTGTCTTGGATCACTGACATAATCCACAAGGCTGCCAGGTTCCACACAACTAAGGGCATTTCATGCACAGCAGAAGCAGCCGTAGCATACCTGCCTGCGCTGTTAAAAAAAAAAAAAAGATACGGTGTGTCTGCATTTGCTGTATTTTCTTCTTATTTTTCTCTAAAATGTTCTTAGCCTTAACAAAATGCACACTGACATCTGATCATCATACACTGAAGGATTAATACAGGCAGCACCTATAAAGCATTCCACCTTTCCTACAGCCCATTTATAAATCTATACACAGGACGTCTCACTGTCTGCAGCCGCTGCATTCCAGTCTGCTGAATATCCTTCAGACTCCGCCCTAACACCGCAAATTCTGCACACAAAAAGACAGAGGACAAAAACTTGACACTTGCAAGATGTTATTTCTCTTTCATTTCCCCCCTTTGTTATTACTGCAGAACAATTACGCAGGTTTAGGATAACGATGCGCTGTAGCACTGAACAACAGCAGATACTTCATACAGGGTAAAGCTCTGAATCTCACATAAACCAGAAATCGAAACACGAACACAGATTAACTTAGGCTGAGGTTTCATAATCATTTAAAGATGAACTAAGTACAGGCAGCTACCAAAGAAGCTGTCTTGCTTTCCTTTCCCCCTCCCTCCCCCTGCCCACAACCCCCTCTCCTGTGCTCCTGTTGGCATCTGAGCCACGCGGATGCCAAAGCAGCTCCCGGACCCCGCTGACCCCGCAGACACACCAGCACTGGCCCTGAAGCAAGGAAGAAGCCCCAACATGCTCTTAGGGGCTGGGATAAAGTGGGAATGTTTAAGCCAGCTGTGAAACCACTGCTTTAGGTGTTGCCTTGCAGGATCAGAATGAGTATTAGCTATGTATGTGAGACCAGAAATACAACTAGTAAACTGTCCACTAAAAATCAAAGCCTAAATCATCAAGAGCATGACTGTACAGCACATATCTCTTCTGAACACTACTGAGAATGTGTACTGGAACATAAGTGTGGGTTTTTTTTTAAATATGTGTTTTGAAATACATGTTTTAACAAAATATTTCAGGATGGCTGACATAAAAATAGCTCAAAAACATAATTATTCTGACATCCAGATCCCTTTAATCAAAGTTTCTGCTAGTGTAGTTTTTATGAGAAGCTCTTTCAAAAAACCAACATTATCTCATCTGATGACAGCAGGAAAGACAGTTTTCCAACTATTAGCAGTGTCAGATGCACACCTTGGGACATTATATGCATCTTTTCCCTTACATGCACACACAAATGCATGAACGCTCACAGAGTGAACTATAAATATTATTATAAAATCACCAGTATAATCTCTGACCTTGCTGGAAATCGTTGCTCTGAAGCTCAATCCACTTCTTTTAGTTGAAAACAAGTTATTCAGCAACTGTCAGTGAAACTACATCTGCAGCAAATTAAAAGCTACACTAGCAAAGAACTTGCTTGGTTTGCTTTGATTGAAATCTGAAAAAAAACCAGCTTTACATTTCAAGCTGACTAAATTCATTTATTGACCACTCCTAACTCTTTCATCAGCTAAATGTGTACCCAGACAGTATGAAGCAGACTATGTTTATCGAGTTTTCTTCTCCAGGATGCCACAGGTCACATCTACATGGAAGACTGCATGGCACAGCTGGCAAACATGTTTCCTGCATGGAGGCTTCTAGCATTTTTTGAGGTTAAAACATGTATCATGTCTCCCAATCCGTCTGGTCAGCACGGTCCAATTTTGTGTCTGCAAAAACACATTCTTTTACCAAACTAAACCATTAAGTTGCCAGAAAATAAATAAGAAAAGCAAGCCAGCAGCACGCTGCCAGGCATTTTTTTCTTCTTCCTTCAATACAATAAACACTAGTGGAAGGATGGTATCTCAAATTGCTCAAGCATATCAAAGAACGTGGGGAAGTTCTCACTGCAGGATGCTGGGACACAAGCACTGAAGATGCAGGTGTATTCCCAGATCATGGAGGGGAAGCAAAGAGGCTGTAACCTACAGCTGGATCCAGACGTCCAGTGCTGCAAACATACACAGCCGGACAGGCACTGTCACTTACGACTTTTATGTTCCCATTCTTATCTTCAGATGTACTTAACAGCTCAATTCCTATGGAATACCAGTTAAAAAGAGGGGTATTCACCACTTCTAAAATCAGATATCTAGGTTGCCGTTTGGCCTTGCAAAGATCCATTGGCCTTCGTAACAGTGACACGCAAGAACTTCTTCCTCACAGAGCTGGAAGATTGTGGGAACCTTTACCGGCAGCAGAGCATCAAGAACCGCTGCAGTTTAGAGACGTGCAAGGCAAGATATGTTTACATGAACACAGCTTTGCCAGGATTAGAGAATCCCAGGAACATGCATTTAATTAGCTACAGGTAAGCACGGAACTTTCTCTCGTTCAACTTCTTAGCAGCCACACATTGTTTTTATTGAGAAAGAAATCTTCAGTGTGACAAGGAGAAAGCAAGTCTCCTTATCATCCGTTTCGGAGACACAGACCTTGAGGCAGAGAGGTGAGGACATTTTCCAAGCCCTTTGGAGATGGCTGAGTTTGCCTGGATTACAAGCCAAATGTTCTTGTGTCCCAGACAAAGATCTATTCCCTATGCCTTCTAAGAGGTACGTAGCAATACTAAGGAAAAAAACAAACCACTGGGTAAAATGAGATTCCTAGTTCTTCACTTCAAATCTATTAAGGTGCATTTAATCCCTCCTATTATTCCATTGGTCTTTACTATTCATTCATTCATTCACAGTTTACAAAATTTGTTTCAATGTGAAAGAAGCAGATTATCTCCAACTTGCAGTAAAATATAATAAAAATGTAATAAACCACAAATGCCATACACTGGCGTCCTCACTCTATATCTTTCTGCTCCAACCGATAAGACAGATACAAACATTTTTAAATGTCTCTGTATTATTATAACTTGGACTGCAGGTCAAATGTAACTTTTTCTTATCCAGTTTTGAAATATTACTCTAATTCTTTGGCTCGTTGTATCAGACAACACTTCTGGTTCGTTTGAAAATAAAGATTAAACCTACTGTATCAGAGTAGCATGAAAGATTTATAAACACAAAACCAATTGCTTAAAATATCCACTAGAGGACAGTGCAATTCAAGGTGGAAAAGGAATATAAAAATCCCCTTGGAGAGAAGAGCAGGGTTGTTTTTCCTACTTAAAGCCAAACCATCTCATTTTACTTTATAAAAATGATGCAAAATATTATTTTGCCTCTTTGGGATGGAATTTTGAAAGTCTGAGGGTGATAAATTTAAGGAGGTTGAATCAACAAAAAGCAAAGGAAGAAAGCTTCCAGCCAGGTGAAGAAATACTGTTACAGTACAATTTTGCATGTTTTTACTATTTAAAAATAGATCAAGGTTTAAAATTCACTAGTAATGCACCCTTATGCCACAGCAGGAAAGGAACTCTGAGGAACACCCAAAACAAAATTAAGAATTTCCATTTGGGGGGACTGGCTGACAGGTAGGAAAAGCAGATAAAGATTTTCCCCAATGCTATTTTTTGGCTGGTATTTAAGGGGTTCTTGAGGAACACAAGTCTCACAGAGAGCGAGCACCGTGTTGCTGCTACATCCAGCTGTTGCAGGTTAAGCCCTTTCCTTGAACGGCCGGTGAGACGGCAGTATCTGGCCTGCATACCAGTCCAGCACTGGGGGAAGGCCTTTCAGCAACGCATCTCCTTTGGTGCCATACCGAGTCCCAAACACCACATTTTTGCAAAATCAATACTTTGTGGCTCCAGCTTCTGATGTGCTAAAACAGTCCGCCTATGGTCTTCAGTCTTTCCTCCTTACAGCAAATTCAAGCTCTAGAAAACAATACAATTTTATTGGCTTTTGCTGGTTTGAAAATGATTCAGCAGCAATCCTCCACTGATTGACCAGATCCTGGTTGCGGCCCTTTGATGGGATGAGAAAAGCATGCAGGTATGCAGGGTTCTGGAGCAGGAAGAGCTCTGGTGCCCTCCGATACCAAAGCTAGCTCCCAGGATACCAGGAACATCTCCATCTTGGAATTGTGTCTTACTCCTCTGTGGCACCGACATAAGAAAAAAAACTAAGGGATCAGAGCTCATTAAATCAATGCTATGAGATGAAACGAGGACTGGCAGATTACGCACCACAGTTTGGTATTTGAAACAGTCCCCAGACACCTTCCTTTGCCCAGCTGCGAGGAGCCCATGTTTTAGGAACAGAAACATTCCAATTCTAGGCACGAAGACTGCTTCAAATTCCAACATATCATGGCAGGCAGAAACGTGACCTTGGGAACCTTAATTTCAATATTACTTTTCAGTGAGGCAAGTCTCACATTGAGCCGGTTTTTGGAATGTTTCCTCCTCCGCAGGACACGCACTCCGCACACCCTGAGCCCAGGCACTAATACATTCATCACAATAACGCCGTCGTTCCCGTGGAGCCCTTGGTATGTGAGTGCACTCCAGATGTGTTTATGAAGATGCAAACAGTCATGTGCTTTCTATGCCTGTGCTATGGCCTGGCAAGACATCAGTCAGCTCCTGTCCAGAAATCATATATACCACGTTAATACAGTCCAGAGTGTGAGCTAATTAATCCTACTGCAGAGTACAGGCAGAGCAGGCAAGTGAGTGCCTGCAACCATGCAGGCATGTTCTTTCACTGATAGGAAGCACAACCACCTCCTAATGTAATCCTTATTTATGATAATAAGGGACAAGAATAAGGAAAGAGAAGGAAAGAAAAATGTTGAGACCACAAAGTACTATTCTGAAGCATATGTGAGAATCAGGACCACAGCTTTTAGTAGTGTTTTAGAGACAAAGTGCAGCTGGTAGTTGATAGAACAATTGCATTTTTGGTGCCAATATGGGAGGATAACTCCTCTATCAGATCATGGGCACAAGGAATAAAAGTACATCAATGTGTTCTGACTACCATTTAAATACCTGAGCTTCAAGGAGATCAAGCCCCTGGATGAACAGACCAGAATGAAGACCAATATAAAATTAAAGGATGATGACTACCTACATGACCACATATTGCAAGACTGAAAAAACACATATGATCAGTTCTTTTGTGTCAGATGAGAGTGCAATATTTCAGATTTCTTTTCATTTCCTCTTTGTGCACTCCAGAACTAAGGGCAGTTGCATGTTTTGCTCTAATTTGGTGGATTTAATTCCAGCAAAACCAAGATGCACCCACACCACCTCTTGTAAGCACTGGCCATTAAGTATTCATGTTATTTGACTGTACGATATTAGCATAATAAGTTATAGATACCCTCCAAACTCACTCATCCAAGACAGTTTATACAGTAGCATGACTGCAAGTAGTTCTTCCACAACAGCAAAGTCTACAAAAAATGATCCAATATTTACTGAATTTTGCCTCTGCGCTTCAGGTTAATTTCTCAAAGGCACACAGTACAGTTTCTCTAACATTCTTAGTGTCTGAAGTTCAAGTCAGATTTTTGCTAAATAACAATCACCTTTCTGGAAAACAACGTAACAATGTGATGATCATTTAAGCAATGTGATACAACAGGTAGCATGCGTTCCTGTTATTTCAGCAATCTGCTATGCCCTGGGGTGCATCTGTGTACATGTCACCATACTTTACGATGCGTTAAAAGGCAAAAGGCCAAATGATTTTAAATCATTTGAACTCAAAACATGCAACATTCCTCAAAAGATGGAGCACCTGGAGAACATGGATATATGATCAAAATGGAAGTGGTGCAATACAAAATCCACAGCATGGGCTGCTGTCAGATGAACTGTTCCACTGGTCAGAGTGGTGGGGTGTGTTACAGACACTTGGGAAACTACCAAAGCTGATACTATTACATGATCAACAATCATAAATATCACAGAAGGGCATGACTTAATAGAAATGTTGATTTGATCACTAGTTCAAGTCTTCATGTTTATTTCAATAGCCAGTTAAAAATGTATGTTTTATAAATTTGGAAACATGTTAAGGTGTGCCTTCTCTCTACCTGTTGGCCATTGATTTTGACATAAGTCCAGCCAGAATGTGCCTTACTATAAACAGACAGTTACTTCATAATTCAGGGAAAAAAACCCAACAAACCAAAACCAAACAACACACTAAGATCTGAAACCTTGACGTGAATAATATCTGAGGACCACCACTGAAATTTTCAAACAAAGCACAACATTTCAACACGTCACTTAAAAAAATTCATTTTTGTATTTGTGTCTGGAGTCCCTCCGTACCTGATACCTATTGTAGCTGTCAAAAGGCCCATGGGATCCTATCAAATTAGCCTAATCAAAAGGAGTGGTCTGGGGAGACGGCAAGATTGGTGTGAATACAGCCAGTCTCTGAAAGAAGGCACATCTATGGGTGATGAGAATACCCACAGGTCTACTAGGTATCAAAATCTCACGCTTGTGCTCTCAAACACCTGTCAACCAGTATCTGGAAACAGTAAAAACTACTCTGTCCTGCAAGCTACCAAAATGATATTTCTTCACGGCAACATTACTACACCTTTCTCTAAAGTATTTGGCAATGGCTACTTTCAAAGCAATGACTAATGCGAAACAAGTTTTGTCAGGTCTGTTCTAGACTGGCAATTTTTAGACCTCCTAGTCTGGACAGTAAGAATTGTGCCCATAAAAAAAAGTACAAAATTAAAATGTCTTTTTGTGAACATGCTTGATGCTTACACTTTCTTACATTACAAACAAAAAAAGCCCCAAACAAAACCAGGGTCAAAAACAGTAAAATATCCTTGAAAATTATTTGCAAATGAAGCATCAGAACTAGTTTCCAAGAACAGAAAAATAAGGTCCTAAAGGAATGGCCACGTATACAAAGTTACCAAACAAAGAGTCTAATGAATATTGCTAATTCCCAAGAATACAAAAAAAAAAAAAAAAAAAAAAGGCAGGCAAGTCAATCATTGTGACTTTGCTTTTCCACTCAGGAGAACAAGAAGAAAATAATTCTTAATCTTTAAAACTGACTTCGATTTTCTCCCCATATTGAAAGCTGGGAACTCACTTTACATGAAGATTTCATCTTCTGTTTATAGAAGACACAGGAATCTAGGAGCTGGAATTTTAAGACAGACTCCACATGTTGAAAGATTGACACTGTAAGACTTCACAGCACTGCAGCCATTTGTGATTTATTTTTCCCATCATTACGTGTTCAGCTCTACACCCTGTTTTGAGTAAGGGACAGGCCCAACCAGCACTTTTCAAGCCATCACGGCAAGGGATTTATTTCCTGAAACCAACAGTCATCAAAACCTATCTTTATTCCCTCTTTAGAAATAGCCTTATAAATATAAATACTGTATTTATCTAGAGTATCAAAATACTAAGTGATCGTACCCATCACAAGGGAGAAAAGAGATGAAGAACAGTTATTCTTGTGCTCTAGAGAGACTTGGGATCTTCCTATTTTGTCACCTGAGAAATCTCTCTGACATGTATTCCCCATGCAGAAGAGAATGAAATGCTACAGAAGCTCCTATCTAGGTCACACTGTTTTTCTTACTGAGACAATGGAAACTTTTAAAAAGGAATTCTGTACTTCAAGAAGCTTAATTAAAGTCTAAAAATGCATTGTCATGGGTACTGAACTGCACATACACGTCTGAAATCTTCAAATAATTAAAACTGGTTCTTTTATGGTAACAGTGTAGTCATCAAAAACCTGAATTACTGTGCTCATTAAGTTCCGAATAACTACCACATAAAAATCAGCTAAATATTAACACTTAAGTAAATCGAAATAGAAATAGTAAAAACTGAGAAAGGTACAAAGAGAAGTGACAAAGATACTGAACAAGCTCTGTGTACAGAGAGACTAAGTAAACTGGGACTTTCCATTCTAGAAAAGGAAAGCTGAAGAAGGCTTTATAGCAAAGACTGCAAGTAGTAAGAGAAAAAGGAAGAGGGTACAGCCATTTTGTACCTGCCTCCAGGTAATTTTATTTCTTAGTCCTTAGTTCTTGTTAAGGCCAGAGATGGTGAAAATACCAAAGGGGTCCTTTAACTGTTATTTTTAAATACAGCATATAGTTATTGTGTGAGACTCATTGCTACAGGATATCGTGTGTGTCAAAAGGCTACATGAGTTGAGAATATACAGTAACAAATTCATGGAAGGAAAGCCACCAAAGACTGGTAAATACAAGGATATCACAGATCGCTAGAATGCTGTGAATGTATCAGGAATGTACCCTCACACATCTGCCCACTTCTTGTGTTCTTCGCTAGGAAACTGCTTTTGGCTGCTACTGGAGACAGAAGATCAGACCAACAGAGATCCGAAGCTGGTTCCCACGGAGGTACCAACCCCAGATAGAAGACAGCACAAGTAGAATTAGGACACTTTCCTCCCACCTTGCTAAACTCAGCCTGCAGAGAAGATGTGGGCCAGAGTACTACCCATGAGCTCAAACTCCATCCTAGTCTGCACCAGCAGCAGGTGACCATCAGGACTTGCTAACATCTAACTGTTAGCGAGAACTTTTGTCCCAGAAACATCTCTTCTGAAGACTGGCTGCTCCGGCATTATATATTAAAGACATTCAGCTCAGAACAGAACTGCTGAAAGACGGGTAACGATCTTTATCTTCTGCAAGGTTTATATAAAGTAATTTAAACTAAAAAAAAAGTGACAGTTTAAAAATTAATGACCAGTAATAACATCCCAGCAAACAGGATGCTAAGCTAAGAACTGTATTATTGCAAAATGGGATGACTCAGAAGTTGACGAAGTCGTTCTATGTACTTTTTTGATTGTCTTGCTACTTGCAAAATCATAAAATACAACTTAACTTTTTTTCCCCCCTTATAACAAGGGGGAAAAAAATTGGCCTGACTCTTTGACAGGTACAAATTGGTGATGTCACTTTACTCCTAATAATTTAACTTATCATCTTCATTTTCACTAAATTTTTTTCACATATTTTCTGCATTAAAAAAGGGAATCACCTGCACAGACATAATTATTCAATAATGATCTACCAGCCACTTTTCACAAATTTATCGAAGCATCTTGTAATAAAAACAGCCAAATGTTTTAACCACAACCCCAAAGTGATATAATCAGCAAATCTGAACCATGAAAGAAGTTATAGAGCTACATTAAGAAACAGATGGAGTAAGCATAAAACAATCACAGATAAGCCAGCATAAAGGAACTTAACTTTAGATTAATCAAGGTTGAGATGCTCCAGGCAGCCATGGGGAGTCGTACACATTAAAATTAACAGGAGACACATGTAAATCACAGCCTGCTTCTAATATTTCAACCCCGTTCTGTACAGAGCACCACATGGAATTGTAAGTCTCTCTGTTAACCACATTCCCTTGCTTCACAAGTGTTTTTGCAGTACGGGCAAGGAAAATGTATCTAGGAGAGTAATTTTTTGAGCTTTCCAAGCCTACCTAAAAAATCTAGATACCTGTTAACTTGAATGAGAATTAGAAAATCTTATGAGGATTTAAAACTCGCACAATAAATTGCAAAAAATGTCAGAATGAGCCTCAAATGTATGCAGTCATAACAGCTGTAACTAAGCAAGATGAAAACAAACAAATAGCCAGCAAATATTCCGTTATAAAACTGACCATCTATCACACAGCCAAAAGCTGTCACTTTGCTTCAGCAGCAGACTTTTTCTAAATTCAGATTTTCTGCAGTGATCAATACTGTATTATATTGGCAACTTAACTGTAGTTCCTTGGTGCAGGAATCCAAAGATAGAAATAAAGAGCCAAATCCCAAACAAGAACTGCTTCAGAATCTTAGTATAGTGCAAAACTCAATATTTAATGCTAAGCAAACAGCTAAGTCCAGCACTATCTCATACCTTTTGACATCAAAATCAGATAGGCAAGTATATCCAAAGCAGATTAATTATTCGACAGCTTTGTAGCATGAAAGTGAAATTACAGGTTTTTATCTTCTTGTGGCAACTTTTTTTTTTAATTTCACTGCTGGATGATATACAGAAAGGAAGAATTTCCCATTGTCAGAACCTATTTCATCACCTGAGAAACACACCCTGTTCTCAGACACACACAGTACCTAGAACCAATCGTGACTGGGGCTAAGCTGTAAAAATTAAAACAAAAAGTCTGTATTTCAAAAGAAAACAACACAAATAGTTCTAAGCAAGGAAAGTAATGCAGGCAGAAATGATTTAACGCATGTATTGTGCATAGTTTTTGTTAATTACTTTTTAAGTACTTAAGCACAGTAGTAGCTAAAGAGAACTTGAAAGAGAGATTACATAAAAATGCTTCCCAGTGGGTATTTCACGCTGAGCCAGTCTGCCATAGAGTGCTGATTAATCAGGAAAGCACTGCCTTCACTTTCAAGGCCATTAATGGCCCACCATAATCTCATTCCTACCTTCTCATTTCAAGCATCAACAGGGTAGGCTCCTGCCTACATTCTGTCCTGCCAGTTGATGGCAGCCACCAGCTAAACTTAAACAGTCATCTTAATGCACTTTCTCATGTCTGAAAGAAGCTTTACATTAAGATTCCCCTGTGCCACTCCACTGACACCTTTTAGTCACGACATCTACAACCTCCCAAAAACCTCCCGGGTTGGCAGAGGTAAAGCTCTTGGCAACCTGAAACCCTTGATTGTAGCTCTTGGTCTCCATTTTCCAGCTTGGATCCTACTGGAACCTCAGGGCACAAGTTCTGTAATGGTTTTAATCCAATTAAAGCATGAATGGAAAGAGAGAGGTGCAAGACCTTGCCTTTTCACCGAATCTGACTTAGCTGTAATGCAAAGTCGTACCCTCCGACTGTCAGCTCTTTGAATTAAAGACTTGGGTTTTAGGCTGCGTTGATATACTGTCTGGCACAGTGAAGTCCTGGTCCATCAAAAGCCAGTACAAAAGGAGAAATACTACCAGTAACAGGAACTGTAATGACACTGTACTGCAACAGCAATTAACCTAATCCAGCAGCTGCAAAATGACAGCGGTTCCGCTGCGAACTAATATACTGGCCCTGAAAGCGAATCCACATGCGCTTCAAGCTATTGCCTTTTAATTCACTGTAGTTGTCATTTCAGTGCTACAATTCACCTCCACAGGAAAGCACTTCAGAGGAAGGCAGGCGCTGGCAGGCCCGCAGCCCGGCCACGCGTGGTAGCCATCACCCCACAGCGCCGGCCCCAAACAGACAGGTTATAGCTCTGGGGAGCAAGCAGATGACACACGGAGGTGTGCTCAGAAGACCTTACTCATGCCCTTTGAAAGGGATGGGAACTCAGTGGTGCTCGCAAAAAAAAGACGATGGGCAAACTCAATACCTTTGCAAAAAGTTCCTGTTCCAGAAGGCCCATCTTTTTTGGGTGGCAAACATCAGAAACACATTTCTGTGAGGCGTCAGTCGAGGGTACTCTGTCATGTTCGGTCTTTAGGGTACCAACGCACAGTCGAAGAGCTTTAATTGAAGAACTGTTTCTTGAATTCATCGTTTGCTTGGATAAGGCCATCTACCAGTTAAGTGTGGGCGCACACGAAACAACTCCGGCCGAGCGCTCCCCGACGGCGCGGCCGGCCTGCAGCGTCCCCGCGCCGCTCGCCTCCCCCACGCCTCAGGCTGCTTACACAGAGCAACCGAAAGGACTCGGGTTTACTTCTGCCTAATTAAAACGTTTTAGAAGAATTTAATTACAATATGCCAAACCACACAAATGTAAAGATCTTTCCTACAGAGAATTAGTGATGAATTGAATGATTTATTTTTTTTTAATCAAACTGTTGGCAAGCGGTGTGGGTTTCCTGTTTGTAAACAACCATACGAATGCTAAACATATTTATTCACAACTTGACACGAAATACAGCTCTGTAATTAATCATTTCCCTATCTAATTCAGACAAATAAAACCCCAAACTTGTACCCCTCAGTTATTATGAAATAGTCAGCTACACATAAATGAATAATTATCTGAATTATCAACTATCTACAGATGTGCGGCTCTTTTCAGTCCAGACAATGGCACACCCCTGACGCACGCTGGTAATCTCGCACACATTCACTGCTTCTTTGTTTTAAGTGAGAAAATCTCCTTACATATTAAATAAGCTCAATCATGGACTATTAAAACTATTGTTTCAGGTTATCTATTAATTGCAGGCTTCCCTATCTATATTCATGGCTAAGATGCCAGCTCTCTTATTAATTGAAAAATGTCCGCATGAGTGGGTAAAATGTTAAAGGCCATGGGTTAAGACTAATTCTGTAAGAATAAGGTAACTCTTAAACTGTGAATAGTTGTCACTGGAATTAACTGCTTGAAATCCTGTCTTATTCTGAAAACATAAAGGCTGAGTTTCAGATATAAAAAAAAAGATATCCATTAGAGCTTATTTAATTTCACAGGCTTAAATAATTTGCAAGAATAGTTTGCTTTCCATATAAACAGATGTTTAGATCTGAAAGACTGTATGATTGCACTTCCCATAAAACCTTATTTTCATCTTTTGAAATGCAACAATTAGGAGTCAATACAAAGACAGAGTAAACTACGTTGCTTATGTTAAAAGATTAAATTCTTTGCAGGAATGTTATATTAATCCAAAATAGACCAGAAATGTAATCCGCTGCTTGAATACGGTTTTGAATATAATGGCAGCATTTGTACGTTTTTTTTCTCCACTTAAATGGGAAAAGTAAATTTACAAGATCTTTACAAGCTCATTACATTCAAATAGAAAAAAAGCCATATGCAGGTGTATTGCACAAGTGACATCTTTGACGGACAAAAAACTTCTGCTGGTAAAAACCAAAACAAACAAAAAAACACAACACAAACAATTAAGGACACAAAAGATGTGCCAAGACCTAGACTAGAATAGCACGATGCCACTTCTTTCTAAATGCTCTTTTTCATTGTAGTTAACCCTTGAACTAACAAAATGCCAATTTCTTACCGACTTAATACAATATTGCTCCAGAAGTCTAATACAGGAACTTAGAAATCAACGACGCTGTTTAGATACCTGTAACCCACGTATAGTATTGCAAGCTAGTTTTCCTTGGTGTGATGGAAAGAGGAGTGGAAAGGAGGGGAAACAATTTAACTTTACAATCCATGAAGTCAACTGAATGATTCTTGAATAACAACAGATAATAATACATTCATTATCAAAGTTTCACTTTGTCATTTGTCTTCAGTGTCTGCAACTGACAGATATAGTCATTTATAATCCTTTGCCAGTTGCAGACTGGCAAATTCTTTTGAATTAGTCCCTTGACTTGAGCCTCAGAATTTAATTCTTTCCATAAACGACTGGGCAATGTTTCAAAACTTTGCTTCAAGACACCCAAAAAGTCCTATATCATACCTAACAGAAAAACCAACAGGCTATTCCCGGGTGTTTGCTGGAATGCTGATTCTCTTCAGAATTAAACACAACCTGGATGAAAAATTTAAGAATTATCAAAAGTAAAGTATCAAGAAAATCTCTTTGCCCTACAAACTTGTGAACAGTTCCAATTTTGATCGAAATTAGAAGCATATCTAAATCTCCAGGGACATTCATTGAGTAAAAAAAAATACTGTTTTTAAATCTGTTCCACTGCCTATAATTCCTTCTCACCATAAACGCCTGAAACAGAGTGAAAATTGCTTTTCATATCAATGAAGAAAAATACTCTCCTTTTAGAGTTACAAACTCTCTTCTTTGTTCCAAACCCAAGAGTGAAACGCTACTGGAACTGCATAAAGAAGAATATATACTTAAAAAAAACCCCCAACAAAATAAAGCCAAGGTAAATGGTACAGTGATTACTGTATCACTCCTTTCATTTGGGAATTATTCTGATCATATGGAATTATATAGATTGTTCACAAAATCGTCCATGAGCACATGATGAAAGCTGTCTCAGAAATGCGATGATTACCAATCGCAACTCCAGGAAACACATTGCTGCAGACAAAATTGATTCAAATGAGAAATGATCAGAAACAAGAAGCACTGGAAAAGAGTGATAGGTCCTTGTCGAAACCATCAGTGCATTTTTCTGATAAATACTCAAATACTTTGCAGTCACCGTTTCTTGATTTTTCAACTAGCCGGATGACAAACCCCAAATATTTGATTAACAATATAGCAAGAGGCTTTGGAATTCAGAATTAAAGAATGCACTGTGTCAGCAATTATGGCCACTCATACGTTATAATTAAAATACACAAGCATTTGTAAAGGTTCCTTTGCAAGAGATTACCAAAACAGTTACTTGATGTGGAAGAAAAAGCACCGTCATGGATTAAGAACAAGACAGGTCGAATTCAAAAAGCAAAATGCAGAGTGAAAGCGTCAGTGTTCGTTTTGGCAGATATCTAGCAGTGAATGCCTCAAGGTTTCATTTAAAATACGTAAAAGTTCTCTACAAAGGTGAGGAGTCATACAGCCAGTGGTCCAAAGAAAGCCAATTAGCTGGCTAGAGTTGATGAAAATCATAAGGAACAACAACACAGCAATATTGAAATGATCCAATTTACCAGTTCCTGCCCTCTTTCACCTGTGCACGTATTCCTCTCCTCAAGGAGAACAGTAAGATTATTGTACATGGTAGTGTTTTATTCGTCCTGTCAAAAAACCAACACCTGTTCAAAGTCCAAACAAGCAAGTCTGGATAACAAAGCAACTAAATATATGTGCAAAATTCTTATTTTTTCTATATGTTTTCAAATATTCAATGAAGCAGACATTAGGAAAAATCTAACGCAAAACAATTTTGCGATGGATTCAAATGTAAACAGGTACGGTACTTCACAGAGCCATCAACATAACTGCACTTGTATTTCACTAATCCTTATACAATCAATATATTTACTTGTTCACATAAAGAGAACATTCTTTTATAGTCACCACTATCAGAAGTACAGAGAATAAATGAAACAATTTAAAAGAAGTCATTGCTATTGAAATGATATTCTCAGATTCACTTTTATAAATATATTTAACCACTCCACGCATATGGACTATATTGTCAAAATACCACGTTTTAGTAAATTTTAAAAAAATATTTCAGGAAATGTGAGTAAGATTTTTTTTATTTTTGGTTTCTAACTGCCACTTAAAGGGTTTCTTTAACCTTTGTCTTTTAAGTAGCTATCTGTTAAAGGTTATTGTCAGAGAAATAATGACTCGCAGAGATGACAGTTCTGATCTAAACTGGTAATGCTTTTGCTCATGTCCTATGTTTACTGATTCTGGATTGTTTTCCTTGAAGGACAGGTTACCTGGGGCACAGAAAGCTCACTTTATTGGTGTTTCAAAGGCGGCTTATTCAACATCATCCTTTAGCGCAAATTGGCAAGACAAGACCAAGGACATGACATATCACTGTCACCAGGATGTTTGGATTCTTAGTCTAAACAGTTATGCCTCAAACTGGCCATTGTTTTTTGCGCTTATTTTCAATGAGCACTCATTCAATGTCATCATCTCAGTTATTTTCTGGCCTGGGCTTCAAGTTCCTAGAAAATTTCCCTTCCTGCAGAACAACTGTGGTCCAGTTAATCACCATCATAGCCTGCCTCTATTATTACCTGCTAAGTTTTGATTACCAGGACCTCAGCAAATCCAATATCACTGATTTCCTCTTATGGCTGCAGCTGTGATGATGACTTCTAGAAAACACTGGAACTGGCAGAAAATGCTGAAGTAGTTCTAAACTGAGAGCTTGCTGCGTTCCCTTTGGCATGATTCATGCGTGAGTTACAAAGCTACTTTTGAAATAATTTTTCACTCTTCAGGCTTTGAAATCAAAACCCAGGAAAGTCCAACTTGTATCAGTCCGAACTCTTCTACCATACCCAACACTGTGGAACTGCAACCCTGCTTTATGCTCCGCGTTTATTATTTGATGATTTAATTCCACAAACACATCTAATGGCAGAGCTGTGAATGCTCTCAGTTAACAATGCTCCACACGAAGAAGGCACTGAAATCCTTTCAAACATTTTACAGCCAAACAAGTAAGAACTTACTTATTTACAACTCACAAAGTCAGACAACTGCCTTGGTCAGGATCTATATTTAGCTACAACCACTGGTTGTAGCATAGGCAGGACACACTCTCTTAAAACACAGAATTCTGCAACAGTGCAGCTTCTATATTGCTGAATACAGATGCCACCAGGATGTTTGGATTCTCAGTTCACTTACTGGTTATTTTCAGACCTTCACTGGTATGGCACACATTTGTAAGCATTCTTCTAAAAGCATGTTAGTCCATCTGTATGTCAAAAAATAAACATGGACACAGTTGAACACTGCACACAACTGCAACGCAAAACATTCACATACAAACCCTTCAAGAAACAAGAACCATTTTATTGATTTCTGGAGAGTTCTTTTGGGTTTCCAATTATGAAAAAGCTACAGGTAGCAGTTTCCTTCAGTATAACGTGATGCTGAAGTTGTCGCCTGTTTCTCATTAATTTTTCATTTCTACAAGAAAACGTCTTTTCTGGGAGCACTCAGTGGCAGTACAGGTCGGTTTCATTCACTTTTCAACACCAGACATGTATTTATTCCTAAGTTTTTAATTTCATTGCATAGCTTGCTATGCAACTTGCACACATCAACCACCGCAGCAGACAGCTTTTCACCAAAAACTTGTAACTTGACATATACCTTGTCTTGCCTTAGGCTTAAATTGATTAATTCATCTTTCACTTGTGGTAAAGCTTTCCATTTAAAATATTTTAGGAGGAAGAGGCAGATTTTACAAACTGAGCCAGAAAGAGGACTTCCAGCATCTTTGTCACATTTTCAAACTTGGTATCGTGCACAGCTGTTAAGGAAGCCTTTAACTTATTTTTGGTGTTGCTATCTACATAAGTTTATCGTCTGGAGGTATTTCTTCCTGTGCCAAAGATAAGGACTACAAAGCAATGGCTGTCTTGGTCATTTCTCCTCTTAGAGTTGAGATTAATTCTCACATTCTCAGATTTTTGGCAAGAAAATGGAGTCAGAGAAAGCAACTAGAAGAGTTACTCAGAATCTCAAAAATTCACATGACTTAAGAAACTCAATCTATTACACTATTGATTGGAAGGTTACACAGTAAGTTTTGACAGAAAATATCTAATCCTTTAGAAGGTAACAACATACTACAATTGGTAGCACAAACTCTGGGAGTTCAAATGTGCAAGAGGAATCTCAAGCATAAAAATAGATTAACTACGGAAAAGCTCACAGGTGTATGCGTAGTATCTGCCCAGACTAACGAATTGGGTATACCCCGATTGAGAATTTCTTCTAAAAAAGACATGTGCTCATTCAATCAGAGGACTTCGAACTCAAGGCAGGAATTTTTAGTCAAGAGTTTGCAGGAAGACAGACTAGATGATCTTAAATGTCTTTCCTAATCATCAAATCTGTCTCAAGGAGCACGTACAGATTTGGCTTTGTATAACCTCCCTGTACCTTAACCTATCGAGCATATTACAGATATAAATTTGGTTTTAGCCTAGAGTAAAGGGTAGCTTACTTGGCTTTCCCCCACATAACTACACCCATAAAAGTTACGGGTGTAGAACCAGCAGATGTAAGCCTGCTCACCTGTACTCATTTTGGTGGCTGTACCAGATGAACAGCTGACCCACAGTTTTTGAAACAAGTTTGTCTCATTAAAGTACTGCAGGTATACAAGGAAACCAAGTTCAAAAAACACTGAACTGGAATGGCAGATACTTGACATGATGCAAAAAGAGTATGTTCCTTAATACAAAAAACAATAACTGAAAGAGATTCTAATGCAAGCACAGTAAATCAAGGCTAGCGTTGCCCTGGATATACATTCAAAGTCATAGAAACTGGAACAACTAGGGCATCTTCTGCAATACTGATGCTGACAGTGCATCAAGAAAGAAAGGGAAGAGGCTACAGTAATTTCAGGGTTCATTAGAAACACAGAGGGTGGGGAAGAAAACAGTGTTTGCCAAATAGAAAAAGGGCAAAATCACTATAGGAAAGAAGCTTTAATTTCAAGCTTCTAAAGTGAGTATTATGAATAATGTGAAGTTAAA
Organism: Charadrius vociferus; assembly: GCF_000708025.1. Taxonomy (NCBI): domain Eukaryota; kingdom Metazoa; phylum Chordata; class Aves; order Charadriiformes; family Charadriidae; genus Charadrius; species Charadrius vociferus. The sequence goes on along the minus strand of NW_009648041.1, from coordinate 3,098,739 downwards.
AAAAAAAAAATTCCCAAGTGTTTTTGTCTGTATGCTCTAGAAATGCAGATACTAAGTTATGTAAGCACAAGCTTCTGCAAAACATAAAGGCAACACCTTAAAAGTTGTACCTCAGTGATCCTTTCCCCTACATGCCTTGAGCATCCTGCCTTGCCTTTCCTAAACATTCCTAGTGGGTGAATACCTATTGACCGGAGCACATAGCAGGTGCTTCCTCAGCTGAGACAAGGAGAAAATGAGCCATGTAGCTTCTACTTGCCACTCCAAAACCTCGTCTGGACCTTCCCAGGATCCACAGAGAATCTTCCATTGACTTAAATGGGGGCTGGATGTGAGCAAAGGCTAATCCACTTTTCAGCAGCATAACTATGCCTAATAGCAAAAGACATCCCTTCAGATTCTTCTGCTGGCCTTCAGCAGTCCCATAAAGCTGGAGACATTGTCCAATAGGTGGCACCTGCTATAAAGGAACACACATTTTCAGTGCTTATCTTTGCAAAATGTAGTAGTTAAGAAGTCAACAGTAATTTAAGGTACTGAAAGCAAGAGAGTGACATAGCACCATCCTAAAGAACACTAAAAGCAGCAGCAACCTATAGGCACAAAAACCAGATGACTGATAATCAGTGTATCCATCAGCTGCTCCCTTGACAGCTCATTGTGATGGCAGGACATGAGAGGAGAGCAGGGGAGCTCAGGGGAGAAAATAAACTAAGCACATACAGAAAGCTATTCTGCATGGGGTAAAAAAGATGAAGAAAAAACCCCAAATATTTTGTCCATGATTTGTAACCCTAACAAAGACAAAGACGAGCTGATTTTCATCTGACATAACCCCTTTAATAACACAAAATGTGGCAGAGACACAAAATACTCCTCACGTGGTAATGTTGTACAAGCAGCATGTAAGCGCAGTGCATTTTGGAGGTTGCTAGAAAGACCTGTTTTCAGTTAACGCTGTGCATCTGCTGTTCCAGGTGACACTGCTCTCTGGCTGAAGGACAGAAATTGCGAACAGCAGCAGCATTACCACCTTGATTTTCACTTGTATTTGAGACACAGAAGACCACTTCTCGACTTTTTCATACACAAAGCAAGTCTGACTAGCTGGAAAGCAAATGCTACACCATGCTATTCTGCAAAGAATTGTAGAGAACACCGTTGCTGAACACCGAAGACAAGGAACGGTATGTCGCTTGACAGGGAAATCATAGAATCATAGAATGGTTTAGGTTGGAAGGGACCTTGAAGATCATCGAGTTCCAACCCCCCTGCCCTGGGCAGGGACACCTCCCACCAGCCCAGGTTGCCCAAGGCCACGTCCAGCCTGGCCTTGAACACCTCCAGGGATGGGGCCTCAACAACCTCTCTGGGCAACCTGTTCCAGTGCCTTACCACCCTCAAAGTGGAAAACTTCTTCCTAATGTTTAATCTAAACCTGCCCTCTTCCAGTTTAGAGCCATTCCCCCTCGTCCTGTCACTACATGCCCCAGTAAAAAGTCCTTCCCCAGCTCTCCTGTAGGCCCCCTTTAGGGACTGGAAGGCGGCAATAAGATCTACCTACCACATGCCAGAACAGGGAACGGGGCTAGAGAAGGAAGGATGTTTAATGGCAGCCATGGTATCTCATTTAAACATGACAACAAAGCTAGAAGCACCGTTACACGGCCTGTTCCCTCAGCACGCAGCTCTACACACCTTACATTGACATTTCTAAAACTGTATTTATCCTGATGTTAATGGACTTTGGAGCCTGAATTAGTGAATAAAATAAAAGCAACCTGAGCAGGGGAAATTTAAAACTATTATTAATCCCATAGATTAATAATATTAGTGACTGTTCACCTAGCACGACATATGATAGACAGGGTAGCTACTAAACCATTCAAACCATGTATTTTAGAAGTCTGTATGATCCTTCTGCTCTCCCCCTCCTCAAATATTTATTTTCTAATAGCAATAATGACCTCAGTATTCAAGGCAGACTTTGAAGATTAATGACCAGTGGAGGTTAATGGTCCTCAGCTATTCTTCGAGCCATCAACTCCTCCCAGCCGGTCATTAATCCCCAAGAAATGCCTTAATGCTTCACTTATTACTGCTTAAGCATCAAGCTTGTAAATTTTCAGGGCATTAAATCTCAAAAAGTAACCTTTTTCTCTTCATAGGCCACTATTTCAACAAAACGGACAGATGAGATGAAATGAAAGTGACTTCATTTTATAGGGATTCTCCTCACCTTTACAAAACAATAACATTTATTTATACTTATTTGCATTTATTTGTTTTGTACACTAATAAATAACATCTCCTTTCTTGTCAATTCAGTAAATTTTCTGACAAATGCTGATGTCAAACCTTCTTCAGCCAGCATGCCAGCAGAAAAAAAACCAAACCATAATGAGAACAGTTTTTATTAGTTTCTTTCTGCTGCAGGAAAAACAACAACATGGAGGAACTACTAAAACTCCACACTTCTGCTGAATATACCATTGATCTTTGCTACCTATATAAATATGCACACATGCACATGCACTCGCCACCCCAACTCCGCACCAGTGACATCTGCAGCAGGAGACCACACTAGAGGATGTGGCATTGCACAACTCAAGGCCACGTGATCTGGTTTCCAATACAGGGTCTTCCACTGACTGTTGGGTAACCTTGGGCAACTTTTTATTTTCAAGCTTTAGGTGTTTAGATCAAAATGCTTAAGGAAAGGAAGAGCTCTACCGCATGATGCTGAGAGACCTTGATTTCAGCCCAGGTTTCTACTCAGCACTGCAATGTAAACAATTACAACAAATCTTTTCCAAGGGCCTGTTAAACTCAACAATCACGTGGAAGTACTTCTGTACACCTAAGTGGTACAGCATGTAAAAATTACCCTTCCTCAAAACTATTTATTAGTCTTTTGGAAAGTCTTCATACATGCTAAAGCACTTACTTGTCTCTAGATGCCAACAAAATAAACCAGCAAAAATGGCAAAAAATAAAGTCTTTATTAAAATAGTGACATCATCAATCAAATTTAATCTCTATCCATTCAGAAGGTCAATTATCCAAATGTGTCTAATTTAGACTGTACCTGATCTAGGCAGCCCATCAATCATGTAAAGGGTAGCCTTTCTTTGCCTTTTTCTTTCCCTTTCTCTTACTCTTTTAAATGGGCATCAAGTTTTACATTCTGCTCCTATTGTCATACTCTGGCTAATAAGACATCTTTTACAAAGCATTCACAACTTGCATTCTCTGACGTTCAAACGGAAAAGAAAAATTCTTTGTAGGGTTCAGTGTCTGCAGACACAACAAACAAAGCAAGTTTTCATTATTTCTCAATCATTTGCTTTGAGGAAAACATCACAACAGATTCAGAAAAATGTTGACATTACATTCAGAAAAAGACTAGACATAATATCAGACTATTATCATACTCATTTATATTGGCACTCAACTAGCATTAGTTGTGAAGGCAACAGGGCTAGCTGTCAAACATGCGCAAATTGACAAGCTATTAGAATGCCAACTGGATGTATTCAATTAGAAAATTTACTCCAGCACTGAAAAACCTTGCTTTTAAGATAAGGCAGAAATGTGGTGTGTGTTGACCAGGAAAAATGATAGAAAATTAATAAGCATAGACAGAAATTTATCTCTTCTTTTCTGCAATAAAAGCTACGAACAAAGAGATTAACTCCAAAATACTAACTCTAAAAAAAGTAATACCCAAAATGAGTCAAGGAAAACAACACGGGCAAGTCTATGTCATGGCTCTGCCCCAGAGATTGACAAGGTCTGTGACCTTCTAGAGACCACTTTGGGATCCTGATCTTGGGACCATTCAGTCTTTGACACTGACTTTTCCCCCAGGTATTGAATAAATTTAGCTCTCAACTTCAAGCAGAGCTGGGGGGGGTTTAACAGCGCTGAAGACAAAACAACGTAAGACCCACAACCCAAATCTGGAACACCAATTAACCCCAAACCCAGACACACCTTGGCACTGAATGACACCATGCCCGTTTCCTTACTAATCTTTCAGAGTAACACTCGTTTCCTCCACCAGTGAGGTTGTGAACTGTGGAGATGTACATGGTCACCACTTCCCACTGGGGAGGTGGATAAAGCCAGCAGAAGTGCCAGTGCAAACCGGAGTGCAGGGGCTGAAAGGAGAATCGGTAAAGGTGAGAGAAGATGGTAGGAATACAGGTTCCCATATGGGAAAGGGCGAAGACACAGAGGAAGAGGGAGGAAATGTAGAGGTAATTCCTGTAGAAGTGTGGACTTACTGAGAGAACACATCTGAAGTCAGATCTTGTTACCAGATGCAAATCTGGAATTATGCCACAGCCTCTAAACCCAACACTTACCACCTGCCACCTTCTGTGAGTGCAACAGGATCACTAATTAAAAAACAAAAAAAAAATATCTATGAGAAGTTCCAGTTACTCTCGAGAGGCCATCAAAACTCTTTCCTTTTTCAGCCTACTTCCTTTTAAAGTTTTCCAGAGAGATGGCTTCCATTTTATTTTAGATATTAAGCGCCTTTTGGCAGGATTTTGTGAGCAGAAATGCAGACTGGGTAAGTGAAGAACCTACTCAGCACTCCTCACCTGCGTTAGGAAGGGCACGTACCAAGCTAATTTCACGATCAAAGTCTTACACTATAGCTCTTGCTGTTAGGAAATGTTTTGATGATATTCACTGCTCTTTGTTTTTTAAAAATGTTTAGTTCCAGTTTTACTAAGATTAAATAACTATACTCCCTCCCTCATGTTTACACCTTTTATACACTTCAAAATGCTCAGCATGTCCCTCTTCCCAGGGAGTATAATTTTTTAACACTTCCCTATAACCCTTTCACCCCCTGCCTCCACTATTTTTCATGCTCTCTTTGATTTATTCAGACACAGAAGTTTTATGTAGGGAGAAAATGAAGGCATTTATGCCAGGTCCAATTTATCAAAACCTACACGGGAATGATTTCAAAGGGTAGGAAATAAAAGTTTTCCCTATTCACATATTTACCAAATGCAATCAAAATTCACCACCTCCTTTAAAAAATATTAACAAGAAAGAAAAAAAGTCAACATTTTTACTGTACCTCAGGGTAGGAAAGGTACAACAGAGCTTAAAAAAACTCTGGACTGGAGAATAACAGAAGATAAGGGAAGTTTACTTGAAACTGTTATGATAAAATTGTGTATGGAGCATGTATGGAAAACTGGTATGTGGGATAGAAAAAAAGAGAACAAAAATTAATAGGAGATGGTGTGGGAACCTCTAAAGGTTTCACCACTGTGAGCTTGGAGTGACAATATCTTTTATGGGTGCAAGAGATATGAATGTCCTACATGGATTTCCCCCCATGAGTGACAATAATCATAAAGATAAAGCATCTGTACCATCACATTTTATTTCATGCCACTTATTTGGTTTCAGCTTTTTGATATTGGTCTTTTGAGAAAATCAGTTTCCATAGAAACAATTCTGTCACTGACACAGCACGTGAAAAGTTGTGTTAGTAAAAAGTTAGCTTAAATACTATTTTGAAATCTGAAGGGTGGTTTGAGTGAAAAAAAACCCCAAAACTGTACTGAAACGTCTGTTATATCTGTGGCTGCACCAACTTCCTTTACCCAGTGGACAGTCAGTGCTCCACTGTACTGTATCCAACCTATGGAGAAACCTTCTCCCTTCATTCTGCAGCCAGTCAGTTGCTGAGGAAGATCAGTATCTCAAAATTTCCAACTCCAGTAGAATTTGGACCTCTCAGATGCACTCCCAAAGGAAGGATTCAGTCTTAGCACCCCACCTTATATAAAAGGGGAGTCCTGCATTCAACAACTTATCTGCTTTTGATCCTAAATCTCAAGAACCAGATCATCCCTGCCTCATCTATTCCTGCT
>NW_009648041.1:2966835-3092706 GCF_000708025.1 Charadrius vociferus | reverse complement strand
GGCTTTTCTGATCTGAAAAAAATTACTACAATTGTTCTTGAAAGGTATGAAACACCTCCTCTTGTCCTCCTGCTAAGATTTTCCAAGAAGCGCTGCTACAGAGTTGTCGAGACCATAGGAACTCTGATGTGCTAACAAGGTGACTGGACCCCCAGTCTTGCACCAAGGCAGCAAGGCAGTTTTTGGAAATTCTTGGTGGCCCTACATTATTGTCCCTGCCACAGCCTGTTTCCTTTTGAAAAAGTGAAGCTTTAAAAGCGCTTTAAAATGACAGTCACAAATACTATTTGGAAAATAAAACCAAAGAGGAATCTACAGTTTTGAAAACAAACCCCACATTCCCAAACTATCACAAAGCCAGCATGCAATATTTGGCTTCCAAGTGCAGACAGTTATGTGAACACTGCTTCAGACTCTGTATACATGCACGTACATAACGGCATACACGCATTACCAGAAAAAAAAAAAAAATCAGTTTAGTTCACTCTGTACAAGAAAGAACTGAGCAGGAACCAATCTGATTTTAGTTAGATTAATGCAAAACAGCACTAACACTCCAGTACCAGGAGATTTATAACTAACAGAAATATTTCACAGAGGGGAATCAGACCTTGACTGCTCATGGAAATAAATCTTTTCTCTTCCTATGACAGTTTTGAAATTTCATCTATAACTCTGAAAAAAGACATTCGAAAATTATTCTCCGTTGAATCCATAGAAACACTGAACTTCAGTATCTATAATGTTCAAAGAAAAGGCACTTCCACTTCTGATTGACAGATCTATTGCAAATACAGTCTCAGCAGCTCCAGAGCTAATGTTGAGAAATGCAACCTGACTGTCCAAAACCCATTCATTCTAACTTATTCAAGCAGTTTTTCCTCTGTCAAGAGAATTGCACAATTCAAGATTCAGCCCTACAGATAACAAGCAATGAGGAAACCACTCTCACATATGAAGTCATCTTAAGCATCAAAGTGACAAAATAAAGCACGTGTTCCTATAATATTCCAAATCAATAGGGAAATGCATGCCTCCAGTCCAAATCTCAAATTATCCTTTGTATTGACTACTTAGAGAATCCATAAGCAGTTTGGGTAAAATACTAATTCTGAAAAAGCCCAGTATACCTTCAAATAAACTCCAAGCTGCAAATCAGACAAACCTCAACACAATGATTATGCAAGTCTGGTTGCCGTAAGATAAACCTATTACATTCATTCTGGAGAGCTGTCCCATACAGAACCTGTACCCGACATCTTCATGTTGAACTATCTAGTTGAAAACAATCATTGTGCTTGATCACTTCCCAGCTCCTGGCCCACTACTATGAAGCAACGGGTACGCAGATTCAGCTGCAGAAAGTGCTTTGACAACAGGTTTTCCTAACTCTGTAGGAGCACAGGTGGGACCAGCACCTCCACTGCCAGGAAGGAACAGAGCTTTCTACCATAGAAACTCCTCCCTGGAGAGACCTTCTTTGGATCTTCCCATTTTGAGACTTCAGAACTGACTCCAACAAACTAAGAGCAACCTTTCCCAGCACAAATCTCGTTTCTTTGCTATGCCAGCCCCCACGCAGACAACGTAGCACTAACATAAAGGAAAACCAAAGCACACAAATGTCACAGCCCCTGTCCTGCACCCCTCAGAGCAACCCCCAACCCAACCCAACCCAAAAACCACATCCAGGCTTCTTTATCGGCTAAGTATTAAAGAAGAAGCATGTGACACCCTTCAGCAAAAAGTACTCAAAAACACTTGGAGAATTGCTGTAAAACCTTTCCAGAATTGGAAAATGTTGTTACAGCTTTAAATGATATTGCCTCAAACCCTTCAAGACCCTCTGTTATCTAAAATGTTAGAGAATGCCTCAGTGCATTACTAAGTTAAAACCCCTAGTTCAGGGCTGAAAAGCTCTTGAATACACGAGCAAGATCAAAGCAGGTAAGCTCAATAAACCGTGTAGTCACTGTTTAGGGGCTTGAGGAGCATCACTTCCACAGCATGTTGGAAGTAATTTTCTCTGGTGACATGCTATGTTTTGTCTTACTGAACATTTAACCTCTAGGTTTGGACAGCACACATTTGGCACGGGCACATTTCTTTAGGGAACACCAGAGTGGTTACTTCAAGTGACAGTTTTCTAATTATTCTGTCAAGCATCAATCTGTGAAGTTCCCAGTTCCTCAGCACCCTGACTGACAGGGCAATCAGTGCTTTACTTAGAGCCTCTAGAGCTGTTCTGTCCTGACAAATGTACCAGAAAAACACCCCAACCAACCCCCACTCCCCAGTGTTCAAAGGGAGCGGAATATTTGACTCCCAAAACAACTTCCCACTTTCTGCAAATACAGTTCTCCAAAGTAACCAAAAAATTGCATTAGTACATATAATGCAGCTGGGGAAAGAACAACAGACCAAACCAGTATTTTCTTTTAAACTACAGTAATTCGTTTCAGGCATTTTATTTTGGAGCAAATCAGCTGATAAAAGTACATCAAACAGAGGAGGAACTGAGATAATGCAATCATTCTCACTAAGAAGTTTTCCTTCTCCTCTCTTAAGAGAGAAAAAAAACACACGTTCACAGCACTTTTAGCTCGATTCCAAGTTCCCCTTATTTCTGATGACTATCATCTCCCTCTGTTGAGGGTGGTATTGTGACTTCTCTTGGGGTCTTACAGCACACTGACTGTCAGAAGTGGGAAAATTAGGGACTTTGTGAGTGATAAACAATTAGCCCTGTACCAAGTTCAGGGAATAACACAAGCTATTTAATAGTCATGACCACGATTTCCTAAATAACATGAAAGTACTTCATGCTCTTTATCTACTGTGTAATTAAATTCAACACTGGGGCTAAGATTTTGACCAACAAGTTGGCACTACAATTAGACAAGGTTTGATTTATATGCAAGATGTTGCACCTGAGAATTGCATAGTGGAGCTGTTCTTCTTGGCTTGCTGGGACAATCTCGGATTGGTATTGTTCAAATTAATACAAAGAGAAGACCTCCCACCGTACAGAACAGCAGCATCAGTACCAGCATGCCACTAATACTAGCTTCTGTTGTGGTCAAATTTGTGTCAAAGTTGCTCCTTCGGTTTTAAAAGGTAAACTATGAATAATGCAAGTTTGGTGACTAGCTCTTGATCGTGAGCACCACTGAGTGCTCGACAGTAAAACACGCTGATTGAACTCAGCAAGAGTAACAAAGAAAGGAAATATCAAGTCAGGTGTCAAACGAAGGGTGGAAGAGTACAGCACATTTGATCACTAATCAGAGTGAACTGCTGAAAATCTTTCTCTAAATTTAATGCTTAATTCTATTTTTCTGAGGGCATTAAATACGCAAATATATTCAAACACACAAAATTAATTTTTTTTTCTTGGACCTGAGTCAAAACTCCCAGTACACAGACTACCTGTGATTTATGAAATGAAGAAAGGAAGCCTGTTCTAATCAGAGCTCAAATCTAAGTCACAGGCCAGCAATGGCTGCACAATTTTTTTTCTTCTTGCTGGGCAGCTTAACACTAGATGATTTTTGTATATAAATCATCACCCCTATCAACAATATCAAATGATTAATTTTTCTAAATGGACCAGATTCCTTTTGGAGAAGATTATGCCATACAACATATGACCAAAAAAGTAGTTTCACTGAATTCAACTGGAGCACTTGAAGATGGAAGCATCACGCAGTGCAAGGAAGAACTCAAGAGGCTGGTGTGAACAAGGGACCAACGGTAGGTGTGAAGGACTGAAGCTTATCTAGACCAGCAGCACTGTCCTCCAGGAACTACTCATCTGACCTAGTAACGATCCAGTTCATGTAGCCAATCTGTTTCTGTTTTTAGAGGTTTAGTCTTCTGCCAATGTACCTCCTCAAGCTTGTTCACTGTGGTGTCAGACGAGCGCAAGTGAAATGGAGAGAAGGAGGGTGCAACCATGGAAGTATCAACTTTGATACGCCAAGACTGCCACAGACCTGATTCCTTGACAGAAGGGAATGACAGAGTTGACTGCTGATACTGCAAGTGAAGGAAGAAGCTTTCAGTAAGGGGAAATCTGTTCCACTGGTGGGGGAGAAGGCTGAACTCATCTGCTTTTCTTACTGAAGTGCAACAGATTTTTAGCATTGTTAAGAGAGTTAAGTGAACGCTGCTGAAACGTAGACACCGTCTTTGCTTAAATTGCTTTTATTTTATCTTTTCAGTTCAATTATTTCCGTAGTTTGCAAGACAAAGTGCAAACAAAAATGTATTTGAGATTCTCTCTAAGTGATACACACAAAAAACCCCAAACCAACTGTATAGGGCCCCATGAAAGTTTTGATTAACGCCAAATCCTTCACAATTCAGAGAGCACATAGTCAATCAGCGGTTGAAGAGGAAAACCTCCAGGGAGCAGCAGGAACTAAACAATTCTGATAAGGTTTCTGTGACTTTCCAGCAAATAGTAATTTGCTCTTTTATATTTCTTCAATGAGAACTCAAGCATTGCAGTCCCAAACCTTTAAATCAAATGATTTGCTGGGCATCAGGCATTCAGCTTTCACCACGTACTACAAAATATTGACTCCGCACATTCATTCATTTCTACCCAATAATTGATTCTTCTTTTTTTGGCAGTTACAGGCCTGTAACAGTATTCTGGGAGGGTGACTTAAACAAGATTTAGTTAATAAAAAGGAGATCCTCAGCACTTTCAAGTTTTCATCTTGTCTTCATCACATAAGCATGCACGTAATCTCTTTTCTTAATGAGATGCTTTTACTCTTTTCCCTATTACCACTATTAATTCCAAATCTTCCATGCACAAGAGCCATCCCTAGTTTACAGGAAGGCTTTAATGACAAAGTTGGCATTACTCTGTCAAAGGACAGAGCTTTATGTTAACTTCTGCTTAACGGCCTCAGCTGGAGCCTGTCGGTAAATACAGCTCACAATCTGGCCAGGATGGCACAACAGAGATTTCATTCCCTTTTCTGGTAAAGCAAACACCGGCTTACATGGTCAGCCCAAATGTCATCCACTCAGAAATGCAATTTCATGGCGCTGATGGCAGGATTGCTGCGTTGCTTATACTGAGGGACTTCAGAGGTTCTTGGTGGGTTCTGCACCCAGCAGTCTGCGAGAAGCAACAGAGCGCTCTGTCTCCCCCACGCTTGTGGGGAATGCACATCTGGTGCTCTGCAGCTCTTTTGGTTGCTCAGGCTCAGCCTTAAATGATTAGAAATGGTTTCTAAAGTACAGCAACACCCAACACCGCATACAAAAAAGGTTGTGCAAACGTCCACACAACTTGCGTAAGAGCAGCAGTCATATATACATATGCAGATACACACACTGCTGTTTACACTTCACTTTAGCAAATTACATGTATAAAATAAAGAAAAAAAAAATCTAGCCCTCTTTTCCCCCTACTTGTTTGATGAGTAAAATATGTTTATAAGTGAAGAAGAATAGAAAAAGATGTTCTGAAGCCATAGCAGAACATTCAAGGTGAAAATGGTGTTGTATAGCCAGTGAATTTATTCTTTTTTTTTTTTAATTCATTAGGAATATATGAAATAGTATCTGCTCCACTCGGCTGAATGGAACAAATTATATAACAATTTGCAATAAGTAAAGCTACCTTATTCTTAATCAACTCCTCTAATTGCTTGGAAAAATCTAATAATTTTTTGCTTTTTTTCCTGATGAAAAGCTCTGAATAATTTTGGAAATTTCAGCAAAATCTATTTGGTCAGACATTATCAACCTGCCTTTCCAGACACAGGTACTTATTTCTTTTAGCTGGAATTTTCAAAGCCATTTGGCTCAAAATGGTTGATCATTTTTCCATTAAAAAAAAAAAAAGATTAAAACCTAAGTTTTCATTCCTTTTCATTAAGTCAGTCCTCTTCTCTTGAAGAAATGTGAGGTCTTTCACCAACCCAAAGAAAAATCAACAGTTTCCATTAAACAAATCTCAACATTTCAATTAAAACTCTTCAGTTAAAATGACAGTTTCTGTTATCATTTAGGTACTACCATTGCAAAAAAATAGCTTACTACTGCTATTCTGCTTTATAATGGAGGCATAGGAAAATATTTGGGAACTGAGACGCACTTTTCTCTTGACCAGCAGAGCCTATACAGCATCCGAGCCTTGTAACCAATGCTAAGAGACAGCAGTAGCCCAGTCTGTAGCTTCTAGCCCCCACGGCTCTCTGCTGCCTTTTCCCACATGCAATCCCTTCCTTGAGCATCCAGCACCAGAGGTAACTCCCCTGTAATTCATTGAGAAGTACCAGCACCAGAATGAGGTATGTAACCTTATCCAGCTAATTTGTAAGTACACTTTACCTAATTAAAAAAAAAATAATTATGTATATAATTTTGCTTATAGATTTCTAGGAATGAATCAGTCCTTGTTGGTAGAAGGCTGAATTAGTCATTTCAGTTTTCACTAGACTTTCGGTCCACATTTTAGAGAGAAAGCCATACTGTCATTTTAATAATGGAGAGGGAATGCGTTTCTTAAATACAGGTATATAAGATTACTTTCCCTTCCAGTGCTTTAGAAGGTACCCACATGGCAAATGAAGGATGGATTCTGTTGAATAAAGAGGACAGAGAAGTAACATCCCCCAAGTTGTTACAAAAAGAGAGGAACAACGGGGGAGCGAAAATTTCCTGCTTTCTGTTCACCAGAGTTTAGCCACGATCTGCTACGGTGTTTGGGAGTGCAAAACACACAAAAGTGGATTTTTAGGATGGAGAGAAAAGTTTAAAAAACAAGCAAACAAAACCCACAGGGAAACTATTTCCCTGCCCAAAGGTATTAGCTAGAACCCCAAACAAAATTCAAAACGTTAATTAAGCTCAGGGCTACACATTTAATTCAAGCCAAAGTCACTGAAAGATCAAGTGAACAAGATGTGTTCACTGTGCCTGATATAATCAGCACATTATAATGTGTTTTTTCTCAAGGATAGTTCAAAAATGTAGTGTATGAAGATAATAGGGTGGTAATCACAAAATCCAATACATTCGCAGAGAGTCCCCAAGTTTTGTCCAGTTTTTGACTGATGTGGTTATTTCTGTGGACCGCATCCTTTACACCCTCATGCTGCTTTACACAGACTCTCCACACCACTATTCCCCAATCCCAGTTGGTAACACTAATATCGGAGCCATCTAAATCAGTTGAACTTCTGTGCAACGGAAGGAACTGTGGTTAGATGCCCACAGAGCTTGTTTGGATTATTCCTCCTATTCCTCCACCCCCCCCGACTACATACATAAAAGAATCAGGCACTGGGAGATGGAATAACTCGTGTTTTCTGCAGATTGCTATCAAAAGTATGAACACTAAAAGAGATAAGCTCTCCACTTTTCTCACTACTCTAAAGAAAACACCTATTTTAGAGACTGCCTAGTACCACAAAATATTGAAAGGTACAACACAGATAACATCTTCGGAGAAATGGGACTAATTTTCATCTTCCTATAAGAGGATAGTTTTTCTATTAGGAAATGAAACTAAACCTCCAGCAACAAGAGTAAGAACTACTCATTTGTGGTAGCTGTGGACTTGAATTGCCAAGTACTTAAACACACGACAAGCTTTAAAAGTGAATAGGCTCATTTATTTCAGCTTTACCCATCCACTCAGAATAATAGATAATAAAATATTAAAACTTGAAACAGGTTTGAATATCTTGTTGAATTGGAGCATGAATAATGAAGTTGTGAAATAATTCAGTCCTACCTGGAACAAAACAGAGATTCAAGGGAAAGAAATAGCTTTTCCCTCTTTCGTTAAGCCGTATTTCAAATAATTTTTCTCCTCCAAAGCTTTTTCATCATTCTGTGCTCAGCTATGCAGATGAATGGATGAACACAGGCCAAGGAATATTTTTCTTATTCAAATACAAATTAAATACATTCCTCTGACTGGGAAGACAGAGTGTACCCTGCTCCAAAAACAAAGTCTACATGCTTTAGAAAAATACATTCCCTACCTCAACACTAAAAAAAAATAGAAAGAAAAAAAAAAAGGCATCTACAGTGAAATACAGAAAATATCAGAAGATACACTGCACCTCAAAAGCCCATTTCCATAGAAATGGGTGGACGTTCTAGCAGATCTTCTTCTTATAAAGATGCCAATGAGTTTAAAAGCTACTCGGTTGCCTGACCCGCATATTATTCTTGACCACATCACTGTGCCAGTCATTTCAAACGAGATATGGGATTAATAATAATAGGTTAGAACAAGATCACCTATCATAATCTATTCCCTATTTTAGGATGCAAACCGGAGCACAAGTGTCACTGCAGAGACAAGTGCAACATCTGTAATTTTTATGCGATTCTCTCCTCTTCCCCAATAATCACGTCACTGAACCCGACACTGCACTTTTTCAGCTTAGGGACAAAAAGCTCATTTCAAAAACCTGCTTCAAATCTCCCGCCTTTTTTAAGTATAGGCATATCTTTACAATAAAAAATCTTAGCAAGATCAGGCCCTTTATTCTTCTGTGTTTAAAAAATAATTTTATGATGGGAAAATGCTCATTAATTTTGCCATGTTTCAGCAGGGTTTTTTTTCCCCCAAATTGAGTCTTATTCTTCAACTAACCTATGCTCTCTCTACCTGTGCTCCATCAATCAAGGATGCTTCTGAAATTATAAGTAAAACCAGTTGATATTCATTTCACTGTCAGAAGAGCATGTCTTACCCAGTATAAATGGCTAGAAGCACCTACTTGAAATATACAGTTCATCATCTAGGCCTGTTTCTATCAGGAACAGATGGAGGTAAGGTGATTAAATTTCTTCATTTTGATGGAAAGAACAAACACTTTCCTAGACAGCCATAACACCTGAAACCACTTAAAAATAATGAGTATTAAAATGCGATTTTCTCTACAGAAGAGTTTAAGTAAGGACACCTACAACTTTTTTTTTTTTTTAATATACTATTTCCTACCTATATTATCAAATGATTTGTCTTTCATTCTCCTGTAAGTTTGCTAGATAGATGATCTATAAATAGATTCATAATAAATGACTCATCTCACCACGATGAATTACCAAATTGAGATTCCTAAAATATCTTCCCTTTTCATCCTCGCTAATTGTGAAATGAGTCATATAAATTTTCAAAATTTCATCAATTTGTAAAGTACAGCAAAGGATTAAACACTTTTCTGATGTATTATGCATGAAACACAACTGCGCATTGTCTTGCACATGCTGGGTATGGCATCAGGCATTTGGCAGTTAGAGGTGATGCTGACAAGGCCTTCAAGATGGAGATTTACTGCCTGTATCCATCGCCCTTCACTTTGGGCCCCGCTTTGGAGCGAGAGGGGTTATACTACTCTACGACATTACAACAAGAGACGTGTACAATCCCGTCCCCGTTACCACGGACTTCTCTTAAACACTTCCCACCACAGGTTCAGCCATACTGGCTCATCAGTGGATACTTCAGAAAAGCCCAGATTCTCCCGTCCTAAGCACTAATGACCAAAGAACCCAATAAAAAATCCATTACCACTCTGATCATTAACCAAACGTACCTCCAAACAAGCAGGAGAATACAGCCAGCCTGGCCCATGCAGCAGCGATCTCAAGGGGGTGAGGCAGATTGTCTTCTGAGGACATGGAAATTTCTGTTCCTCTGTCCCTACTTTAGAAGGGATCCCACTACAGAGAGGGTAACTGCCACACAAACATTTCAAGTTCCATCCAAACCTAACAGCTCAATTTTTATTTTGGTTCTTCCACAAATTTTTCAGCATTTACCTTGTAAGGAAACATTCGTGATTTTTCCTTATTCCACCACGTGGGAGGTGATTACAAAATCTCTGCAAGTTTTCCTCTTGCTTAGTAAGTTTATTTTCATATCCAGTTATAAAGATTCATTATAGCCAACTCTAAAATGCCAAAAGGCATTCAAGTTGTCAGTGCCTATAAATAATGGCAGATTCATGTTAAAGTATATTTACATATCAATTACTTAGGACTCAATACTACACATGCTCTTGAAAAATACATTACTCTTGACTATAAATCAAGACAATTCAATTATGCATTTTAAATGCATAATTGTCCTCACATTTTCATAAATATTGGCAATATGCTATCAGTCTCTAAAAATGTGTCAATGAAACGAAAGAATGCCTTTTCAATACTTTAAGTGCTCTGAAAGAGGACTAGTCATTTCATATTAACTCCTGTAAAACGGCAAAGACACATTAGAAGAAATCCTTGTTAAAGTTCTAATAGTCTATATTTTCTTATCAATGCACTGCTAATAAAAATGTGGGGAAAATCCTAAATCGCTCCTGTGGAATTATAGTTCTATAAAACAACTATGAGCTGCTCCAATATCCTCGTTTAAAGGCAAAGTGTTTGTACAAACTTCTGAGGCAGAAAATACAATATGCCTTTGTCAACTTTTCCCAGCTTTAAAAGATGTTTCTGTGCTCTAACAGGACTTTTCTACCTCCACAAACTATCCTATGATAGCAATCCTGAACTTCGACAAGCTTCGAAAGCCAAGGCATTATTGCCAACATAAAACGACTGATCACAGCTTTAGGTTTAGGGCTGTTCTCTGAAAGAGGAAAAGAAATTGTCGGTCCATTCATTGGCCCCAAGGCAGGAGCAACTCTTCCTGAAACACCCTGGATATATTTTTGTTTAGCTAGTTCTTAAAAATTTGCAGTGCTGGATGGCCTGTAAGTTCCTAAAATAAACTGCTGCAGGACTCAACTGCCTTTTCTGCTGGACAATTTTGAGAACAGCTAACCTAAAATCCTTTGCTGCATTTAAACTTTACTACTTCTTGCCTTACCAAGGCAGACATTGATCTGCAACGCCGGGAAGATTACCCGGCTTAACTGAGGGTTTCCTCCACCTTTTTGTGTCTGGTTTCTCTGTCAACCCTTGAGTCTTTTGTATATATTAAATAAGAGAAAAGGATGGTCTATCCCTGTGTGCTTATACACCCCAAAGGCAAAAGGGGCTCTCTACATGCGATTAGGAGATAATATTAAGATGACATAGTAAGACCTGGCTTCCAAAAACTATGTGGTATAATTCCATAATCGATTAGACATTGTCTACACAAATGTCAAAATTACAACACAAAACCAGCAGGTTTATCGATTATGACTTTTTTTTTAATATTAAATTTAATACTTCACTTCTGCAAAAACAATGCTGAGTACAAAACTGCCAGTAGGATAGGGCTGTGTAATAAGCAGTAGAGGAACAGGGATAACTTTTACCATTTCCACAGTACTTTATTTCTTTAATGGACTATATAACTCTTGATCAGTGTTGAGAGCAGTCATCTATGGTAGATGAGCATTATAACCCACAGTTCACACAGAGGGGGAAAAACAGAGCAGTCAAAGCCTGAACTTTCCAAAAGTAAATTCACTGAATTCGATGCCACCACTTTCAGATACTCAGCTGGAGCTGTAACGGGGCTATGCAGAGATGTGAACACTGGGCTTACAGTTAGCACTTGTGGAACACCATACCATAACACAGATATTTTTCACTACAGTAACCCTTCAGCTACAGCTTTCAGAGTACTCAAACCAGCATATGATGCTTCATCCTCTTGTGTGAATCAGAAAAACACACAAGGCATAAAGACTTTTCCTGCTGTGTAAAGAAGAGCTGGGTAATGAAGTGTGTAAAGGATGCAAGATATTTGAACGAGAAAGCAAGAAGATTTCTAATGACGATGTAAGAATAGGGTTCCACTGCATTATCTGAAATGACATGCAATCTGACAATTCAAACAAATCCAATGCTAACACTCTTATATATGTCCATAACCGAATGCTATTTACGTTTCATTTTTTTCTTCAACATTATACATACACCGACGTAGGCTGTATGCATGATAGAGAAGGTTATCTGATCCTACTGATTTACGGTTTGACATTATTCTAACACTGAGAAATCCACTACTGACAATTAGTCAGTTAAATGCAGAAAATGCGTGACAACCTATTCACAGCCAGCCCATGCTCAAACTTAGGATAAGGTTCACTATCACAGCAAGTGTGGCCATTTTAATTTTTATATTTTTAAAACCTCTACACACTGTTTTTTTTAATTATGACTTTTAAAGCTTAATAGTCCCCTTCCCACTCTCCAAAGCACCCTCCCCTCACTCTACACAAAACTTCCAGGACTAGCAGCAATAATAACCATTCTCAGCCCTAGAAGAAAATCAGACGAGTTGGTTCTTTGTTTCTGGATGTTGCCTTTGTTGTTCAAGCTGCAGCTCTTCCTCTTAGTCAAGACAGACTTGATAGCCTTGACTGACTGGCATGACTAATACCACGACAGACATTCTGCAGCTCACATTAAACAGCTGTGCAAACTGCCTGCACTCACAACTTGGCTGCCGACATTATTTTTATTTTTATTTGATGTGATTATAAAGTTTCAGTGCCCAATCCCGGATCAGGAACACCATGTGACAACATTCCCCTCTTCTTCTCCCATTTGCTTTTCTCCCAGACTGTTTGAAACGATGTCTCTGTGGGCAGGATGCAGGGAATAATTGGCTGGGAACAGAATAGGCACCTGGCAACTCTGAAAAAGCTTATCTGCCAAAACCCCTTTTTGGCTGAGGCTGTAACCAACAGTCAAACACTCGGCACTGACGCACTAAACAAGACAGATTTTTGCACAACTTCCAGGACAAAACCCTGAGCTATACAGTCAAGCCTAGTTAGAAACCATAGCCAAAAGAACCTTTTCCCTTAAAACTGGGAGCAGGTCCTTGTTTAAAGTTGCAGAGTGAGAGCGAACAGTCCAGCAACACACTGGGGACTGTTACTACACTCCAAACTGCCTGAATCTCTGCAGACTTTCTGAATCGTCTTAACTGAACTAGCTCATCCAATTCTGAATTAATTCACTGAAAATAAAGACCAAATAAATTATACAAGGCAACCTTATTTTTATTTCTGAAATCTGAGAGAGGAACATCCCAAATCTTTCCTGTTAGTGTAATGTTATCCCTTCTGTTGCCACATAATGGACTGCAATTTTAAGAAAACTAATACTAAAAATCCCTCAAGCCAAAAGAATAAACTGGTGATAAAAATGTCTTATATAATAAGGATGGATAAACTGCATCACTTTCACACCAAGCACAGCTGGAAAATAAATGAATTGCAAATTTATGATTTAATGACATCTTCTTTCAGAATTCTGTTCACTCTCTCAGATGCCTGGAAAATAAAAGTCCCAAGGCTGCTGCTTCACACGCAACTTAATGGCAAGACACATCAGTGCCATTACTTTTCCCATCACTGAGGTGGAGAGACGTATCTGACATAAGCAAACGGGCGAAGAAAAGTGACAGGAATAAGAATGCCTATTCCATATTAATAAAATAATAATTTGAATTCGGACTAAAGAATAGCTGAAGAAAAAAAGAAACAAATTAAGTTTTGTGTGTGTTTGATATTAATTATTCCCTGGATATGAGTTAACAGATGTCAATATGGAATATTTTTTCCTGAGAGAAGTTTGTCAATCTGTCAATAGTATTTTGTTTATACGACAAGCAAAAACTTGTTAACATCAATTGATTTGATAAGTCTTTAGTTGTATCATCAATGACAGGCTTCAAAAATGTTGTCAAAGTAGCTTTAGGGGGAAAAGGAGAATGAGAACAACAAACTGTTTTAGCCTTTAACTGCCTGTATTTCAGTTACTTTCTATTAGGAGTCAGCTGTCGAGGACTAGAGCCAGTCAATGGTAAAACAAACTTGCTTACAGCTTAGTTTCCTTTACTCATATTTCTGTATTTTAACTCCTGTTAGGGAGACAGAACAACAAGGGAAAGGGATGGTGTGTAGCCAAAAGCCTGAGGAAATACTATGTAGTCCTATATCTGGGTCACACCTCAAGTACACATAACATTTATGTCAGCATTAATGGGCAATTCTCCCACACCAGTAAAGTATACAACATTATTATTATTCTATCAAGAGAGCATGGGAGAAAAAGGTAGAGGACATGACTTGCTTCAGATTGTAGGTAAGATGCTTCTGGCTTCTGCCTAATTGTAGTCACTAAATACATCTCACCAAGAGCCTAGTCATTATGGGCTCATACTCACGAGGGTCTTCAAAAAGATGATTCAGCCAGCCTGACATCTGAAACTTGATGTTGACTCTCCCTCCAATGTGTATAAAAAAGCTGAGAGAAAAACCTGCAGGAATTTAGTAGCGTCAGATATATGGGATGACTCCAGGCCAAAGCAGAGGGCAGAGAAGCTTCAGTGCTCCAGACAGCAGATTTATGGACAAGATCATTTTTTTCAGTTTAAGGCTTTCCAAAACCTTGTTGCATCCTACAAACAGTCATCATATAGTAAATGTAACAGTGCAGGTCTTCAGCGTGAACAAAAACAAGCACCTGTTGAGCTTGGTAAGGATGTAAGAGTACTCAAGGATGAGGACTTCAGTGAGGATGGCTGAAACAGCACTTCATACATGCAGGAGAGAGCCAGGCATCACCCAGAACTTCTGAAATACTGAAGGAAACAACCTCTTCTACTTGACTGTGGGACAAAGAGGAGCAATGAAGCAGCCTGAGCACCCAGAACTGAGCCATTCTCCCCTTTCCTGTTACTACCTGAAAAGAAGGAAGACTGTTCATATTCTTCCAAAGCAGAGGCACAACACAAACTCATAGAAACAAGACAGGCAGGAAGGAGGAAAAGGAAAAAAAAAAAAACAACAAGCACCACCAGTTTGGAATTTAGACAGTAAAAAGAAAGGAATTCAGAACCATTGCAATGACCTGTCTGACCTAGGAAGTATTGGATATGGCAGACTGCAAACAAGACCAGCAGAGTATAAAAGGGTCACTGACACCAGAGACAGCATTTCCATCCAAAAGCCAGTGGGTAACCTTTTGCAACAAAAAAATGTTTTTCTTTTTTTTAAAAAGAATTATAGACACTGACAACAGCCAAATGAAACCAGCAGCAAATCAGCCAAGATCTTCATTTTTCTCAAAAACAATATCCCCAGCTTCACTAAATCAAATCATGGCATACCTGTATTTTTTTGTTTTAATACAAAATAGACATTTTAAAGACAATTAAAAAGAGAGAAAGAGATCCATTTCAAAATGCAGTTGAACATTTCCTTCTGGAAGATTTCTTCTCTTGCAGTGTCCTTAACATTGCCGGTGCCATATTTCAGTGCAACTAAAAGACAGTGCTTCTCCATATTACAGCCCTGCAGACTTCTGTTGTTTATTTGTTTAGTCATTCCTCAGAGGCTTAATGTTGTTTGGAGACAGTTACAACAATTAATTGCCCCTCAAGTTCCCAAGAGCAAATTTTTCTCTTCTCAAACAGGGTTAGAGTCAGGTTAAAGGTTACAGGGAAACGACTGACCAGACAACTGAACGCTGCACTAGCCACGGTGCCTCTTGGGACTGAAAGCCTGCTATTCGTTAAGAAAGAGAGGATTCATTCAATTATCTTACCATATATTAGTCAGCTAATGGACATGGTGTTTGAGGAGAGGAATCATAGAATCACAGAATGGTCAGGGTTGGAAGGGACTTCTATAGATCACCCAGTCCAAGCCCCCTGCTGAAGCAGGGTCACCTACAGCAGGTGGGACAGGATCACGTCCAGGCGGGTTTTGAACACCTCCAGAGGAGGAGACTCCACAACCTCTCTGGGCAGCCTGTTCCAGTGCTTCATCACCTTTAAAGTAAAGAATTTTTTCCCCATGTTGAGACAGAATTTTGTATGTGGTAGTTTGTGGCTGTTGCCCCTTGTCCTGTCTCTGGGCACCACCGAAAAGAGTCTAGCCCAGCCGCAAAAGCTGTCCCACCATGTCCCTGTAATTACAATGAGATCATGGCCCTGGGACCGCACACAGGTCTCCAGTTCTTCCTGCTTATTCCTCACGCTGCGTGCACTGGTGTACCTCAGAGAGGTAATCGAGCACGCAGGTTTCCTGGAGGGTTGCAACAGGATCCGCCACAGCCACACACACCCCCTTGAAGTGGTTGGCTTTCTCGTTCTCATCTTGGGAGGCAGCGAAGGAGTGTTTCTTGCTGCCCTGGTTAGCCTGGCTTATTCCCCAGTTGGATGCGATGGCGTGAGTGTTGCCATTTTGGACCCTGCCCCCCAAGTCCTTCAGTTTAAAGCCCGTCTCACCAAGCTGGCCAGTCTGCTGCCAAAGGTTCCCATGCCTCTTCTGGACAGGTGGAATCCATCCCTCCCTAACAGGTTACTGTCAGCAGAGAATGTCTTGTTGTCATAAAAGCCAAAACCCTCGCGATGGTACCAGCCACGGAGCCAGAAGTTGATACGCATTATACATCTATTTCTGGCTGACCCCTTTCCTCCGACTGGTAAAATGAAAGAAAATAACTGGAATATTATAACTGGATAAAACAGACATTTCCAGTTATTACTTAACAGGAAATAACAGATATTTACTATCTTTTCTGAACAGAATGAAATAAATCGTGAAATGTTTATTTTTTTAATAGCTAGTAAACTTACATTAATATTCAACTGCAGAGCAGTAAGAAAAACAAAGGCTTTGATATTAGGCTGGTGTAACTGCCAGGGCTGCTACAGTCTCCTATTCTGTACTGGGATATCAGCATATCTTCACTAATCCTAATTTAATCTCATACACATTCTTCACCAGTTACAATTACAAGAAGTTTTTCACCTGATGTCAT
Source organism: Charadrius vociferus (assembly GCF_000708025.1). Classification (NCBI taxonomy): domain Eukaryota; kingdom Metazoa; phylum Chordata; class Aves; order Charadriiformes; family Charadriidae; genus Charadrius; species Charadrius vociferus. Next base: position 3,075,933 of record NW_009648041.1, on the reverse strand, counting down.
GTGGAACTGAAACAGCATTGCTGATGGTCACAGTGGCATAAGATATAGGCAAAATCAGTCAAATTGAAAGGGCTGACAAGAAACAGTTCAGAAGTGATCCACTTAAACCCGGCAAGGCTCTCGCGGAGAAGAGCTGCAGCATGACTGGTCACGTGCAGGGCTAGGCTCAGAAGAAGTTATGTTAATAACTTAAAAATGGGCAACAGCATTACATTCAATAAAACCCACAATATCTGTGGCCAAGAACGATGTCACTTACGTATGCGGATCCAAATCTGTTAGGGACTACACCCCCTTGAGCAGAAAGCTTTGAGAGGCACCCTCTTTCCCCTGCACCACACCAAGTAACAGAGCCTAGCGGGACTCTAAGCAGTCACCCTCCCTCTTTTTCCTGGAGCGTAATAAGGAGAACAAAAGGGAAACGCAATGGAGCTGTTCTGTGATTCTTCCTGTGAATGGAGAAAAGATCAGAAAAGGCATCCAAAAGGAAGAGAGGAGGCAACCAATTAATGAGGAATGAGTCGTGTTGCATTTAGGCTAAAGCATTCTGCACCTTTGGGCAGTCAAAGCCAAGAATGGCACAGCTACAGCTGTGCATAGACACAAGCAGAAATGACTGTTTCAGATCCTTTCCGTGCTACCTTTTCCTTTGCCCCGCCGTCGCAACCAGTGTAGCTTCACTAGCCCTGCTGTAAGCAGCTAGTGTTAAGCAGCAATATATAAGCAGACTATACAATAGAAGTCAAATTTACAAGTCAAATGTTGGGCATGCAGATGTTATATAGCTGAGAGCTACCAAAATGCCTTTTTGTTTTAAAATTGCTTAAACTTAGTACGTTTCATCACCAAAATTAATACCTGCTGTTTGTACTGTAGCAGACAGAAGAACCTATTTAGCATAGCAATAATCATCAGCTAAGTTGCGTATCTAAGACTTTACTGCACCTGCTTCTCCGGCATTAATACAAGTTTCAGAACTAAATTACATCTCAGCCAAATCTTGATTGTTACACTGCAGAACAACACACACACACAAACAAATCTTCATGTAATGTCCTAAGAATAGCTAAAACTCACACAAATGAACACAAGTGTAAGAGCGTCTACCTGCATCAGACAATGAAGGAAACTATCATCAGGTTTTCTAGCATGAATCTCAAGTCCCATCCCGCCTCCCTTCTGCCCCAGGCAAGATATCTCACTTCTCTACTTCTCCAGGTCTGCCTTCTTTCAGGCAGGTTTATGACTTGAAGCTTCTAAGATCACTAAGTAGAAGGAGACAACCAATTCTCCTCCTGTGGGTCTTGGGAAGAATATAAACCTCAACATCTACAAACAAAAGGTCAGCAAGCCCCAGGTCTGTGGGAGGGCAAAAAGATCCAGGAAGAATGTTTTAAATATTGCAGATGACTCTCGCCAGTACAGTTGAGCCGTCAAGGTACTATGTGCCTTAAAGACATGCAAGGAGAGTTACAACTGCGAAAAGCTTACAATATGAAGTTGATCTGTGCCTATTCTGTACTCTAAATTTTCATCCAGATTCTGCCTTGAAATTTTGCTGCAAACAATATCCTCCACTATTTGAAAAGTCACAACAGTTTGTCACTTACTGCTGCACAGGGCACACAATTACAGTGATGCAATTTTCACAGGAAGGTGGTATTTAGAGGAGCTAATATCAGACACAATGAACATGAAGAAAATGGCTGGGAGCACAGAAATAAAGAGGAAAAGGAGATAAAGCCAGATTCACAAAAAGAAGCAAAATGTTGAAACTGGGACTTCAGCAGAGATGCTTAGGTACAGGAGATGGAAGAGATGATCAAAGCCTTTCGATAGGCTTTCATTAGTAAAAAAAATCTACAGCAACTTAAGTTCTGGCTAAGCACAAAGGCATAACTCCGCGTTGGCAGGGATGGTCAGCTGGCACTGCTCCAGCGCCTCCGCCTGATCAATATTCTCTCAGTAGATATTCTGCTTCTGTCTGCAAAGGGGACCAATGACCTCAGCATGCTAACATGCATCTCTAGAAATAACTTCTACTCGATACACAGACTAATGTCTTCTCCCGTTGTTCAAAAAGAAAAGAGCAACTGCACCTCCATCTGCAAAAGGAAGTATTAGAATGTACCAGGCTATGATTGCAGCCTGTGCATATTAATTAAACACAGACTACTATCCTGCAAGTGCAGAATCAGGTATTTTAGAAAATTCGAGCTTAAAAGGGTACAAGTCAGCCTTCAGTATTACGTATTTGCTCAATTTACATTTTCCTTCTCACTCTACTGTGGCAGTACAGTGCGAGGAATAATATTTTAAGTATCTAAAGCTCCCCACAGATTCCGTTTTAGGAGCCAGTTCAAAGGTCAGCACTGCAATGCCCAGCGCAACCACAGCTGCATTTTTGTGGGGAGCTGCCTTGAGAAAGCACCCACTCAAGACTGATTAAACCTGGATCAGGAACTGAAAAGTCAGTCCAATGGTGCACAGTGAAATCATTTTCCTCTTGGATCGCCCTTTTAATATCCTTGATGTTCACACCATTATCTGTATTTTTCAGTGTACTATTCAGAGTCCTGTAACACAGCTGTATAGCTGCATGGGGAAGCTTCTGGTCTCAAACCCAACTTTTTTACCTTTGGATCAGCAGTCAGCAGCTTGAATGCTTGATATACTTGTGCTTCCTTCACACCTCCACCGAGATCCAAGAAGTTGGCTGGTTTTCCACCGTTCAAGGATATTATATCACACGTTGCCATTGCAAGTCCAGCTCCGTTGACTGTAATTGTAAACATCAAGTGCTTTTATTTCACATAAGAGTATATAAGATTGGTGAACAGGCTTAAAACGTATGAGCACAACCACATAACATGGTTCAAAACCATTACATAAATATTTATTTCTAAAGAGGTCAGTAGCTATTCATGGATATTCAATGTAACAAATAATTCAAAATCTGGTGCATATACACCAACACTTAGATTTTTTTATGACTGTCAATTTTAGGACTTAGACGTGCACCTTGCCTTAAGCATGTATGAGCACTGGCATGGTAATTGTGGAAATGTAAAAACTTCTGATTTAAAAAAAAAAAGAGACACAAAAACTTCTGGGAACAGTAATCGCATCACGAGACGTGAAGGACAAATTGACTCCTTAAGCTCCCTTCCCATCATTCTGATAGCAGTAGATGACGCTTTGTATTGTTGTAAAACAGACGACTAAATTTTGGGGACAGATATCAGACGCTCCTGTAACTGCCTTTTATTTTGTGTTTGCACCAGTCTAGAAACATTTCCATGGGCACAAACATCCTCTAAGCTAGGAAAAGTAGATGTGAATTATTTGTCCCCAGTAAGTTGCTCCTGCTAGATGAAGTAAGGCTTCTGTGTCACCTGTAATTCATCAGCAATATCTAATACTAAAAAAAAAAAATAAATACGATAATGTTGCCAATTATTGTTCGGGTGGGTGGGTTTTTTTGTTCTTTGTTTGTTTTTAAATTGATATTAAAATCTGACTGTCACTGAATCAACTGCAACACATTATCAGTATCTTCTAGATTTGTGGTTAGAGTACGTATCAAAGCAATGTAAATACTGGACATTTTCTAAAACCAGTCATTTCACCAAGCTGAGATAAAATGGCATTAGCCATTTAACCGATACCCAATTTAGCCAATCATTTTTCAATTGATTCATCATAAAACGCTGTACTGGCTAAACGAATTTGTACAAAATAAAAATTATTTAGAGAATAGCTGACTTTTTTACTTATCTCTTCTAAACACAAGAGTAATTTCTGTTCTACAGAAACTTCAGGAAAAGAAGAAACTGGCATTTTCCTTTTAAGAACAGCTTCTGTAGCAGCTTTCCTTAAAGGGAAATGGAGTTCAATATTCATTTGTAAATGGGAATATCATGTTTTTGCACACGCACTTTTGCAGTGCCTTATGAGCAACACAGTCTCACTTCTGACAATTAACGATCAAATTTTGATGACTTTTCCTGTTTTGTTTTAATTACTGGAAAGATCAATTACCTCAGCTTAAAAATTCAGAATGTAGAAACCCCATAAGCTTCTTCCTCAGCCTGTCCTCTCTCTGCCGTCACACGTGCCCTGCCTCTCTGCTGCTGTGGCCTTCAGCACACCCTCAACACACTTTCAGTTTCATTCCCGCAAGAACTTGTGGAAGGACAGACAACCTCAGCAAGACAGACTGAAATACCGTCAAGGGTGGACTGAATGTCAGAACGTAAACAAAGTCTATACATTGAACGAGTATGAATTCGTCTTCAAATGTCTTTTGGATTTATTTGTTCTTACCAAAGCAAGCAATATTTCCATCCAGTCCTATATATTTTAAGTCATATTTGGCAGCTTCATTCTCTATAGGCTCATTTTCAGACTTGTCATCCATGGCAAATATTTCTTTTTGCCTAAATTCTGCATTGTCATCGAAGTTTATCTTGGCATCAAAACAAACAACTGGAGAAAAAAATATAAAACAACATACAGGCATTTAGAGATTGAGATTTAGTCAGAGCTTCTGAAATATTACGCCGACTACTACAGCAGGGAGCGGGAGAGGGTGGCGTAGGGACTGAGGCTGCTTCCAACGTATGAGCAGCTGAAGCTCTGGCATTTAGTCCAGTAGAGATACTGCCATAAGTCAGGAAGGCAGCTTTTATGATGAGGACAGGTGGTCTGCAGGAATTTCGTAAGAGAGTCTATTTTCAGTATTTTGAAAGTATGACACACATAAGAGGTAACAGGTTAGCAATCCAAAGCAACGTTTGGTAACACGCGCTCATTTATAGTTGTGCAACACAAAAGGCTTTCCTTAGTCATATTTCTAATTTACAGTGTTATTAGCTATACACACATTATTTCCCTAAAGATCTAAATTAAAATCATTTCAAGCCATTGTATGTTAAAAATGATCAAAAGATGACTTTTAAAGAAAGAAAATTTTAAAAGTAAATACAAAACTTCTGTCAATGTCAACATCCTCTATGGTTGTAAAAACAAATTAAAAAGTAGCTAAACCTGACAACATTACATAATAGGTACCAAAGAGTAGTTAGTAGACATAATATTCACATAAAAACAAACAGTAAAAGAAATGCATGTAGAGTGAACTGGTTACATGTTCCTTTAAATGCTGCATCCAGCAAAACTGAGTAGTTTTTCTTTCTGCTGTGTTTTGATTCATACTGACGTTGAAACACATACACGGTACACGTGCCCCTGCTCATGAGTGTTGTACACGTCTCAGCAACTAAAGACCCATTAAATTTAAGACAATTTTTAATCTTGGCTATAGATACCAATGAATTAAAATAACTCATCACACAATCTTTTTTTGGTGGACAAATCTCTCTCGCTTTTTTTTTTAATATACAATTGCTTAAATTAGGAGAAAATACCTAATCAAACAGCAAACAAAACAAAACATTTACACAAATAGGAGAGTCTCAGCTGTATGTCTTGATTTGCATTGGGTTTTCTGGTTTCGGATTTCTGATGGTGCTGCAGTTTTTGTGTTTTTTCTAAATACCTTTGATTTGTAACCAATACCAGATTAAATTAAAATGGGATCAAATTTAGTTTCAGTGACTGCAGTTTCAGAAAACTATTCACGAGTGTTTGTGTATAATGATCTCTCTTGGAAGAGTTTAGATCGTAACTGGTCAACCACCATGTTGGAAACTGCCAAAAGGAGAAGTGTCTGAAGTCCACAATATGCTTCTACTGTACTAGAGCTGCTTTAATTTTTTTTTTAACAATGAACTAAGACCTGTACCATTGTTCTTCTTCAAGCTCTCAGTTCCTTGAATTGCTAAAACAACTCAAAGCTACAGTAAAGCTCCAGTTTCAGAGCTCTGTTTACCTTAGACATGAACATCCTCAATGTCACATTAATAGAATCTCATTTCTACAGAACACTCATCTTTAACAAAGGCCATGCTGTACAAAGTAGCAGGAAAAAACACCTATTAATATTTATCAAACCATTTTCACCATCAAAAGCACATTGTTACATGCATGATAGATTATACAAATGAAATTTTCTTCTAAACAAATATCAAAGAAAGCTCCAACACTTATATTCATGGAGTATTTCTGTTGTTTTTGCTAGCAGTGTAGGATTTTTGTCATCTGCCAATTCAACAGCTTACGCTGAGAGCAAATAAAACAAAAAACCCCAAAGATATTGGCAGTTACAGGCTTCTGACCCAATAGTGTTAACAAAGAATTTACTACAAAATTAAACAAAAGGAAGTACACATGACAATGTATTTTCTTACGCAAATTCACACAAGTGAAAAACACAAAACAGCAAGAAATAAATCCATCTTAACTGTTACTTTGACAGGAATAATGGTCTTCATACAGAGACTTATATTTTATCGTTAGAAATAACTGCATTAAGCTACTCAAATTTCTTCTACTTGTTTTATCTTTATTCTTCTTCGAGACATTTCAGATGGAGAAACGGCTAGCAAAAAAGAAATAAGCACAGGAAGACTTCTGTGTATGTCTGCTAGTATGACGGCTTTCACAGCTTGAAACCCACTGTTTCTGCTCCTCAGCTTCCTGGATGCGAAACGCATGGGGAAGAAACCTCGGAGAAACAGCATAAAACCTCCTACCATTCCTCAAATTAAGCCCCACTCACTAAATATGCACAGCTATTCCAGAAAAGCTACATTGCCAACTTATCCAAATGAGTTCATTTTTCCACAGTGCCACCTCCTAGTACTCCAGCACGGATGCAAAGTTAGCACCACCATGGTTCTTTAGGACCTTTTAGGACCACCAGTTTTGTTTCTTCTCCTTCCAAACTGTCCTCTCCATCACTTGCCCCTACTCATCTACCAACTTCCCCTCTGTGTTGGTACCCAGCCAAATATGTCCTCAGCACCTCAATGATGCCCCTATTGTGTTGTCTGACAGCGCTCTCTCTCCCTCCTCACTTCCTTCTCAGTGTCTATGCACAGGTCTACAGCATCCGCTCACTAATACTCAAGAAATGCTGAAAGGTCTTCCTTGCAGGATTACACAGCTGAGATGATGTAGGCACTGAAATGGGGATTTTGTCCTTTGCTCTGCCAAAATAACAGAATAGTAAAGTGCTTCTGTACTAGTCATCTGAGCTAGTTTTGAACCAGCAAGCGTGAATACCAGAACAGCCTAGGCCGGGCACAAAGAGCTCACCTCAAGTTCATTTCTCTACCTGATGGAAGGCAATTGTCACAGGTGACCCAGTTTCTGACATCTGACTGAGCATAAGGACTACTGAGTACTTTCCATACTGCCGTGTAGCGTTAAGGTATCTTGGTCAATTATTCTACTAAAAAAATGATTTCAACAAGTTTCAAGGAAGGAAATTTTGGTTTTACAATATCAGTGGTCTTGAGCCCACAAAATAAACCTGGTAAGTACATCAGTTATAGCAGACAAACATACCAATGAATTTGTTTTGAAGTGAACATCATAATCTGCAGGAAAGTTCCAGCAGTTTTTGTTACACATATTTTAAAGGTCCCATTCATCTTCAAAAAGTCAAAAGTGCCACGTGGTGCACATTGCTAGAACTTGAAAAATCCAGACCATTCATTTTACAAGGCTTTATTTCATGGTTCTGCTTTAACTTCACTATGCAACAGAAAATGAAAATGTCCTTCTCCCCTCATTCCCAACTGGTTTCAATTAGGCCAGTGGATCTATTTAAGTGGCAGGGAAAACCAACGGTCTACTGGGTTCTGAAGGCAAATTTTCCATTTCCATTGAAAATACAGCCTACAGCAGAACTACACTGGTCAATGGCAGGGCTTTTTGATTCTCTCCCCCAGTACACATTTCACAAACTGCATAAAAACCAGTGGAGCCCAAGTTAGTTGCTAAGAATTTGACTTCCATGCATTAAGCTGAGTGAGGGTTACAGTGCAGAAACTATCGATGCAGTGTGCACGTTACTATGGTACTACTGAAAAACTGAGCAGACAGCGCTGTGAAAGATTCTCAAATAAAAAGAGTGAAAGCATTTGGTGGACATCATTCTCACGAGGTAAACTCTGTCCAGAGAGCTAAAGGATTCTGGTGCCAAGAACACCAAAAAAAAAAATCCCAACCAAGAAGGAATTAAAAAATGGTCTACTATCAAAGTGGAATTCTTACATTTAGGCTATAAATATATTCTTCCAGCTTAGTTTAACCTGAAATCAGTTTGTTATGTAAAGAAATTGAACATACATTTAATCATTATCATCACTGTCTCTGAATTATCCTTTATAGACTCTACTGGAAAAGATACTCCTTTTTGTATTTGTTTTAAAAATGTCAGTTCCCAATAGGGCATTTTAGTGTCGCAGAGCCTATTAAGCTAAACATAATAAAATGGGGTGGGGCAGGATTTGTTTTACATCTTTTAGAGCTTTTCAGAGTTCACTACCAGCAGAATTTTTATTTTAAGCTGTGGACAATTCTCTGCCAATTCTTTTGCATTTGGTTTGTTAATAAAAAGGGAAAACCAAGGTTGGACAACTGGAAGAGACTACATAGTTTCTAGCCATAATTCAGCTTTTGAATTCCTGACCAACTGAGCCAAAAATATGGATCTTTAGTGAAAAGCTGTTTATTTTACGAACTGGCTGTGGGCACATAAAAAGTATTCTAAAAATGCTAATTCTTTGCATTGGTACTTACTCCTGTGAGGAACTTGTGTTCTTATCTGACACAGCAGTGATCTTTTTCTAGAAGTTTGCAGAACAGCAATTACACAGCCACATTCCTAATGTCTGTTAAAACGGGTAAAAGTTTTCTCTTCCCGTTTTCTAATCTCCACTTTGATAAGTCATATCTTATAAAGTTGGTGAAAAGCTGGAATTGTCTTTCTTGACAACCATTGATAAAGAATACTCAAGAAACACCCACTAGCACTTCCCAACGTCAAATTCTCTCAAATCACAAAATGATACTGTAGGTGGGGCCTCTGCTAGGAAGTCGCTAGTGCTTGCGAACCACAGCTTTTGACACTGAAGTCTCAGCTAGCTCCCCCTGAGCTCCACAACTTCTCATCTTCATCCATTTACATCAAAGACAAGAAAAAAAATAGGGAGGGGGCACGAATACCGTAAAATATTGGCATTAGGAATGAAAGCATGGGTAAAAATGCTCTGCCATCAAATGAAACAGCGAGGTGGTAACTATGATCCACCTGGAAAAGCCCTATTCTATTTCAATATACCAAAGCCATCTTCAGTTCCTCCCCTCTTCACCTCCGTCCAAGTTAATTGGACAAAAATGACAAAAGGAAGGAAAGGTTTCAGCCAGAAAACCCACTATTAGAATGATGTGAACGCTAACCCAGCTCCTTATTTTTACCCTGTATCTTCTTAGCCCTGTATTCATGGTGGAAACAGATCAATCACCCTTTTTGTTCCCAAAGGATGCAGCTGAGTGTCAGTTCCAGCTGGAATTTCTCCTGTGCTCCAGTAGGTTGCAGAGTCAGGCACTTATAATTATAATTTACCCATATGTTTACAAACATAAAATAACAAGCTTCTTTCCACGCATTCTTAGTAATTCGAGCAGCATTAACAAAAAAACCCAACCAACCCAAAACAAAAAACCCAAAACAAAACCAAGGAAAACCCAACTTTGTACAAAGAGCAGAAAAGCAGAAAATGTTCCTGTTTCTCAGCAAGCATAACATGTAGAAGCTGATATTTCCAGTATTTGGATGAAAAAACAAAAGGTATTGAAATGTAAAATCTGCCATGGGAATATTTATGAATGTTGCTTAAATTACATTACAAAATGAAATTAATGCAAAGCTGCTGCTACAGCCTTCTATGCAATTTAATTTATAGTTTGCATAAATAAAGAATTATAATGCATTCATTTGTTTCCTTCAGTTTCTTACCTTGCCCTTCTGGAGTTTCACCAAAGGGATTCACTTCAACCTGAGTGGCATCAATTTTCAAGAAAAGATTATACAGCTTCTTAATTTGATCTGCTGCCTAAATTTGATCAAACGATTTACAATTACCACACAGAAAAATAAAAGTTAATGTTTTTAAGGCAAAGGTAAACCATTATTGATTATTTTTAATGCATTAAATTGCACACTAGCTCTAGATAATTACTGCTTTTATTTCTGCTTTCTTAATCATATTTATATAGTATCTAAAACAGCTATAATGTAGCATTACGATACTGCATAATATTTAGTAAATGTACATTTAAAGACTATGCAAACTGGAGATTTTCTACAAAATAAACAGCACGATTATTACGACTAGTTTAATTTGAAAAGTGCCTAACAGTTCCTAATGACATATTCTCTGGTACGCTGAGACCTAAGTTGCATTCACATCAATCAGTCTAAATTCAGAAACCACAAAGCACTATCTGCACATTAGTGACTTTAGAAAAAATATACATTTCTCCTTTCTACATCAGTCTTACATGTTTTCTTGAAGAAATTATGTCAGAAGCATGCTTGCTTACTCTTTACAAGATACTCTTGCTTGTTCCTTATCGTTCCTCGCCATCTATCTCCATGACTGGTTCCGTGGCCATAAGTATTGTGACTGACTACTAACTTCCAAGTCTTTTGTTCTTATAACATTCTTCCATTAATAGAACAACTTAAACAACAGCAACATGAACGTGCATTAAAAAAATCCCTTTGGTTCATTACACACTGACAACCTACAAGCTGAAATAAGTTTGCCATTGAAGCACTGCACTAATAAAGAACCATTCAAATTTGTTCCTTCATTACTGATCAGTCAACTGAAGACCATAAACCAAAAATATGTGGGACCTCTGCTAATAAGCAAAGTGAATGAGAATAAAAAAACAAAAGTCAGCTTTCTCCATTGACGTAATTCATAAGAAAGCAAACATTACGACTGGAAAGGCTCAAGCCCAATGCTGTACTACATCAGGAAGAAGACAGTGAGGGATGTCCCTATCTCCCTCTACTCGGTACTGGCAGGGCTGCCCCCGGAGTGCTGTGTCCAGTTTGGGGACTCTTTGTAAAGAGTCCCAAAGACTCTTTTTAAGACTTTGTAGAGACTTACAGTTTGGAAGCAGCATCCAATTTGCTTATGAAGTCTTCCCTGCTCAAAAGTCATCAGCTGAAATATTCTCAGTGGTTTTGACTTTAAAAAAAATTATGAGCTATAAATCTGCACCCACCAAGGCAGCAGTTCCCTTGGCATGGATGTTCCAGCTGACAAACTATCCTAACACCATGCAGGTAAGGCTGCCAACAGTGACACTAGGGAGGAAGTCCTACCGTGCAACCCCACATTGAGTCTGGGCAACCTGAAAAGCTGTTGTTGCCCTCGTATACTGCTGTAATTTTAACAGATCACCAGAATCGCTTAAGTGTTACTAAAGGCTGCTCCATCTTTTAGCACCTCTCCAAATCAGGCAGCTTAATGTCAACGTTTCTCTTTCTCAAGGTCTACAGGTACTGAGCCTCTTCGAAGCAAAGCATAAAATCCCAAACTTGAAATAGTGAATGTATAAGTAAATACTAGGATTTGTCTGAATAAAAACTATGTCCCTACGCTTCAGTAAATTCCTTTGAGTTGATAGCACAAGGAAAGAAATGCATTCACTGCAGCATTATTTAAATGTATTGTTGAAAAGTCCATATAGTGCTGTTAATTATCAAGTACCAGAACTCTTCAAGGGTTGAAAGGTTCAACATAATAATTCCTCCTCATTAGATATACAGCTAAATCTTCAAATGTGTGTTAATCAACTTAATGATTATGCATTTGTTAATTGCACGGTTGGGATAGAAAATAATTAAAACTGCTGAATTAAAAATAAAGGAGTTCTACAAAAATGACAGTTTGATGCTATGGAAAAAAAACCAAGCAAAGGTAGCTTAAACAAGCTTTCCCTTCTATGCAAAATGATTCACGAAGGCAAAATATCTTGCATATTTGTGTACAATATGGAATTCCAATACATATAGAAAAGAGTTACCGAAAAGACAACAAGCTGGCAGCCTTTTGATTTTAGTTGAAGATCAGAAAAAAAAAAAAAAAGGCTTCAATTACAGAGATACACATCTACTTCTCCCCGTATTAAGGGCCAAATTTTCAAAAAAAGCTCTACCCATGTAATTCCCTGAGCTCCAATGGAATTCCAATGAAATCAAAAGAATCCCACATGATGTAACAGCCTGTTGTCATCAATCGCTTCAAAGCCCAGGGACTTTCACTTCGGAACAATAAGGACCTTATTCAAATTGCTAAAGCCTGACAACAGTTATGTAGATGCAATTTAGTATTTAAAATGTCAAAACTAAGGGATGAGAGTCAAGTTACCTGCCGTTGCAAAGGTCCTTTGAATCCCAAATTTTTTGCCATCTGCAATGCCTGATGATCCTTTATGCCTTCAAAAATATCTATTTCCTCCTGTAACAATAATGTGCATAAATATAACTAAATATTCAATTTGAATGGAGATTTATAACTTCAAAAGGAAAACACTTAGTATACATTTGCAAATTAGCAATTAAAGTATGGCTGTTTGCCAAAGCTCTCCGAGACTGAGGCTATAGCAGCTGCCTATAGGGTATGTTATAATTACCACACCAACTATGAAACAGTCCTTCCAAAAAATATATAATTCTTCAGCATGGCATGCTGACAAGACAATGTGACACCGGTTTTCACTTTTAATTACTGTACAGATGGCGTTGACGAATATTTAGTCTGTTAATTTTTATGACATCTTCTGGAATATTTTCAAGGCAATGGTGTCACTGCCCAGTAACACTGTGAAGTTTATATAATTTTAAAATGCACATTAAATATTTTTACAATTTTTTGAATAATTATAGTTGATTGCATCAATTATTTTCCCAGATGAATAACTTGTATACTCATTATCATGCTATAGTAACATAAAAAAACCTTAAATGTAGTCATCGTTAAGAAAGCAATTACAACAGTTGGATTTCAGATGCAAAAGTCATCCAGGTACAAAGAAATAATTAACAACTCTGTCAATTAGAAAAAAACAGCTACAGAAACAATAGCCATATTTGCACTGACCCACCTGCGAGAAAACTGCATACCTTCCTAAAAGTGAAACTCATAAAACATTACAGATCTTAACAATATCATGTAACAGTCAGATTTCAGCTCTTTTTCTAAATCCAGCTGGAGGCACACACCCCAACAAAATCAGATGTTAAACATGCTTCATTCATCTACTAGATGACAGGTCTGATCCCCTATTTGGTGAAACACAAGTGTTATGCTTCTTATTGTATTCTTTCCATACACGGAAGAAAGAGAAATGGAATGAGAAAGGGAAAAAAAAGTAGTATTATTTCGGATAACCAACAAGGAAAATCTTTAGTCTGAAATATTATTTTAATACCTTAAAGATAAGTTCTGGGCTAGTAACTGCAACTTCTTCTATATCAACACCACCCTGCGGACTGCCAACCATAACAGGTCCATTGCAGGCTCTGTCCATCAAAATGGCGAAGTACGTTTCCCTGGAAATATTCAGTGCTTCTGCAACCATCACCTAAAATGAATACAAGGAAGAAAAAAACCCAACAGTTCAGACTGATCCATCTAGCTCGTGACACCTAATCTGAACACAGCTTTGCCTCCTTCAGGTGTCAAGAGTAGCGAACGTTGTAAAATCTTTTGCAATATAAAAAGCAATTACAAATTAGCAGAACCAACGAGGGACAGTATTTCCCTCTGCTGTGATCAGGCAGTAAACATTGTGGCTCATGTTTTCTGCGTTGCCTTAAAATGCAGCCGTTCGACACTAGCTATCCTGAAAAGAAACCTTTGTTTCATTGCTTTTATAAGATATTACAACCCAGTGATTTTTTTTTTCCCCAAGAAATCCTCTCTCCCTAAATAAGAGACTCCCCTCATGCTGCTGTTCTCACTGGGGCATGTAACAAGCACTGTGAACCAGGAATGCCTAATTGCTGGGTTTTTTCCAAGAGAATAGTAGCTGCTGCTGTGTCTGTAAAGGGGACCTCCATACTACCTTTTTATTCCCAACAAGCACTTTAACATGCTGCCCCCAGAAAAACTTGAGTCACAAGGGACTACAGTCTTGCCATCCCATGGATGTAAGAGAGGGCACATCGGCTCTCTGCTGCAGTAGCACTCTTCCTGCCCAGAAAGCCTCAGGCTTAAGTTCTCTCCCCCGTTCAGACAGAAGGCCATCCTGCACTTACAATCTCAGCTCTGAATTCCTGCCCTGCCTAAGTATTTCCTAAGGGAATGGGTATACAGGTAATTCTGCCATCCAGCTTTTTACTTCCAGTTTAGAGAGACAAGCAGATGTGCAACCTTCAGGTACTGGCACATTCTAGAAACATAAGAAGTTATTTTTCCAAAGAGCTACTGATTTCTATTTATTACTATAAACTACAGTGCTCTTTCATACCGATATCTGACAGATACCTTAGAATGCAACAAAGATGATAATTCAAATCCTACATGTTGGGAATCTACAAGTACTCACATTAAAATTGGGGGAAAAAGGTCCATATAAATTCTTTGTTACAACTTTTTCTCTCCAAAAAATATGCCAAAGCCAAATTCCTTTCCATTTCAATGTTGCAATAATTATACCTTCCTCTTCATCTGAACTGTCAATTTTTGCAATAGTTTAACAATAGCTATTAAAGCAGTTTCAGAAATTAAGTAATTTTACAGTTAGTAAAGGACTCACAAAACTACATTTTGATGGAAGAATACCAAATTCCCCCAAAAGTTCTTCATTTAAAAAAACAACCAAACAAACTGCAGACGATCATTACTAATTGTTCCTTATGATAATAGCAGATGCCATAATCTCAGGTGCAGAGACTGTAGTTCTGCTCTGCACTACGGCTGCGCTTTTCAACCTGGAAGCTGAGCAGCCACCCCTGCAATTTCACTAGCACTACAGCTTCTCCTTTTGACAACTACATTCTTCCTTAGCAGAGCTTCTCTTTCCTGTCTTTCAATGGAAGTAGTAGAAATCAGGAAAACCACTTCCCTAAGATTAATATAATTAAAAGGGATTATGTGGCAATGTCTTTCTAACATGGTCTGTTTATAAAGCGACAGTTTTGAATAATGATTGTAGACGAGAATTATCATTCTGAATGAAACATCAGGTGAAATTAATTCTATCAGTCAGCAGTTCAAACTCCTTAGATCCGAGAGGCATGTATACAACCGCAGTCTTAAAACTCTGCCTACTCGACAAGACGTGTTTCATCAAATAAGTATTTCTGGGGTTTTCATAGTTCAAGGACTATAAACAAGAAAGATGCACTATACTTTCACCCAAGTCGCTTTTTTGACATTCTACTCCAGAGTACATAAGAAAGAATGTACTTACCTTCTGCCAGGCTGTACATCTTAACAGAACAGAAAAAAAAAAGTAAGAGACAAGGAATTAAAGAAAGCCCTCTATGCTCAGAATGGAAGGGAAGATGCTATTTCTTTACAGGTTTTTTGACTTGGAAGAAATTTTCTTTATAGTAATTTTGTTTTTCTTCTACTTTTACCGTGCTTTATTCATAGTACATAGGGTGATGTAAAGGAATAGTTCAAATAAGTGACTGTTCAAAAGCAAACTAAAGAAAACTGGGATGAAGAAGACAACTAAGAATGTAGAAAACTACTGTACTACTTAAAAGCATCTGCCTATTTTAGGCTACTATAAAGGGATGCTAAAAGCCAACTTTGGAAGCATACCTTGGCTAACTGGCAGGATTTGTCAAATTAACAAGCAAAGATACAGAGAGCATCCTTGATTTGCTACTATTAGTCTTTTTACCTGCATGCATGTTTTCACCTTCTTACATATCCTGCATCAATGTATCTGAAAAACGTGAGTCAGTTGCTTCAGACGTGGGTCAAATAAAGCCAGCTCATCCTACTGGATCTTGTCCGAGTTGTTCCCACAGTTTCCAGAGTACTCAGGATCAGGGCCAGACTGAGGATGGGAGTCTACTCAACGAGTCTCGAGGAATACATTTGCAAGCACAGCAGGTGGGACTTACATTATTAAATCAGGTATCTTCTCAACTGCTACTTCCGACCCGAGTGATTGTCCTCGCTATTGCTATTAACCATGTCAACATCATGAAATACTTCTCTGTCTTAATTCACAAACGTATTGAGAGTCTACCTACTTTGTAGTGGGCGAACTTACTGTACAGCAAAAATTGTCACACTGTGCAACATCCTTCATTTCTCCCAACAAAAAACGTTACTTTCCTTCACCATCCTCCCTGTTTGATGCAGAGCAAAGTCAGGGAAATTGGTGTTCAAGGTCTTTAAGTATTATTTATTGAAGTCTACCTATCATTCACATGACAAAACTAATGCAAACACATTAATGAACAGATAAGAGTAGTGAAATCGAATCTGCAGACTGTTGATTCTTCTCATATTTTGTCTGTTTTCTTTACGATAAAGAATGTGATGCATCATTATCTGTTTACCACATCGGGTTTATATTTAAAATGTCCTGGGGGAAAAAAAATATCATTTTTCTTTAAAACTTCCTGCTAACTTTAAGCTTTCCTTCTTAAAAACAAATCATTACCTAAAAGTTTAAGTCACATATCTAATTTCACGAGGGTAACTATAACAGCTCTTTTATACTGAATCAATTATTCAAAATGTTAATTTTGTTATTGCTTGGAGAGAAAACACAGGTAGTGAATCCTCAGGTTGTCACGATAAGAGAAGACTGACTTCTCAGATAACCAGCCTCTCCAATTTCCAGGCTGCCATAAGAGGATTTTATGTAAACTCACAAAATAGCTTCCAAGTTAGGAGGGAACCAAGGAGACTGCTATTTATTTAAGAAACATCAATCTAAAGAAGCATAAACATGCTTTAAATTCTGTAGTAGGTGCACAAGCTGAGAAAGAAAGCTGCAAACTCCACTTTCTGCTCCATAGTTATTCTAATTGTAGAAAATTTCTCTTTTATTCCTTCTTTACAAATACATGTAAAAGGTACGTGAATTCCACTCCCTGACTTGACACTAGCCCATTGTTCGCCTCGCAGAAAGTGACTTAATAACTATTTTGCTTCTGAAAGATGTTTATTACCAAATTTTTTTTTAAAACATATGAGTTCACTTAAACTTGCCAGAACACAAGAAAGTTTAAGAAACGCAAAACCAAAAAAACCCATGCTTTTTCTTTCCTTTGTGAACAGCAATTTTCTTCGAGTACATGTACACAGAGGTATTCTTACACATACAGAGAGAGCATATGCCTTGAAATAGAACAGAAATACCAGCTATTCATTCTCAACATCACCACTGCTCCTAGCAAGCTCAAAGAGTCTGTCTGACATTTTCTGAGCACTAAACCAGCCGCTGCATTAAATGACATCTTAGACATAGCTAAACTCATACTTTCAATCATATTACTGTAGTTTGCCCCTTGATTAAAATTTCAGTCTTGACACTGTAGTCCTGATACTACAAACCTGAATGCCTCCACTCCTTTAACTACTCTGAAGATCCTAGAGTGAGTTGACTTTGGAAAAGATAAATGCTTTTAAAAGACCTTAACTTTTCTGGGAGATGGTCTTTTGATGACCTAGATGCATAATTTTAATCATGCTTTCTTCACTTTCTAACAAGCAATGGGGAAAACATTAGCATACCATTGGCCAAACTATTATATAATTACAGAATCACAGAATCATAGAATTGTCTAGGTTGGAAGGGATCTTTAAGATCATTGAGTCCAACCATCAACCTAACACTGCCAAAACCACCTAAACCAGGGTGTATGCTCTTACCATAAATTACCAATAATCAAGATCTCAACACCAAAAATATAAAGCATACTATTATATTGTTACACATGTGTGATGAAGATACAAATGGGCTTAGGGCTTTCAAAAGCCAACTTTATAATCAGAATGGACATCTATGACAATAGATGATCAGCTTCTCCCAGTGAACAGCATCACACTGATTTATCATACATCAATATTAAAATACCTGCAAGATATATCCTGGAAAATTTCCAAGTAACTCTATAGCAAAAGAAAAATACAGTCTATTCAAGGCTATATACTTTCTTGTACCACCAAAACAAATACCTGAAGTTCAGTAGTGCAAACTGCACCTTAAAATTCACGTATGCCCTAGCTGCTTACTCTTGACCACTGTTTATTCATACGAGCAACATGTGGATGGTGAGGAAAGCAATCACAGAATCCCAGACTGGTCAGGGTTGGAAGGGATCTCTGGAGCTCAGCAATCCACCCCCCTGCCAGAGCAGGGGCACCTCCAGCAGTGGCACAGGACGGCATCCAGGCGGGTTTGGAATGGCTCCAGAGGGGGAGACCCCCCCACCTCTCTGGGCAGCCTGTGCCACTGCTCTGCCGCCCTCACAGGAGAGAAGTCCCTCCTCAGCTTCAGATGGAACTTCCTATGCTCAAGTTTGTGCCCGTTACCTCTTGTCCTGTCACTGGGCTCCACTGAAAACAGACTGTTCCCATCCCCCTGGCACCCTCCCTTTAAGTATTTCTCAGCATTAATAAGACCCTCAGTCTTCTTTTCTCTAGACTAAAAAGTCCCTCAGTCTTTCCTCATAAGAGAGATGTTCTAATCCCCTAATTGTCTTTGTAGCCCTGTGCTGGACAATCATAAGTTAAATCTTCTATAGCTATTCTACACATGGTACGAAAGTCATCTGAATATAAATCCTTTCAATAATCCATTTCAAAAAACCCCAACACCCATACCTTTCTTTCATTTCTATCAATTTCAAAGAAAATTAGAAGTTTCTTTTAAAGAACTGAACATGTAAATGAATGAACAAACTTGCACTCAGACAAAAGACTGTATTGATGTATTCAAAGTAGGTCAACTAGGGCAAAAGAATAAAACCAAAGAATTTATAAAAGCAAGCTGCTTTTACAATGAACATTTTTCAAAGCAGAGTGCCTTAATATGGGAAATGCATATCCTGTTTTATATCCTTAGTATTATCACAATCTCTGACAGACATGCCTTAATGGTAATACTGTTCATTCTTTTTAATATCTAGTATTTCTTTTTCACAACAACTATGAGGAGTGATGGTAATCTGCTCTCCTTGCTCCCCAAGAGAAGAACCACCTGAGCACCTTCCTCCAGCCCTCATTAGACAGTATCTTTCCAGACAGGTGTTCCCCTTCTATGCTAACATACCAAGCTGTTCACAATATATTAAAACTGTACTGCAGTTCTTTACAGCTCATGCCAAATTATCTCTTGGCATCAAATACAGTGTGGCTCTTGACTACATACCTGTATGAAGATCCTTGCTCAGTAAAACAAAGCAAGAGATAAAAATATATATAGTAGATAAGCAATTGCTAGGATTTCCTGACTTACAGAGTTAGTTACTAACATAAAGGAGAACCTTGCTGAAGGGCCGTCTATGCTTCTCTTTAGGCCAATACAGAGCAATACATTTATACTGAAGCGAATCTTGGCACCTTGCAGTATGCACCCTCACAGGCAAATGAATTACCGTGTATCAGCTGAACCACTACCATCACCACATTTTATTCTGTATCTTCTGCAACAAGTTAGGAAGAATCTACTTTTAGACACTTGTTTTGTTGGATTGTTGGTTTGGGGTTTTTTTTGGTTGGTTGGTTGATTGTTTTTTTTTTTGTTTTAAACTGAGATTATTCTCATGCAAAGTCATCTGTCACTATCTTTAATACCAGCTCCCCAAAGCTGACGATGAATAAAATACGGATATTATTATTACTACAGGTAATCATGTATATATTACCTCTCTAAGCAGAACGTCAATAAGCACATACAGCTGACACTATATACTATGCTAGCATTTAGTATGTATTTGTTGAGAGATGAAGATAGGACAAAGGACTCCTTTCAACATAGGTTAGCAAAACTGAATTCATTTTTCCACCACTTAGGTACACTGAAGTTGCTGGACAAAATAAATGCACACAAAGAAAGAAAAAGTAACTTTTTTTTTTTTTCTTGCATCAGCTAGATGCAACCAATCAGGCATTGGAAAAGGAATGAAAAAAATAAATCTCTGTCATACACCCCAGCATATTAATGCAAAATTGCAGGTGAATACAGTCAACTTTCAAGAGGCAAAAATCTTACCTTTTTAACTGTCACGCCATCCTTTGGAGTTTGCTTTGTTGACAGATTGTACCCAATCATCTGTTTAGCAAGCTGTTCAACAATCTTAGGGCTACAAAGGAAAAAGGTTGTTTTATTGAAAGATATTAAAAGAAACATTCACACAGCTATTGTAAACAGCTTAAATATTACGAAAGAAGCAATTAATTTATGCTTTTTCAACTTTAAAGACTTACTCTTTAGTTAGATGAACTCCTCCTTTCAATCCGCTATTGAAAATACCTTTTCCTCTTCCTCCAGCCAGAATCTGCGCCTTCAGAACAATTTCCTTTGCCTCTGGAAATGAAAAACACATCGCTATTCTATCCTGTGTCGAGCTTCTTAGTGTAAGTTTAAAAAGCATTTCCAGGTTAGACTCTTTAAAAAAGCAACAAGAAGTTGTTCTCAACTAATGAGCAATAAAACAAGAGTCGATTCAGCATTTTTATAAAGCAACCTTGCAAAAACAGAATTGTCCAAGGAAGTTAAAGGAAAATATACACTACTTATTAGCTGGATAAACATGTCTCTATTTAGATCAAAGCCATGCTATTAACAGTACACGGCCTGCACGACAGACTACATAACAGCATACAGTTTGACAGCTTACACTCTGACAGTTTTTAAAAGATTAATCAGATCATAGTTTGTCTTGAATGCACAACATAGAAATGCTCATCTAGGAAACTAAATTCCATTCCTTGCTCGGAACACACGTAAGCAAAGCTATGGATGTGGTCCTAGAAGAAGAAATCCCCATCTCCAAAGGGCAGGTAAGTGTAGAGCAAGGGCAGTAGCTGTGAAAACATGTTCATCTGTTGGTGAGGCATCACTTGAATCTTTGGCAATGTGAGTGCAACAGAGTTTTAGTGAGAAGAAAATGCAGCAAGACACAGGACAAAAGTAATTGCACGAAGACCCACGTTCCAAACAGAAGTCATCCTGACACGCTTACAGAGTAAACCGAGGGGAAAGGGGGAAAAGAAAAACCCCAACCACACAAAACCATCACTCATGATCTCTGCAGCCTCATGGACCATAGCAGCTCCTTGAACCACAGGGACCTGCCAGGTGCCTGTAAGGTGTTTATTAATATTGAGTACTGTCACTTTGCACATTTATCATAATACTGCCAGGTATTTTGCAAAGTCTGAGATCCTAATATTAACATATCATTAAGCACTGCCCAGAAAAGGCTAACATTGTTATCCTTCTCTGATCGAGTCATTCCTCTCCGAAGTGTGGAAATCTCACTATGTTTGGATTAGGTCACACCTTGAATCTCAATATTCTATGCAAGTATGCAGGAAAGCGTAAGAATTTGTTGTTAAACTGTCAGACTTACTGTTTAAGTGGCACAGAGGATATGGATACTTTCATTCAAACAAGCACAGGCTTTCTAGGCTCATATTAAACAAAAATATTAAACAGACTATTAAACATAAGTTTGGAGGTGTGGTAGTTTTTGGTGCAGACCAGCTTGTGACACAGCATCATTTCAAAGTTCAAGTACAATAAATTTCACAACAATAAATTTCACAACTAGAAAAAAAGTTGGGTCTTCGGATAAAATAAATATTATAAAATAAATATTCTATTCCCTGTATTAAGCCAGAAACAATTTTCCATACAGCTATTGGCAGTACTGTACTAAGAGATGCCTGATTTCCAAGCTTCTCAAGGCAAAATCCCTCCACATGTTTATCCATTCGGTAACATTTGACATACTTCATTCTGAACCTTAAAAGCACTCTACTTGAAAATACTTCATGCATTACAATATATTCACGTTCTGGTCTCCCTATTATTCATGCCACTGCAAGGCAGATAACAAGGAAATTTAAATGCAACAAAAAGTTTTATGTCAAGTGTTTCCTAAGCACACAAATTATTAAGATGAATTAAAACTATAAATCACTTTCCAACCTGCAGCAGCAAACTGTAAAATCACAATAGCTGTTGTGATAAAGAATCTAATATAGTATTGTTAATAGATGCTGCAAGCATTTAATTAGATCGGGTTTAGGTGCCAACCATCCCGACAATGTGAGTTTTGACTGTCAGTGACACGTGATATCAACGATGTGAGTGATGATTACCCTCACCCCTAACCAGCACGCTGCACGAGCGCTGATTATCTTCACTTGGCTACAAGAAATGAAGTTAGAGAAAAGAATTAACATGTACATTTTTATAATCCACTAGAGGACTATCAAGGCAATAAAATAACTTCAGAAAAACAACTATCGAACCCAT
Source organism: Charadrius vociferus (assembly GCF_000708025.1). Classification (NCBI taxonomy): domain Eukaryota; kingdom Metazoa; phylum Chordata; class Aves; order Charadriiformes; family Charadriidae; genus Charadrius; species Charadrius vociferus. The sequence goes on along the minus strand of NW_009648041.1, from coordinate 3,053,472 downwards.
AAACAAACACACTAGAAAGCAAGCATAACCATGTAAAGATTAGACCTGAAGAACTAATCAATATAGCAGCTCAGCAGAGCACAGTACAGCAGGTTCTTCTTGCCTTGGGGGAAACCAACAGGAAGCAATTTAATTCAGTAGTTATTTGCCCAAGCTCTGTAAAATGAAGTAAACCAGCCAGATCTTATTTTACAGTAACTAGGCTTCATCACTCAGTGGTTACCAAGTTGATTCACTACTTAACATCACCATTTTATTTAAAGCCAATTTCTAGAAATGCTTACACAAAGTTGTTATGTGGTCTCCCACCTGGACTTCCAAATTATGTTATGAAAGACCACCCCAAAAGAAACATGTGGTTTTAGCTGGCCTTCACTTGTAGGGTCTATTAAAAACAAAAAAATCCCTAAAGAACAGTATGCAAAGTCAGTATTAAACCCATTGAAAACAAAAAGCTGTAATTAATTTCCATTAGCAGCCTTCCAAACTGCTGTAGTAACACTGGGAAAATGTTTAAGCAGGGCTGTGTAATCATAAATACTGGATTTGAAGAGAATCTAGCACAAGCAACTTGTCTTTACACCACCATGAAGCATAGTACAATACTTTCAACAGCACTGCATTTGGTAATTAAGGCTTCAATGAACTTCTCTTTATGTCCATTGACTGACAAGCCTTTGTGTAAATTAAAAAAGAAATTCCCCAAACCCAAAAAACAAACCCAAACAACAAAATAGACTGCTTAAGTGCGCACCGATTTATTTATTTTTTCTGTCACAGATTTAAAACAATACAAGAAGAGACTGCTTTTAAGTGTCACTAATTTAGCAGCGAATAGCCGCAAACTGCTCCAGGCAGATTAATGACGCGTTTCTGGTAACAGCATGTGTTCTTAACTAATTATAACCTGAATATATTAATATCTCAGACTTAACAGTTTATTCACCGGATCTTCTATTTCATTTTTTACATTATCTTACAGAAAAAGAGACACGTGAAAATTTCCAGAGTCTGTTAAAGGAATGAAGCAAAATACAGCTTGTCTCCAAGTCAGATGCCAATAAATAAGCAAGACCTTTACTCCTCAGAAAAGTCCTCAGAGTTTAAAATTTCACAACAGTAGCTGGGTCTAACTGCTTTTCTTAAAAAAGTAAATCTAAGCACATAGGAAAAAAAGCCTTAAGTGCTTTTCTTTTAAATAAATTCAGATGTTTCAGCAGAACGGAATATAACACTCCGAGGGACCAGCATCCTCTCCATTGCATTCAACAATACACCTCCTTCCCTTCAGTCAGCGCTGTGAATGCAAACGGCAGTGATACTCCTTGCAACTGTAATCGGCTCGGTTCTATAATGAAAGCCTATTTAAAATCAATAAAATCAGTCCTGCTTTGGGGAGCTATGATTACTCTGGTCCAGCGGTACTGCTTGCAGCAAAAATGAACAGCTTGTTCTCAGCCCACTGCTGTGTATATTTAACTACTGAATTCTCGATCATGAAACTATATACTGAGAGCCGTAGTTCTGCTAGCGATATGGTATGCTAATTTATTACCTGTGAACAACTTTCCATTATCATTGATACAACTGTGCGACTGCAAATTAGCCGTGTTAACAATTACATTATAATGTGCTGTAGCTTATAAAAAATAAACTACTGTAAAGAAGAGAGGATGTAAGACGGTATGGTACGAGGCCTCACTCTTGCCTCTTTATGAACACAAGATTTTCTATCCGAGAGTAGTCAGGAGTACTTTGGCGAGGCAGCCCACACTACAGAATTAGAGCACGGGACTGGAAGGGAGGAGGTCTCACATGAAATCCTAATCACATTTCTGTCTCACCATGCGGCTTTCAGCAGTTCGGCTTCTCTATCTGCAGGGGCTCTGTGAAAATTAATTAGCTTCTGCACCTCCTTTAAAAATGCAGAACCCGATACAGTATTGCGTTAGTGTATTTTTACCCCAATGTAAGGCAAGTGATCACAGAAGGGCTGACTCCAAACCCAGGCAGCGCTGTGCGGACAGCAGCAGCGGCAAAGCGTCACTGAAGATGCACCGATCTCTCCTGTACCGAGCTCAGCACACGTTGCAAAATAGATGGAAGCAACCCAACGTCATGGGAGCAGAGCAATGAAGACAAATTGAGGACACGCCAAATCACTGTCTTACAGAAGCACTGTCTCCTTACTGACCCAAACGTGAGCATAAACGCTGAGTTTATACACACGAGAGCTGTTCCCACAGAGGCAGCAGGCGCTGACGAGACCCCTCCGTCCTTCAGTAGGCGCAGGAGGACCCCAGCCCAGTGTGGCTATGCAGATATTAGCTAGTTTCAAGAACGCTGCTAGTCACCTTTCTTTACCTAACGTCATTAAGCTGGGTGTGATGAGCAGAACTCTTCGAGCACATCCTCCTTCCCCAAGTCCCAAAAGAACTAGATGGGGTACATGAATCTGCAACCACCTCCCAATTCTCCCCCTCTGCAAAGAGGCAGAGGCCAACCTAATGATGTATTTACCTGGTAAGACTCCTCTGAGGGGCACAAGTCACTGTTATGCTTGGACATGTGCAACTCTAAGCTTCCCTTTGGCCTGTCAAACTTTAGTCACCATCTTTTCCATGGCTGTGTAGAATATTACTCCACTAAGGGCTGGCTGGGACCCCCACTGGAGCACTGATTCCACCTCCCAGCCACCTATGCTGGACACCGATTTCCTAAAACACAGAGGTAAATTCAGTGTTTCCCTTCCCAAAGCAAGACTTTCCCCCCACTCTGCTTTATAATTTAGCTTTCATAACATGGGAGTTGGGGAAAACAAGGCAGATAGTACAGACAACTTCTGACAGCAATTATACTTCATTTTGGATAGCACAGAACTATAAAGACATCAGCAAAACCCAGAATGCCGACAAGCCATTTCTGTTTCAGTTTCCTCACCAGTATTGACACAAAACCGCAAATGCTCAAGTGTCCTGTAAGGGTTCTAGATAACCGCTCCCAAACTGCAGCTCTGCAGCTCAGAGACTGGCTTCCAAAATAGGGGGTTCCCATTACAAGCCCTGAAAGGGCCAAGTTTGGGTTGGTTTGTTGTTTTTTTTTTTTAGCTACATGATCCAATAGTAAGGAAACCTACTTTTTGGGGTCTCATCTGTTCTGTTCTATTGTTCTTGCTTGCTTCTTGTTTTAATGCTACCACTATTACCACCTGAGTTTCCGGCTTCCCTTTGGGAAAGACTGGCTATAATTAATTTTCCAAATTTCAGCGATCCTGCTATACTGCTTAGGCAAGATCCTGTCAGGTGCTTATTACTTTTTAACAATACTCCTGTCCAGAGACACTCTGGCATACTTACTTCAGCACAAGAAAGAAGAGAGAAGAATAAAAGCTCTAAGGAAGATCATAATGAACAATACAATAACAAAAAATGGTAATACAGCCTAATTCCCAAATTGAACACTGAATCTTAAAGTTGCTGTAATAATTTATCGCGTTTGGGTCTCTTCGCACAAACTTGCTCTGAAATCTGAGACAGCTTTTCCCGAGGAGCAAGTATTGCTGCCACTTCCACTGCTCCCCATCTTCTGAGTACTCCGGGGATGCAGCGCCTGAGACAGTTCCCACGCTCTGCCGAGTAAGCAGACTGAGATGGGAAAAAGAACCTGTCCACAAGATACCTCCCACATCCACAAAACTATCGGTGTGCTTAAAGGTCTTTAGAATGAAGTTAAACAATTGATTTTTCCCCTCTTTAAATTTTAATTTAAACTCCCTTCGTCTGTTATTTTCATGCTTCTGCTCTGTAACACCAAAAAGAATTATGTTCTTACATGCCTAGTTTCTACAACCTTTGGTTTTCAGACTAGTTTAGAATTACAGTTAAATAAATCATCCTTTTTATAACTCCATACTTTTGAATATATTGTATATTTATTGCTAGATTATAAGCCTCATTAAAATCTATAATGATAAATTAGTCAGTCTCTTGATTCTGTCACTACTGTTATTAATTGCTTTCATAACCATTACTACACACTTCACCGGTGATAAAAATTTTAAAGCTAGATAAAATCAGCTAAGCTAAAGCTCACTCTTAATATTGCACTCTTAAACCTTCTCAGAGCAAAAGTAATCAAGTATTCACACGTCCTACCTTTAAATTAAACCTGATAAATTACTTATACAGCAAACGGAGCCTCACTAGATCCAGCAGTGTCACTACCACGCATGGAAAAATAAGCATATTAAGGCAGGGATCCAAATAAATAGTTCTCATATTAAAATTGCTCATTGCATGTGCTTGTTTAAAACTCCACAGGATATCTTATTCCTGGTATTTTCCAGCCTTTAGCAGTTTCTCTTTTCAACCTAAATTCTCACTATTTTTTATGTAGATTTCCTCTGTAACAGACACAGAGTTTAGAAAAACTACAATTTGTCACATACGCTTACAAACTCAAGAGGAGATGTGGTTTGAAAATTCAGTCAGGAGGGGAACAAGTTCTTCATTTGGTGGAAAAGCACTGAAGTCTACAGGCAAGTGAGCAAAAGCTTCCCCTGCCACCTCCCAGGCAACATCCATTCTACAGGTAAAACAGAGAAGGTCCCTCTCTGCAAGGTGCAATGTCAACCTGGCATCCTGCAGCTCACTGCACAGCAAATACTGAACAAAATGCAAAAACTCATGCAAACTGATCCAGTGCCCTTCTGTCATTACACCCACCAGCTTCATTCTTGCAAGTTTTAGACTTTATAATATTCTTTATAATACACCCGAGTCAACATTTTTTTTCTCCTCTTCTGACGATTTCACTTTAAGACGATGAAAGCAAGCAAAGAATACTTTTCCTTGGGTATTAGTTGTGATCCCCATTACCTGACACCACCATGGAAGCTTCTCAGGAAAATCTATTATGCACTGAGAAATTTGGGCATGCAAAATCATGTGGTTCAGTAGACTTGGAATGTACCTGTTTTCCTTATAAATATAAAATACATGGATACATCAAAAGACTTGCTTTCTAAAACCGATGTAATTTAAAAGTTTGACATTTTACCAGATTTTTCACATCATTTGCCTCCACCCTTCCCTTTTCCCTAAACTACAAAAAAAAAAAAAGTTATAGTGAAATGAATATACTGTCAGTTTTCTTTGCATCTTCACCTTTTAAAGCTCACAGGGATTTCAAGTTTTCCCTGCCAAAATACCCTGCAAACTTTTTTTTTTTTTTTTTAAAATAAAACATATTTTAAAGTTAGCATACTCAGGCAGTTCAACTGTGTCTTAAATTGTTGATTGAATACCATAACAGCATTTGTTTTAATGCAATTCAGAGAACAGGTTTTATGCAATCTGTAGTGTTGAAGTCAAGCAGTCATTAAGAACAAACACTTCTCGCGCCCCTAGCTGCAACAATACACACACCTGTTTTCCTGGAATGCTTTCAAAATTTCATTCTTTGTGATTATGTGTAAGGCACAAAAGACAAAAAGTCTTCTCCAACTGATTCTAATTCTTTTATCCATTATTGAACTGCAGAGATGATTTGGAAAAAAAGCGCACTTACTGTAGAAAATACAAAAACTGGGGAACATAATTTGTCATAGTTCACTTTTAAGTATAAAAGAGTTGTAGTGGAAGATATTTTCAAACATGGAGCACAAAATCAGAAAACTAAGCAAGAAACTAGGGAATTCACATGGTAAAAAAGCACATAAATATGTAGAGAGTAAAGACAACTGCAACGTTACCACCATAACTGAAGAAGTTTTAACAAATTCATAATGCAGTATATGTGGCAGGTGAACCCCGTTCAGTTATGGACTTGATAATTAATCCTTTGCTGAGCACAGTCTTTACATAGAGGCCTCCTATGCCCAGCAAGATCCTTAAAAATAAGCATTAAAATGGAGGGCGAAGCTAAAAGAAATTTGGAGAGTATCACACAGTGGTGGCTGGGCACACAATCAACAGCCTTTAAAAGCAGGAGAAACAGGCCACATGCTAAAAGGGAGGCAGCTGAAGGTGGAGCAGCTTTAGACCCAATTTCTGCAAGTTTGCCAATAGCAGGGCAGGACCAAGGCTCTTCAAAGGGTTTCACCATCTCTCACTGCCTTGGAAATACCCCGACAAACTGAGCTGATGGCTTAACGTGTGCATGCACCGCCCAGGCTCAGGGGACGCCCCCACTTCAAGGGTACTCGACATCGCATCAACAGTGGTCATTTCTCCTCTTTACGATAATTTACAGTGACACAACACTGATGCTTTCATCAAACAGGTAGTTATCTGCTTAATTTTAAGCATACACCAACGACAGCTTGGCTTTTGAGTACCTGCAAAAATACTGCCCTAAGTGGGGCTTTGACGTGTTCCATGAGAATTTGTTAATGAAGCTCCAAACCTAAAGCTCTCCTATGGTTTACATTTTTACCCAAAACAATGAAAATACTGAACGGCTCTTAGCTGAAAAGTTACATTTTTAGCAAATTAACATTTCCCTCCCAGAGACGGTTACCATTGAACAATTCTGCTCTACCTCTCAGCCTTTGTCCTTTTGGTTTTGTTTCACTGTGTAGGGCTGCATCAGGTACCACACATTCTGCTGTACAGACCATAAATAAAGCAATCCACACCCAAAACTAGAAACATGCAAAAAGAATAGCAAATCTGGCAGTATTTTGATCTGAATCAAGCCCAGTAGTATTGAAATGTCCTCCGGGAGTCTAATTTGTCATCCAATTTATGTGGTGGAATTAAGTGCAAAGTTTTCACTGTATTGCTGAAATAATTTATTGAGCCTCTGAAGAAAATCATGCTAGACTGGTCATTATCTGGGAAACATCTGGACGGGAAAATGATCACATACAAGAGTTTATCTCTGCCTCAGCAGTGCTAAAGACAGAAAGTTGGGAAGCATTACTTTGGAGCTGCTATTCCACACGTGCCCTGGATTCCTGGCCCGGATTTTGAAGCAAGAGTACAAAATGACACTGATTTGCTATCCCCCACCAAAAACAACAACAAAAAAACCCCAAAACCCCACAACCCCCCTCCCAAAAAACAAACAACCACCAACAAAATCCTCCTTCCCCCCTTACCTTCTGCACATTAAAAAGAACTACTTATGCATTGGAATTGCATACATAGAAGAGGAAATTTTTAAGAGCACAGTATTTACCACTCAAATGTGGTCTCATTTACTGAGGCATTTCCTATATTTGAAGAAAAAAAGAATAGCAGACTCCAGAATGAAAATAAACACTATCTAATTTTAAAGCAGTAATTTTTTCCAGCATGGCTTCTGACAGACACCTGATAGCAGGTGTAAAGTCCAGATGGAGAAGTAAAAGCTAGTGCCAGAGATGCCGGGCAGAGGGCTTGCACAAGGCTACGTGATATTTAAGTTCTTTTGCAGGTATAAGTGAGACTTAAGTGATGAACAGGTATGGCTCTGGCCATCTGGAGTAGCAATGAATTTCATTCAGCGTGAAAAGAAAAACCAAGAAGAAAGCTACCTGAATCAGTTCTGATGTTTCATTCCTGTCAAGTGGAGGTTAACTAATTGGAGACTCTGGGCAAAAGCTCATTCGTTTCTAGAGCTTCAGATGAAGAAAACAGTTATCCAAGTTTGAAACAGACAGAGAAAGCTCACCACATAAAGGTTAAAAGATAACAAAAGACAGTGGAATACAAAAATAAATAGAGAAACACCTATTTAAGACATAGAAACACTGCAACCAGAATAATATGCATATTTATTCCTGGATATATTTTCCTGCACAATTTGCTTAAAATCCTTCTAAGGATTATTGATGTTAGTTTTCATGGTATACAGCTTTTTGCTTCATAAAAAACCTTACTGCATTAAGCAGTACAAAAAGAAATATTTTAGCCCTCTGGCAACTGGTAAATATTAAGTACTGTAGGCAGATGAAGTTTCATCTGTGGTAAGAACAACTGTTCATACCTTAATGTCAGATAATGCCAGTAACACACTAAGCACAACTAACAAGGGGGACCATGTACTATCATCCTCCTCTTATTTTTGTTTACTCATCACATATGCGAAATAGAAGCAATTGCCAAAATAATCTAATACTGGAAAAAGGTTAAGAGGAGACCCATTAGAAGAGTCTGTTAATATTTAATTCAATATTTCAGACTTAATCATTCCATAAAAAGGCCATCTCACTGATCAATGATACGCCGGTGAATTTAGATTCAAAGCTGGAAAATATTTTGTTTAGAAGATCAAGTGTCAAATCTTTATTCCTTGAACTCTCTTCTTTTTATAGCCCTTTTTATGAAGTTAACCAACCTATACAATTCCTTCACATGCATGCAGTACGACAATGTAAACCCATGCAAAATGCATCCCTAACAATGCATCCCAGCCAATATTAATTAGCCTTCTAAGAAAAATAACTTCCTTTAGATATTGTTTCTCGATTTCTTTTTTGTTCTGTGATATTTTTCTTAATATCACACCATCTGCAGACACTTTTCAAAAACACTGGAGAAAGGCAATTTAGGGAATGTTCCAGATAAGCAAAAAAAAAAAAAAAAAGGCAAAAAAGTCCCACTGTGCTTTTCATAGCTTAGTAATTTTTACAGTCTTTCATCTTGGTGATTTCTTCTTAACACCATTGTATTAAAAATGTTCAATTTTGACTGTTTGGTGGAAGCAAGATAATGCAAACTTTACAGATTCAGCTCTGAAGACTCACTGCATACTAGGACAGACTAAGAGAAAAAAACCCTCACTTTAAATTGTTACCACTGCTCATTGAACATAAGCCACAAGAGAGACAAGGTTGCAACAACTTAGTTGGGTGGGACAGACAAGTTCCTACTTGCTTAGTATTATGAAGGAAGATGACAGTAAAAAAGACAAAAGTCTTTTATGCCCTGAGCCTTTCATTCATGAACCTAGAAGAAAATATTAATTATTATCTTGGATTTTAACCATGAGCTTGTTAGCTGAACCATTCATAGAATCATAGAATTGTTACGGCTGGAAAAGACCTTTAAGATCATCAAGTCCAACCCCTATCTAACTCAGCCAGGCCCACTTCTAAACCTTGTCCCTGAGCACCATATCTAGATGGCTCTTAAATATATCCTGGGACGGTGATTCAACCACTCCCCTGGGCAGCCTCTTCCAGTCTTTAATAACCCTTTCAGTGTACAAGTTTTTCCTAATGTCTAACCTAAACCTCCTCTGGCCCAACTTGAGGCCGTTTCCTTTTGTCCTATGGGTTGTAACTCGTGAGAAGAGACCAAGGCCCACCTCTCTACAACCTCTTTTCAGGCAGTTGTAGAACGCGATAAGGTCTCCCCTCAGCCTCCTTTTCTTCAGACTGAACAACCCCAAGACCCTCAGTTGCTCCTCAAAAGACACATTCTCAAGATGCTTCACTGGCTTTGTTGCCCTTCTCTGGACCCTCTCCAGCACCTCAATGTCCTTCTTATACTGCAGAGCCCAAAACTGAACACAGTGCTCGAGGTGCGGCCTCACCAGTGCTGAGTACAGTGGGACAGTCGCTTCTCATTCCTGACCATGCACTGTTCCAATGTATGCAGCTTCTCTTCTTGCCCAGGCCTCTCTTTGCCCCTTAGTTTTCTTTGTGGATTTATAAAGAGTTGCTTGTTATTATACACAGCCACAACATGCTCTGTATGAGGATACTGGACAAGCTGTTAGCTCTATTAACTTAATAATAGATTTCTGAGTGTGATTTCCAATTAATTTCGTTTTCCTCATTCCATGAGAAGCCAAAATTACAGAGAGCCATATGGTGCTTCATAAATAACAATTAAAAGTTATTTTCTAATCTTCGGGCACTAAAAAAAAATCCATAAAAATACATATGGTTGCAATGACATGAAAGAAATGATGCTTTGGAATGTCTGCAGATGTCCAGGAAGCTCCAAATACTTCCTCAGCCTTTTCTCCATTCACACATTTCTGTTCCACGTTAACCCCTGGACGGTACAGTTAATCAGTGTATGCCTCAAAGATCATAATTATGATCTTTCTTCTGAAACTGGAACTTCACAACAACAGCTTGTGTGAAGATCTGTGTAACACGATTTGTGTCATGATTCTGATACTCTTTGTCTTTACCTAGTGCATGGATTTGTTAACAGTTTTAGTTCCTACCGAGCCATAAGTATCTGCAGAGCTCCACCAGCCCGAGAAGTCACATCCATGTGTCAGAGACTAGACTCGGATCTGGGAGTCTGACAACTTACTACAGACTATAGGAACTTGTCATTTTTCAGAGAGCAAGAATTCAAACTGTCTAACACAGGCACGCCGCTGCAATTGAGAAATTCTACTCCAAGTAAATGAAACTGAAGTTGTTGCTCTAAATGACCCCCTAACAGCCACCTTCTTCCTTCCTGCTCTTTATTATGCCTTGTCTATGTGCTGATTGTAGAGCAATTAGACCTGTGAGTACTTGACGTCAGATAAAATTTCTTTTTCTTACTGTAAAACTGAAATAACAGAGCTACCTGCATCATTGGACTATTTTGAAATAAAACATATGTAAGAGGAGAAGCTTCCTCAGAAGCATGTTGGATAACTGCTTTTACTAGTGCCCACTGCTGGAAGTCAAACTGATGGGCAGAGGTATTTTATTGTCTGGCATGAGAATCCAGACGTGCCGAGCATGCACTGGCCTTGGGTACCTGGAAAGTGATATTCACCTCCAGTACAGTCAGATGTGAACATGTTAACTCATAATATAAATTATTCTTATCATCTGCACATCCCCTGGGGATAATATTAACAAGAGATTTTGCTAAACAAAAAGCATTAGGAAGAAAATATATTATAAACTTAGGCACCAAAGGACTATTTTAAAGTCATGGGGACTGCATCCCTTTCAAAATACATCTATCATTAAATCTGCAGAATTCTTGCATTCAAAAATACTGTATATTATGGTCTCTGTCAATTCTCAAGAGTGTGATTTTGTCAAATTCATCTTTTGTGAGAAGACATTTTGAGGCTACGCTGAAGATAAGCCAAAGATAAGAAAATTTAACATCCTTTCAAATTCATATTCACAGAACTATTTTTCCCCCTAACATCTATGCACTTCTATATACACACACACATATGCAGGTCTACGAACATAAAGCTTTCATAAATCTAAAAACTTAAAATGGAATATGCATGCTTTAAATTACAAAATATAAAAATTATGGAGAGTGAAGCTACAAAAGAGGGGAAAAAATTTCTTTTGGTTTTTTTTTTTTTTTTATTAAAAAAGAGCTCATTGTCTGCTGTTTGCATAAATAAATACAGAGTTAAAGTCAGGTCTGTAACCTGAGTTAGTGCTAATATATAAAAGCACTTAGCAAGAAGAATACATACTCAAGAACTTCAAAGGTCTGACTATTTAGATACATATTACAAAATAATATATATATGTACACACATACACATGTATAGACATCTTATAAATTTAGGTATTAAAAGAGAAGGGAATGGTCAACATTGCTTCACAGTGTAATGATCTTTTCCCAAAATCTACACTTCCATAACATATTACAAGTAAGTAGGTCTAACGTGTCTCATCAGCCTGCATCAAGCCCAAAAGACATAATTACTGCTATATCTTACTGCTCAGACATGAAGGGACAATGTCAAATCCATACAGATGTCTAGACAGTACGTCACAGTGTAACAAACGGGGTGTTCCTTTTGTAAAAAGCTTCCCTCTTATTGAGCGATTGGCGGACCTTCCTGGTACTATGAATACCTGAAATGCTGTATTAAAGTCAATCCAGTTTAAATCACTGATCTTGTACGTACATTGCTGGAGACGCAGGAAAGTGAGCCCTGGCGCTCATATTATTTCTTCCTGGAAAGGCAGATATAGCTATATATCTATATCTAGCACGCTCTATACATACATAGCAGTTGGTGCAATCAAAGTGTACGTACACATTAGGCGGAGAGTCAACTCACACAGTCTACCGCTTGCATTTTCTTTCCTTGGTATTCCATTGGGCATTTCATGCTGGCATTTGCTTTAGATTTTCAAGAACCTGCAGCATGGTCTACATGACACAATCTAAGTTAGGACATGACGCACAATAGTTAGCAAGACACTTGGCAACAACCTGGTTGCAAATCAGTTCTCCACAGATGCGTCCTCATTCAAAACCAGCTACAACTATTTAGCGAGATATACTATCTCAAAGATAGTTGTAACCCTTTGTCCATTCTGCCTTTCAGAATTGCTTTTAAAAGTTCTCCGGGTATTTAAACTAAAATACCCTATTTTGCTAGAGAAAATAGATGAAGTGTGAAAGACGGTAACAATTTTCTAAGTAACCCCACATAAGTGCACATTTTCATCATTTAACAAGGGATAGATATAAGTGTTTCCTGAAGATCTTTTCTTAAGAGGCCTATCACTAATTAGCTGATTAAGGCTATACAAAGAAACAACTGTGTTTCATATTTCAAGTTTTACCTATCCAATAAAGCCATGGGAAAGTGTGCATCCTACAAGGTCATTTCAAGACTTGAATTTATAATCTGATTCACCCTGTAAACACACCTTCGTACTTTTCTTGTAAGAGTTGTACTGTAATTAGTTACCTGGCTGGGGATAGAAGGAGAAGAATTCAAATCATGTGTTGTCTGCTTACAGTGCAAAGCCGAAACCAGTAACACTATTTTTGGTTGTTAATACAATCACAAGGATAAGAGAGTAACACAGTCCCCATGGCTGACTTTTAACAACTCCACAGTAAAAACAAAACAGGGTTATACCTTAAAAAACCCAAATCATAGAATGGTTTAGGTTGGAAGGGACCTTAAAGATCATCTAGTCCCACCCCCCCTGCCATGGGCAGGGACACCTCCCACCAGACCAGGTTGCTCCAAGCCCCGTCCAACCTGGCCTTGAACTCCTCCAGGGATGGGGCAGCCACAGCTTCTTGGGGCAACCCGGGGCAGTGTCTCACCACCTTCAGAGTGAAAAATTTCTTCTTAATGTTTAATCTAAATCTCCCCTCTTCCAGTTTGAAGCCATTACCCCTCGTCCTATGACCACATGCCCTTCTAAAAAGTCCCTCTCCAGCTTTCCTGTAGGCCCCCTTCAGATACTGAAATGCCGCTACATGGTCTCCCTGGGGTCTTCTCTTCTCCAGGCTGAACAACCCCAGCTCTCTCAGCCTGTCCTTATAAGAGAGGTGCTCCAGCCCTCTGATCATCTTCATGGCCCTCCTCTAGACCCGCTCCACCAGGTCCACATCCTTCTGGTGTTTAGGGCTTCAGAGCTGGAGCCCTGCAAATGGTAACTAAAAGGAGGATAAATAAAGGTTACTCTTTGTATATTAGTGACATTATAAACCTCACCAATGCTTTAACTCCCAACAAATACTGAAAAACAGCATCTTACCTGCTAAATTACTTACAAAACACTGCTAATTGTATGCCTTGGTGTAGTCATTTATCCCAAAGCAACATTTCTAAGAGCAATCATTGCTTTCATTTAAATTGAGGATATAAAAGTTATTATCAACCATATTCATCATTTTCCAATTTTTTCCCCCTAAGAAACATTATCTCTAGCATGTGTCATAAACAAAACCACATGAATCTAAACTGTTTCTTATTTACTTTTTTGGCACTTTCTTTTTTAAAATTATCTAATTTTTTCTTCTTTGTATATATGAATTCATTGTTTCACAAGGGAAGACCGTTTTTCAAATTCATCACAAATGTAGCTGTTCTGATATGAATAGATTTTTCTTCAAAGTAAATCGGATGCACAGCCTCTGAACTGGAGTTTTAAAGCCAAACATATTGGATACATGAGAAATTAAATCAGATAACAGACACAATAATTTTCTTTTACTTTGTTACCACTGATCTGAAACTGAACATCTACAATCATGTCTTTCCTTTCAATTGACTAACACCAAACTGCTTTTCTGACTTAAGCCTGTATTTGCTAAAGGAATTTTTAAGCAGCGGCAACTAAATTACGGTTAGGTCCTACTCACTTGCAGCCTGCCGCAAAGTAGAAATATCAAGTTTCCTGGGTTTTCAGCAAAGGGAACATTATTATAAGGCAAACAGTTTTAAACCAGGCATGTACAGTCCAGGAGGTTCCTCCAGTGCATTGATGATAACTTTTTGACTCAGGTAGCGGAGATGCCCACAAGGAGAGGTGTACTATTGGACCTAATACCGACAAAGAAAGAGGGAGGACGTTAAGGTTGGGGGCAGACTTGGCTTCAGTGATCATGACAAGATAGAGTTCAGGATTTTCAGTGGTGCCTGTGATAGAACAAGAGGTAACGGGCACAAACTTGAGCATAGGAAGTTCCATCTTAACATGAGGAGGAACTTCTTATCTGTGAGGGTGGCAGAGCACTGGCACAGGCTGCCCAGAGAGGTGGTGGAGTCTCCCACTCTGGAGACAGACAAAACCCGCCTGGACACCATCCTGTGCAACTGCTGTAGGTGAACCTGCTTTGGCAAGGAGGTTAGACAATATGGTCTCCGGAGGTCCTTTCCAATCCTGACCATTCTGTGATTCTGTGAAACAAAACCTTAGTACGTCAAAGAATAATGACCTGTGTAAAATGAAATGCTTCACCCTTCAAGGCAGCCTGTATGGTACCCCAAAAGGCCAAACCAGAAGACAGAACAAAACATAAAGGTCCACCATCCCCAGGGCAAAGCACCGTCAATGTGATTGTAACCTAGGAAAACTGTGGAGGGGCAAGGGACCTGGTAGCAAGAGAAGAATATCAGTGATGAACCTGAACCATCTTGCAAAATAAAGTAATTTCCCTTAGGAATGGGTTGTTTCATAGCCCTGTACAGCACAGCTCTAGAGAAAAAATTCAGCCAGCAGTGCAGAAAAGGTGTTGATAGAACAAGACATCTGAGGCTCTGACCTTGGCCACCCATATTAGTCATGTGTGCCCCATGCAATAAACTTTTCATAAAGCTCTCAACTGTCCTAGACTAATGAAAGAAGAAACAGGACAACAAATAAAATTGAAAGTTAAGAGTGGATTACTTTCAGCAGAAAGCTACAGTGAACTTCTGGACTCCTGTCCAAGAAGTGAAGCGATAAAGTACCACAATGACATCTATGACATCGTAGACTGAGCAGGTAGAGTTGGCAGTTTTCTGTCGACATCTCCTAGGAACTATTCTGTTACACAATCAATTAAACAAACAGACAAAGAAAGAAAAAATTTGCAAATTAGTACAGTTAGAAAACCAAGCTCATTTCATTACTACTATAATTATTTTTCTATGTGGCCTCTTTGTTACCTAATTCAGAACACTATTTTGTCATCAGAAGGTAAGATTTAACACCACAATAAACAAGCTGCAAGTAGTTGGAAGTGGCTCAAAATCTACACAGATCAAACACACAACCAGATTTTTATTGCTTATACAATATTGACATCCACCTTACACAGCTATTACACAGGCACAAAAATTTAAGGTCTAAAAAATCAGTGAATTTGCTTTCAAAGCTTTCATTGGACACACTTGACTTGAAGAGGTGGTCCTGAAGCTTCTCAGTGCTTGACGAAGTCCTGATCAAAGATTACAGGCCTAAGCTTTATAAATCACTAGTCATTTGTGACAGTCATTTGGAAGCATTTTCTACAGGTTCTGTTTTTCAAACGCTGCAGTGCAGAGTACCCTTCCCTGACAACACCAGACTCTCCAAAATACCCCAGAGCTGCCAGCTACAATTGCTGTTTTTGAAACTTCAGACCATCTGTATCTGAAATGAGCATTCTGTAGATAGTTATTTGCATCTCTACCATGCCAAGACATGCCAAAGTACAGAGTCCCAAATGTAAATGCATTCTGCCTGCATGGGTAAAGACCCAAACAGACTGATTCAAAACATACATACAAAAATATTTTCCTGCAAAGATGCACCTCAAGTCAGACACAGCCTGTTTATATGTAGTATCCACTGAATTAGCGTTTAGTATAGTTATAAAAGTGATGCCTACACAGTAATTCTCTCCAAAAAGTGGAAATACATTCAAGGCAAATACTTTTGTAATTATTTTCAACATTTTACATTTATGCAGAACACGCTTCATAAAGGTCTTCCAAGTTGTTTTTCAGTTTGGGGTGGTTGTTTGTTTGTGTGTTTTAAAGATAGTTTTGCCTCCCTGCTTTTTTCCTCCTGACTCTTTAATCTCCTCCTCTTGTAAATACGAGCCTATAAGAATAAATCATGTTTTATTTATTAAAGGTAAAAATATGATTCAATACAAAGCAGAACAGCCAATCTCCATACAGTTTCCCTCCACAGTGACTGACATTAGTTTTTATATGAAGATTCAGGTATGTATCCAGCAAGGTGTTTAAGCAAGAATGAAAGTACTCTAACTGTACATGGGACTGAGTATTTCTTCTCTTGCATTACATAACATGCTTAAAATAAAGTGATAGCTTGGGCCAGTTCTAGTGAAGTAAAATCAATGACAATTTAAAACATAAGTATTCTGCAATGAGGAACTTGACACATCTGAGAACTCCTGCCTATATTAGCACCAAAGAACTCCACAAAATTAATATAAAGGAGTATTTTTTTACTTTTATATTCAGGTCACTTTTACTCCCAACATTGATTCAGAGGGAAAAAAAAATACCTTGATTCTTCCGTAAATATATTCTGCTTGGAAAAGTGCCTGTATGAAGCACACCAGGGAACAGGAGTGCAAGCAGCCCATATCACCTTGCCCTTTGTTTAGATTGTCAGTTTTTCCTTTTGATCTTTCTTTGCAGTTGAAGAACCAAAAATTGATTTTCCCAGTTGAACTAAAGTAGAAAAAGGACGATGTTTTATTTAAGATCCTCCACTCCAGCACATAAGCCTATTTCTTTCTTTATATACAAAAGAAACTGTCTTTTTGTTCTTGTAAAAAAATATTTTCAAGTGGGGAACGCTCTCATTGTACTGAACGTGGTTTCATAACAAAAAAGAGAGGGGGGGAATGTGTTTAAAACTCCCAAATATTGGCCTCCTGCAGAGGAACACACAAACCTCACAAACCTTCTGGAGCTACAGAAACTGAGCTTCAGGGAAGCAGCAGTCATACTTGTTAGGTGTTTGCATAAACTTATGCTACTAGCAATGTTACACCCAAACCCTTGTTTACAGGCAAAGAGAAAGCACAGCTTACATATTTAGATACGTAGAACACCCAGAATATATTGTAAATATAACCACAATTTTAACAATTTGATAAAAAAAATAATTTTTATTCCAGATTTACTTATAGAACAAAAAAGAATACCTGTATGTGAAAAATTTTCAATAATAATGGATTAAAATTGTCATACAAATATTTCCTAATTTCTACCCCTTTTCCTAGTGTTACACTTATCCTTCCAGGGCTATTCTGGGTCCTAAGGTTGACAGTTGAATTCTGGTCTAGAGCTGTTAGAGTAAGTCATCACCGTCTGGAGTCCTTGGGAGGAATATGATGTTTATTTTGATGTGTCTTCTTCCTCACTCTAGGATCCACACACTTTTAAAACTTGCTCTTTTTTTTCACTGGTCCACGGTCATCTGAATTTACTATATACACTGCCTTTTACAGATATTAGCTACCAGTTCAGTGTGTCCTTGTTAACGCTAGAACTGATTTATCCTCTGCATTTCTTTATCTGCATTTATCTGCACTTCTTTAACTGCCCATTGGGGAGTTACTCACAGCTGTGGGATCTCCAGCACCAGGCTGTGCTCTGTCTCTCATCGCCCCATACCTATACTCTGCTACACCCCACCCAACATAACAGATCTGTACTCCTCCGTAACGCATTGTTACATTAGCCATAAAACCACAGTGGCATCGTACAAACAGAAACAAAAGTAAAATAAGTTAGCCACAGATACCTAGTCAATTAGAAAAAAATGCTGTTACAGCTAAACCGAGTAAATCAAAAAGGTCAAGAAAAGTTCAGAGAGAGGAAGTGTGACAAGCCTCAAATCTGAGGCTCTGCAAACTGTACAAAGCTTATGGCCTGTTGCTAGCAATAGCAAATTACAGGGCTACAGGGTCACATTGAGAAGCGCTAAATAGTAGAACAGCTCCTCATTTTGCTCACTGTTACACAGTACTCATGTACGGAAAACCAACAGAACAGCTGTGCAAATCTCAGACGCTATGAGACTTGCCCGTGTCTCACTGAAGACTATTTAAAGATACAGTACCTTTTAAGAGCAATCTCAAGTCACCAGAGAAAGCCATGACTTCTAAAAAAATAAAGTATATTCCATTTCATGCTTTCATATAATTCTCAAAGATAAACCTCATAACTTGAAAGTTTTGATGCTTTCCCATGCTCACCATGCAGTCAGCGAGCGCCTTAGACATCTTTCATCAGGTGGTAATGCCATCTGTCATCTGGTTTAAATACAATAGTTAATCGTCGAATGAGAAATACTGTGTGCTCTAGTAGGCTAATTATTATTAAATACACATTTTAACCCATTGTGTAACCAAAATTATTGACTTCATTAATGAATTTCTTTGATTGCGGTCACAACTTGCACTTCAGAATAAAGTGTCAATATGGGTAGCAAACAAAATAAGTTCCCTAACACCTACAGGTATTATTGGTACTCATGGGCTCCAAATTTCCTATGTTATCTCCATAACTTCGTACTACATCCTTGAAGAAAGTTGAGCTTACAAGCTGCTGAGCAGCTCTTGAACCTCACAGGAAAGCTGAGGACACACACCTTCACAAATGCCCCCTCAGAAGCACAAGAACCCCCTGACCATCACAGGCTTTCCAGTGCTTCCCTTGCCTGCTCCAGTCTTCCTAATCTCTCTTTTTCTGTGAACTTGGAAAGGCTTACACAGCTTTGCCCAAGCATTTCATTTGAATCAATCCAGCATTTGATTTGTCATATAGGATTTTATTCAGAACAGTTTGCTAGATAGCATACCAAATTCTGTATAACTCCGGCTGAGCAGTCTGTAGCGAGGTCTACCACTGAGAAGTTTAAATCCAAGGAATACAAGCTGCGATTCCCCTTAAGATATATAATTACCTTTTTCGAACTTGCAAAGAGGAGAATACACCAGACAACCAAGCTCTGGTACCAAATAAGGCACTTTTTAATTGGTTAAAAGATACAGAAAGCACTACATACAAGGGAACTGGGGTTGTTTAGCCTGCAGAAAAGGAGGCTGAGGAGAGATCTTACCACTCTCTACAACAGCCCATAAGGAGGGTGTAGAGAGGTGGGGATCGACCTCTTCTCGCTAGTACCAAGCGACAGGACAAGAGGAAATGGCCTCAAGTTATGCCAGGGTAGGTTTAGGAGAGATATTAGGAAAAATTTCTTCACAGAAAGGGTTGTTAAGCATTGGCACAGGCTGCCCAGGGAAGTGGAGGCATCGCCATCCCTGGAGGTACTTAAAAGACAGGTAGACATGGTGCTGAGGGACATGGCTTAGTGGTGGTTTTGGCAGTGTTAGGTTGACAGTTGGACTCTATGATCTTCAATGTCCCTTCCAATCCTATGATTCTATGATTTTTAAGCCTCAATTATTAGTAGTGCTGAACTGGTTATTTAGAAGGCTACATGCCTTCCTCATACAGTAGCCTGTCCCATGTAGACCTTTCCTAGTCCTTTGAGGGAATACAAACATCCTACTCACCAGTTTTAACAGCTTAGCATTTATATTTCAAGTTCCAATCACTATCTTCACAGCAAAGATAACTATATACATTACAGTTAGACTTCATGTTTTTCAGGTTTCATAACATTAAATTAGTCTAGAAAAATGAGTGTAAAAGCAAGAATGGCATTAGCTTTTGGTCTGGCAGTCAGCATTTACAGGGGAAGATGCATCTTGATAGGACGTTGAAATCAGCAAAGCTGTTTCAATTAAGCTTACTGCAAGACGAGCTCTGTGGGGACTTTGCACATAGGTATTACGCTTGGAACTTGAATTCTACACATTTTAATGAAATTGCACAATGAGTAAGCAGTCATATCGAACTGTGGACTTTGCAGCTTTGTCAATTACCCACATTTAAAGGGATTTTTTCCGGACAAAAATGTAAAATTGGAATAAGCAGCAACTGTGCTGGCAAAGAAAGAGAACCTGCAGCTGATCTAAGTGTTTTGGACCCGTGTTGAACCTATAAAGGGACCAACATAACAGGTGAACAAGTACATCTCAGATGTTCACATTCTTTATGCACAGTGCTGTTCAGCAACTTCTCAGCTTCAGATGAGCAGGCCTGTGAATCAAATCTTTGTTGAACTTGTCAGCAGCAGATGATCAGATCTGTACACCAACTTTATAACCATGGTCCAGCTGAGAGTTTGTAGGTTCAGGTAGTCTGCTATTTAAACAACAAACATGTGATAAAAGCACAATCCCAATGGCCTCTCCTATGAACCCTCAAAACTAAATGCTCTCTCTGACATCCCAACAACTGCTAAGAACTGGTTAATATTTCATTAACTTAAGGTCAGCAAGTTGCTTCACCACATCGGAAAACCCACTCCTCAAGTCCTGCCCAGAGTCACTTAATTGTGTCTGTCTGGTTTACAAATTAGAAGAGGTAACTGCTGAAAAAAATGCTACAGTAGATTATTACTTTTCTCTACACTGCAGAAAATAGTTGCAGATTTTATTGGAGTGTCAGATATAGAATAGGGCAATTTTTCTTTCAAAGGCAAAATTTTTGCGTGACATTTTATTCCTGCTTCTGCCATCTCTTCCACTGCAACCCTCTCACTTTGAGGTCAGTTCAGAACTTGTATTTGAGGCAGTATAAATTACATCTGTGCAAATAACGGTCACAGTTAACTCCCAGAAAGTCTCTTGTGGTATAATTTACCTAAGAAGTTGCAAAAGAAGAGGGATCTAAATAGCTAGAACAATTCTTAGAGAGACAAGAGAACATATAATTAACTTTGCCCAAGCTACTGTTAACTGCACTAATTGCATTCCTTCCTTCACAACTGACAAGTATCACATCATATAGACATCTTCAGTGATACGCAGCTCCTGTTAAATTACCTCTGAACCTCAGCCCTTAAAAATCTCTCTCTAGTATTTCAGTTGATTGGTCTACTTCCTTTCTTCATCAGGCTAGAGTTTTTTTAAGGAGTGCTTACTACAGTCTATGGAAGTACCTACATAGGGCTATTTACAGGACACTAAATGTCAAAAACTCAATGTAAAAAACAGCCATAGATCAGAACCCAAAACATCAAAGTCATGAAAACAGACACAAAGCTGAATAAACTCAAAAGACACAGGAGTGTCATCCTGGAAAACAACAACATAAAATATGAAAACACAGGCAATTTTTTTCATCTCAAAATTGTAGAAAAATCTTTTCGGTACAAAAGCATCTTTAAGCATCTAACTTAGCTTCTTATAGAAGAAAGAAATAACTAAGTAAATACTATCTGCATATGCACTTCAACTAGGAATGTCACTCAAAAGATAAAAATAAGCAAGTTATTTATAGCACATGTTAATCACCATATATATATTGCAGATTACTTTATGGCATGAGACATAAGCCTGCATTTAAGGGGGCAAAAAATGTTACAAGAAATAATAGTTTTTTCTAAGATAATTAAATATGCAGTAATCAGCCTCAAATCTACCTTGTTCCACTTATATCCCAACGTATACAAAAGAAATGCTGTATTATACTGAAGGCAAGATGTGGAAAGGCCATAAAGAAAAAGAAAAATCAACGACACTGAACATTTAATGAGCTAAAACAAAAACCCGTGTAAAAGATTTATCTGTGGTAAGAAGAACAAGAGGGGGTGTTGGACAGGCAGACACAGTATGGGATTATTATGACAATAATCTCCAGTGAAGCACAATACTCACACACAATAAGATTAGGAAAGCTGGTACTAAAATACACAGATGAATAACTGGAGGAATAAAGGGATAAGACTTGGCAGGGAGTAGAGGAAAGTGCAGTCCAGTAATGGTGAATCTTCCTAGCGACTTTATATTGTTAACTATTTATACAGTAAAATTTTCATGACTGCCTTTCTTTCCCCTCTTTGTAAAAATCCTGGTGCTGTTCTCAAGCATTTAGAACAATAAATATGTTTAAGATTTATAGCCTGAAGTTTGGCCCTATTTATCTTACTCAGGTGAGCAGTCCAACTAAGCCCAGGGGAGGTACAAGAAAAATGTTCTCCTTCACAATGACGCAAGAAACAATAGCTGACTTCAACTGTAGGACAGGGTAGAGTATACCACATACAGGTAAAACTGTCAACTGCAGATTTTTCTTAACAAAACAAAAACCCCTTAAAATAAGAGCATAGCTAACTTCTAGAACTAAACTGAACATGATTCTCACTAAATGTTTTTTGTAATGACATTCTCAAGGGTTAAAACCTCATTTAAAATATACTGTGGGGCAGGAAGTCAGATAATATCTCCCAATGGAATCCAGCAGAGTTACAAAGACACATTTCATATTCATAAGTGTGTTGAAATATTTTAATTTTCTTAAACTGCAAATATTTGAAGAAATGTAGATGAAAGTATTTTAAATTCACAGCACTTCCTCAAATATGAAGTAGCAGATTAACGAAATGTCAGAACACCCTCAGCTTCAAAAACTGCTCTACCATTTTAGGTAGATATTATCTACCAAAAAACAATAATAATCACAGCCTCTTACAATCATACTTCTCAACTGCTGATGCACTCAGAATATCAGCTTGTAAAATGCTCCCATCTTTAAAGATAAAACAATCTCTTGCAAGTCATACTAACCTTTGCAAAATACCAGTTAAGATTACTTCACAGACTGGAGGAGGCTGTGGGAGGAAAAGCGGGATGGGAATCACAGTATGGAGGCTGTACGCTGTGCGTTCTCCAAGCTTTGGACAAGTTGAAAGGCCAGCAGTGAGAGAAGATTTCTAGCTTGGTTCAAACCCATGTGCTTTTATAGCAAATGTACAAGCTAATATCCTTACACATCAATCACAGCCCATCCTAAACCACCACCTATTCCATAAAGACAAAAGGCAAAGCAAATTTAACAGAAACAATTGACAGATTAAGAAAAAAAGTAATTTTCTCAATTGAATTATATACAAAAGCGGTTATCCAACAACAGCACCTTCCTGCTGTATCCTGTGTCACCTGGGGGACACTAGTGGAGGTCAGGGAAATTATGACAGCATTAAAAGTAGGGCAATAACCAGAACCGTTGTCTAAAACACTCAATAGAAGAAACAGTAAGAGATGAAACAATAATTCAGAATTCAGTTAAAGAAAAGCATCTGAATAAGAGCTGTTTTTCCAGCGTAAGTTTAACTATTAATTTGAAGGAACCTATCACTACTCAAAACTTCACGGTTTGTACAGTTTCCCAGTTTTACTGTCTCTAAACCCAGCTCAGTTCCTCCTGTTCTTTAACGTGCCAGTCATCCGAGGCCCGACTACAAAACAAAAGGTCTCTCCATACACCTAGGAGCAATGAAAGGGTAACCAGAGCTAATGTCACATTTGCCCCCTTTGCAGATGAAACTGCAGCCTCAAAACCAGTTTCAAGGATAAAAATCTTCACGGTATGGAGGAGGGAACAGATTTTATATTTCTTTGAAGAAATTTCTACCAACCTACTGACCACGTGGAAGAGTTTTGCTAGGAAGAAGCTAACAGACACTACAAAAGAGGCCAATTATAAACTATCCTTGCCTCTGGAATGTCATCACCCCGCTCTTAGATTTTATACTAATTCAATTCAACTTGATTTTGCCTCCCATTAAAAAGTTTAAATTAAAAACCACACACGCCACATTTTACAGACGTAAGTGTCAATTACGTTTCTGACACCCTTATACAAGAGATTACACACTGACAGGCTGATCGCATAGAAGATGCAGAACTAAATAGCGCAGACCCATCAATCTCCAAAGCTTTGTCATCTCATTTCAAGTTTCTAACTAATAAACACTATTTCAAAATTAACACCTAAAACGTGTCGCCTGCCGAAGGTTTATACCATGTAAAGAGAAGAAGCACAATTCTTCTGATCGCAGTCACCCCAAAGATCACACCACCAATGCAGCCGCAGTAATGAGGCCCAGGGAGGAAAAACTACAGACCGCCAGCTGAGAATTTGATCTTTTCCACCACAAGTTAACCCCCTAATATTTGCAGTATTCGTTAGCAAAAATGTGCTAAGATATAGTAACTATAAACACATATATTTCTTTTAAATAAATACATCAGGCTTCACAAAAAATAAGAGAAGAATTCTCAAGTGAAAGTGACACATGGCTTCTGGACAACAACCATTAATTTATACCTTGTCCCATATAGTTTGTTAAAATACAAGTGCAAACTAAATGATTGATCAAGCAAGCTGGTATTGCTTTCAACGGTGCTGTAATTTATATCAAATAAAAAATTTGGATTCAGTTCTGCCTTGAAACACATGCAGTGAATGATGGCAGAATCCTAAAAAACAGCACAATGCATTTATCTTCCATCAGAAACAGACATTCCCAAAAGGGGATATGCTCTGGTATTCAGATAAAAACAGCAGCTATAAATACAGCTGATTTGGGAGGGGGAAAAAAAAAAACAAAAAAAAACCAAAACAAGACTCTTTAGTGTCACAGGTGGATTTTTACAACAGGTTTTACAAAGCATTTGCTTTGGCTTTAATTTATCACGTACATTCCAATGCAAGCCAGAGAAACAAGGAAAAACAAAACACGGAAAAGAAAGAAATTATTTGGTTTCAGCAATTGGCCCCCAAATATTTAGAAGCAGATGGGCATCTAGAGCGTAGAAGGTGTGATTTCTCTCCTTTACACAGCTGCGAGTACTGCAGAGAAAACAATGTTGTTTAGTGTTTCATACCTTACACATAAAGCATGTCTAATGGTTCTGATTTTATGCATAAAAAAATGAAAATTTCATGCAGCTGCTTCTCAATTACGCATCTGGTTATTGTTTTGCAGCTGCAAAACTACCTTGAAGAACTATAAAATACGGTGTGACAAGTCTGGAATAAATACCAGCAGTCATCTTGTACCTTCCTTGTGAAATGTTCATTTTTTTTTACCACCTGTTAAAATTCCTGAGTCAAGAGCTATGGCTTCTGTCACCTCCTTCTTTTATAAACAAAAATCCACTAAGATATTTAACACAACTGAAATTTGTAAATGACCACTTTCTATGGCACACATTAAATATAAAATTCAGTACCCTATTTCTAGAGTATTTTTTACTTTGTGTTGTTACTTCCAAGTAGCTATTTTGGTAATTTGATCAGAAATCCAACTCAGAGAACAATAAGTCAGCACAACATTAGTGTCAGACATCTGAAATGAGATTTTGATTTGTTAGCCCCCTAGCCATTACTCATATTACTATAAATCTATTGAATATGAAGACATTTGGTGACAAAGAATGGTTATAAAATACCCAACTACTGTAAGCAGTCTCAAGTTTGAATTTACTGACTCACACTCAGCATGTAATTTTCTAACAAAGGGAAGAGATAAGAAAAATAAAACAAATCTGTTTTTCATAACAATGCATTTGAAATTAACTATTTCTGCAATTCCTCATGAGACGGAGGGTCCTTCAAAGAATTTCCATATCTAAACTATTAATAAAGTAACAATTTGTAATTTAACTTGAAACGGAAAGGCTCAACTTGAAACAACACAATACCCAGTGGTAAGCTTTGACAAAATCTTTTTATTAATTTTGTTTCAAGAAGAATAAAACTCAAAATCAGTGCTAGGCAAGCTGCAAGTTTTTTTCTGCCTGTTTTCTGGCATGCAGGATGCAACACGTGGCCATTACCACCAAATGCGTGTGCTCTTCGACAGCTGCCCATTTTTCACACGGGTGCCAAGGGCTTACGTGGAAAAAAGTTGCTAAGCTGAGGAGGGGGAAGGAGGCAGGCAGTAAAGCCAAGTGAGAAACCCCTTGCAGGGTTTGCCAAGGATAATGCACTGCTCAAATACTGCTGTGCTTGAAATTCTGCGACTTCTTAGCAGTCTCTGGGAAAAAAAAAAAAAAAGGTTCTTAGCACAAAACCCAGAGGAAGGAGGGAAGCAAGGGGGAGGGAGAACAAGCAGGAATTACAAGATCCAAAACCAACCAAACAAAGCACATACACAAAGAGGAGAAAGGAGGAGTATTTTAGGGCTCATGTCCAGGGGCAAAGGTCCTGCCACACAGCAGTCTGCACAGCTGTTGTGCATGAAATCCTCAAATGGAAACCCTAATTCCACCTTCATTGTGCCTTTGTGTGGTTTAGCTTCCAAGACAGATTAAGTTAAAGCACCTAAAAGCAATCTGAGAGAAAATGAAGAATGGCCATAAAAAGACCTACTACTGAATAGGTGCCATACTCCAGACTTGCACTGTAGCTGTATCACAGCAAATTCACCGCGACTTTCTAACAAAATCCTTAGTAAAGCAGGTTTCAGTGAATACAGGCCTTCAACACCTTTCCTAACCACTCTCATTTTCCATGACTGATTTTTTCAACCAGTAGATGGGGTAAATAAATTGGATCACTAACATATAGATTACTAAGCCTACAAAAAATTACTTTAAACAAGAGTGCCATACAAGGCATCCCCTTTATAACCTTCACTTTTTTTTTTTATTTTCATTGTTTTCAGACGAGTGAGACTTTTTTTTCCTAATTTTGTTGTGCCAACAATTTAAAATTTTCTAAAAATTGAACCATTCCAAACTGGACAAACATAGAAAAATTTTTATTTGAACTGTTAGCAATCATTTGTTTTCTGATCATACACAAAAACATTAATTTCTGTGACCGCTATGTCAAGTAAATGGTGGTCAAAGCAAAGCACTTCAGCAATAAAAAGGTATGCACAGAAACATACAGCGGCTTTTAGCTGCACACAACTGCAAAATATTTGTTGTAAGTAGGGTAAAATATACCCAACTGTTTAGCATAAAAAAAGAAAGAGGCTTTTTCTTGTCAGAACTCATAAAGTGGAAGATGGCATTAGAAAGTAACAAGAGAAAATGGAAACAATGAGGGAAGGGCTCTAAGAAAGCATAGGAAATTGGACAAGGGACAGAAAGAGATTATAACCACAGACAATGTCACATTTTGTGGAGTTTTGAAATGGATGCATTCAAGTAGTGTCTATGAAGACTGGGAGTAAGAGTATTAATAGGTATTTCCTATTATTGAGAAGTTGCAGGAAAATGCAGATTCCCTCTAGTCTTAGATTCCACCACTCAGACAAGGCAAAGTCCATCAACTTAAAATGCGGTAAACAGAATAAGAGAAATACTCGTGCTCAATAATGCTGAACGTGGTTTAAAGGCAACTCATCCACCACTAGTTTTCTATTAAATTTAAAAGGTTGTTTTCTAAATACTTACCCATTTGAGAATAGAATCATATTAGTCAATAACTTACAGCATTATTTTGCCTGAAAGGATAGTTTCAGAAAGCCATAATTTAAGTATAAAGAACTTTAATAAAAGCTGTCAGAGAAAATAAGAGGACTTATGGGGGAACTGTTCCTTAACAGCGAGCAAGTCTGTTGCCTACAGCTCCATGGAACACTATTTCAGCAACACGTGATTTTTCAACATATGCAGAGAAGCATAATCCAAGGTACTCTAAAAAAAAAAAAATCACTAGTTACAACCACTAAGTACATAGAATTTTTTGAGAAATAACTCATTATGCACAGGTGAAAGATTATTACTACACAGTGAAATACACATGAGAAAGAAATAAGGAAATCACATAAATGCTGAAGGAGGCAATTCCTCTCCTATCTATCCTGACAGAGAGAAGAAGAAAGAGAATTAAATCATGTAAGCAAAGTACACGATGACAGTAAAAAAAGAGGTCAGCTAAGTAGGCTACAAACTCAAAGACTGAGGAGTAAATTAAGTCACTTCAAGATAACTTTAACAACAGGGGGCTGGTCTGTACAGGATACTCATAGAAAAGCTCTTCCTGGTATAACAAAAACCACCTAAATTCACATTTCTAGTATCCTCAGAAATATCAGGTTCAAGGATCTTTCTCATTTTTCCTAATGTAAAAGCTTAGATTAAATAGACAGCATTATCACCAACAATTTCTTCATAATCTATACAAAAAAGGACACTACTAAGCTAAAGATCAATTTTTGATCCCTTCTAAACACACACTGCTTTCGAGTGGCTTTCACAACTTGCATCGGAGAGATGAACTTTCAGATAAGGGATCTAAAACAGCATCTAAAACCACAGCCTGCCATCTAAATTAAACATAGCCAAGGGGAAAAAACCCAGCAGGCTGAGAGAAGAGGGAAACTGGTGATCACATGACTGAGAACTCTTTCAATATTCTCAAAAAAATGGTGAATAATAGGTGACAGGTAAATGACCTCATGGAAAGAGGCTTCAATAAACCTCTTCTGTTCTTTATAAAATACATGTTTACCTCTTCAGCCTGATATAAAAAGCATGCCTTTAGTCCAAAGCCGAATTTTATGAGTTCCCTCATGCATAAGGCAATAGAAATAGGGTATGCAGAGACTATATTTTGTTATACAATTTTTTAAAGAAAAGTGAATAAAAGCCTTGCACTCAATTCAATTGCATTTCTCTGCAATAGAGTGTGAACACTGCACCTGACTGATTCCTAAATGTAATGAAACACTCTAAGTGGCAACGGGCAGCACTCTATTGCTTTTGTTAAAAATCAGAAAAAACCTCACATGCCGAGCATCCAGCATCCACTTAGGACTGTCAGCATTTTCCACCACCTCTGTAAGTTCTCTCCTGATTCAAAGAGCCAATTGACAGTACATAGTAACACCCTCCAGCATAATTATAATCCCTTTCAGCTTTGTCCACCCACTAGTTTAAAACGATGGCTCACTTAATAACTTCTCCATCAGGCAGAACAGAAAGAACAGCGCACGAGCTGAAGCAGACTTGAGGGCCTGTGGTGGGGAAGGCTAGAGAAAACGATGGACCCTGAAATGATGCACAGTGCATCTGCCCAATACAAGCAATGAAAATGCGCACACCCTAATAGTCTGGGTATATGTATGCATATATAAGGGTTTTTTCCCCCCTATATCGATACTACAGTATGAGGAAAAGAAATAGCAAGAAAGGAAATGCTTTCTCTGGCTAAACAAGCCCTTAATGTATCACTGCATTAAGTGAAAATCAGATCTGGAGACTTGTGAGTTAACGGAGGAGCAGCCAGATGATCTTACATTTCAGACAAAAACTCGGCTCCCAAATATTTCACTTTGTTCTGCACTAGAACTGTAAGAACTTGTTTACAGGTTGTGTTTCTTCAGATGGCAGATCAAGCAATGCCATACTGTTGTAGCAAAACAACACGGCTTTTTCTTTCCTCTCTTGCAAACCTAGGAATTTTAACATGAAACACAAAACCATTTATGACTGCGTTTCTTGGTATTCTGTAAATATCGCCTTCTCTACAAGAGTTACACCTGAAAATTGCTTAGCACGTAAAAGGCAATGAATTCCTTGGGGCCTAATTCTGTATTCTTTATTGTGTACAACTTCTTTTGAAGTCAATATTAGTGATGTCATTTTAATTTTCTTCACATCTGCCATTCTTATCTTAGAAGAAAAAAAAACAATCCTTTAATTCCATTAAAAATTCCTTGTAGACTGCCTTTTGTGCTGTTGGTAAGTTTTGAAAATCTTTCTGAGAAAATTAATATTCAGTGTAGTCAGTGTACATATTAATAAAAATAGAGAGCGCAACAGAGGAAATGAGCAAACTATAACAAAAATGCTGATACTGGATAAAGGCAAACCCTTTCAAGAACACATGCGTTAACACCTTCCTGACAAGTGAAGACAGCAGCAAAAATTATCTAATCCCATCTCTTTCCATTGCATCAACAGGAAATCTAACAATAGCAAGACTGGTGACCACAGGCACTACAGCAGTACAGACAGCTCTGTCAAGCCTGTAGTGTTTAGTGAAATTGTGAAATTAATTTGTGAATACCACATTTTGTAAAGACTTCTGTGTCAGAAATTTCTATCCCTTTATCTGTACCCCTTTATCACACGCACAGACCCATGCGACTGATGTAACGCTGCAAGACTATAAAAGAAAATAATTGTTTCTCCTGTATTCATGATGACAAATCTATAAGAACCTCCTTTCACAATAAATACTGAACCTTTGACTTCCAAGTTTTGATAACTTTATTCTATTTTTATCTTAAAAATAGATTGGCAAGCATCCTGTCTTGTTTGCAGAAGCTAAAGTTAAGGACAGCTGCGATATGGCATACTACCTAAAACGCCAGATTTTTGAGCAGGACTTGGCAGGGGTGATTTGCCTCTCTTTTCACCATCTTTTACTGCAGAATGCCTGTCTATCAAGAGGAAGCTATCTCCATTGGTTATTTTATTTGGGGGTATTTTGTGTCTCCTGTAGGTTGAAGTTTTTTATTCTGCCAATAACTTTTTACTTTGTGTGGTTGCATATTCAGAGGACGGCAGCCCACATCAAATTGTGCAGATAAACCCAAGTGACAGAGATACTACTAGTCTGAAGGATCATAAAGAAGATAAATCTGGTGAAATCTTGAAACAACGGTGACCATGGTAGCAAAACTTGTGTTCTTGATGCTTAATTTTCAAAGTGCATGTTAGAAGTACAAGGGCAGCACACTATCAGAATGGTTACGAGGACGTTGTTAATTATTTAGTGGATCAATGGAGTGTGTCAATCAGTTCAACATGAAATAGCCTCAACACTATAAACCACAATTCTTTATTGCCCAATAACGCAGCATGCTTGAATGCAATTATATAAAATGAGGAAAGGTACAACTGACTGATAATATTCTGAAGTGTTAAAAAGCCAACCCAGTTAAAATACATACAATTTACCTGACAGAGTTTGATTAGCAAGTAATTAATTTGGTTTTATATTTCACTTTTCGTTAGTTAAATTTCAAGAGGTTTTTTTGTTTTTTTGTTTTTTTTTTCCTATAGACCAATATTTCTGTGATTTGCAAAGCAGGCAAGTTACGGAGGGTATTTAAAACAAATCTGGCATCATAAAACAGAAAAGGTTCACTGCCTTTCATGGAGTAATTTATTTCTCAAAATAGTTATAGGGATCAAGATTAGTAATAGTTATTGGATAGAACAATCCATTTACAAGTTCAATCATGAAGAGGAGAGTTTAAGTGCTGTAAGATTTGTGAAAAACCTGCCACAACTTCACTTAGCATTTCTTCATTTTCTCAGACATCCAGACATGAGAAAACCCTCCAATTCTATGAGCTTTGCATCAGTTTTCAGTTTGCACTGCCAAATGACCACAACAGTAGCATTTAACGTTTTTGTTTCAAATATATTTTCAAATATACTGGTTGACATAAGACGGTTTTGATTCCTGAAAAATAGATCACCTTAATAAAGTTACAGAGATCTAGCAAGACATTACGCGAACCCTATTCAGGTAACATTACGCGAACCCTATTCAGGTACTTGAGGTCCGATGAGACCTTTGATACGAGTAAGTTGTGTTAATTTACTTTCCAGTGTGCAAAACTGAAATGTATTTGAATAAGTGGCTTGTGCATTACGTAAAACATAAAACAAAAAACTTTCCTGTTACTAGACAATTAGACTACAATAACATCTGTCCTCTGGCATTTTGATTTATGATATATTAATAAAAGGTAAATGAAAAGAGGAAATCTATGTAAACTACCCTTAACTTGAAGTAGAAAACTTCTTTCAGAGTTAGAATTGAGTGACAAACATACCTGAACATATTTCCTTTTGAGAGAAAAGGTATTACATAAATTCATTTCTGACCCACATGACAATCTTATGTTCACCACACTAAAATGAGGATGTTATCAGAGAAGCAAAATGAAGTTCCAGAAGCATGGTCTTCTCTCTCAGCCACTGTCAAGTCCCTTTGTGATGGTAGGTAATTCAACTCACCTTTTTTCTCTCCACATGGTCTAACATGCACATGAACAAACATACATTTTTATAATTCTCTCCTACATATTTTATATCTTCATAGAATCATAGAAGAGTTGAGGTTGCAAGGACCTCCGGAGACCGTCTAGTCCAACCCACCTGCTCAAAGCTGGGTCAGCTAAAGCAGACTGTGTCCAACTGGGTTCTGAATATCTTCAAAAAAGGAGAATCCACAGCCTTTTCCTTCCTTTGCTTTTTAATAGAGCAATTTTTTATTTGAAAACAACTTTTTTTGCAAGTTCGTTTACTTCAGTTCCTTAAGTTATATCAAGTATACAACAACAAATAAATTACCTCAGAAACCATCCATGAACTTATTCTGAATTCTGAGTTATTCAAAATGACATAAATAATGTTAATTAAAGACTGCATACAAAAAATTTTAGAAATAAAGTTCTAAAGAAATATTGCTGTTATAAACTGTTGTTCACATATGAAATTAAGCATATATTTATGGTCTGGATAATATATCAAACCTTTTCAATAAGCACCAATTTGAAGATTGTGTACAGCTTATTAGAAAGCAATTTATTTTCCAGATTGCTATCTAGTGAAGCAGATTCCTCCCATTATCAGTCAACTTACTTAGTCTCTGAGCAGCCTCCAGGGCATCATTTGCAGAATCAGCTACAAAGAATCTCTGAACTGTAACCCCATGGTCTGCCATTAGTTTTTTGCTTTGGTACTCCTGCAGGTTCAGCCATCGTCTAGGGGTTAATTGAACAGCCTAGAAAAACGAGAGGGGAAAATAACATAATGCTCATTAAGAACAGTTCATGAGACAGCCAACTGAGCTCTTCCACCTTATGGTTATCTCAAACCAGCAGTTAAACAACACTGTTTCAGAGAAAAGGTAGAATACATATTGATTTAACTAAGTGCCTTTTCTTAACATTTGTGCATTCAAAGTACTCTGAAAGCTAAAGATATTTTTTTAAAAGCTACCCGAGGCTCACTGGGTGATCTTGGCTAGACAAAATGTCTTGCATTTAATATCAATGCAGATTGGTAAACTTAGCTTGAACTCTAAAGTCTATTTATGTTTTTATGTTACCCTCCGCTATAAAAATATTAAGACTGTTACCTTAAAGCAAATCCATTGTTTCTTATCAAATACCCTTATTTGCACTGAATTTTATATAATTCTTGCCTATAAAAATATTTCTACATATTCTATGCATTTATTGCAGCATATCTCAGAAGAAAAACAACTGACATGGAATTAGCATCATCTTGTAGGAAACTATAAACTAATGTACGTATTTTCAGTGGTCTGCTATCTATGCTTAGTTGGTTGTACTTACAGGGATATTTTGTTGAGGACACTAGCACAACCATGTCAGCCACGCAAGGCCAACAACAGTTGGAGAAGAATATACCTTCCATCCTCAACATGCCAGTTTAGGTGCTTGCATGTGCATATATATATGTATCATAGACACAAAGATATGGCAACCTTACACACACACAGACACCACGTTTGCTTGGCTTGGTGATAAACATTGAGTATAGACACTGTAAGTATAGACACAGGATAAATTGTCACAGACAAAAGCAATAATTAAGGAGCTGTCACTGACTCCTGGCAATGGTACAATGGCAAAGGTGGCACTGACACCTGGCAATGGTATAATCCCATTTTGTGCCAGCAAAAGATGTTCTTCCCACATAGAGAGACGAACTGTTGTTCTACTGGCAGACAGCCCGCAATCAATTCTTGGTTTCTCCTGAAGTAAGGAGCACAGTGTGCAAGCTAGCACTATATATTTAGATATGTTAGACAAAGAGGATTATTTACTATACTAATACTTTGATCTCTACCAGCATGATAAAAAATATTATCCTAATGCAACTTTATACTGAAAACAAAAAGCTTCCATGCTAAATCTTTCAATAATACATAACCTTTTCACAATACTAGAATTTTAAATGCTGTGCTGTATCAAAAGCAAACCTCCGCCTGTTCCTGCTTGCTTTGAAACACAGCACAAGAGATCGATGCATAAAGAAAATACAAACCCCATCTTTTACAGTACATAACCACATTTTCTGTAAAAGTGACTCCCACAGAACTTAAACGGTTACAAATAGCTCAGAATGACACGTTTTAAATTCTTTTAACCATAACCTGGTTAACATATTTTAGAAGAATAAAAAACTACATATTGTCAGTATGCTTTATGGCTATCTAATTCTAGGCATCATACAGGCACCTCAGCATGTTTTATATTCCTCCGTGTTATTCACAGACAGTATGTTATTACATTTATGCAATGCCTTCAAATGTAGGGTCAAAATTTAAAGTCACTTTCATAATTGTTGACATTTAATTTGTTTTCCTATTACAAGTTCTCTGCTAGGCTCTAACAGCTATTAATTCATGACCATTTCCACAAAGGGATTAACACGAGGAACTGAGAGGGACCTTGAAGGTCAATTCTAGCCTCATATAAAAAAAAGTCAGAAAATTTCAACCAAAAGCTGATGCCACAAGCCCACAGTTCCTATCAAGATACAGAAGAACTTTTGGCATGACTGAAGAAAATAGAAGTTTTGTCCCTGCCAATCATTTTCTCTTTTTCATTGTTTCTTTAAAGATTACCTCATAATAACATTATTATTATTATTATTATAATGAGGACTTCAGAATACATCGTTATTGATACATGCATATAATCCATACATATACACACACATGCACACTGAAGAGAAGCATCACCTCAATCTGCACAGGCAGCCAGGAGTCCACTAACATGTTATTTGACCGCTACCATAAGGCTCAAAGACATTTCCAAAGGCCTCCCCTTTCAGCTGTAAGCAGCAGCAAAGGAAAGAACATCCCAACATCGATCAGAAGCCGACCACATTTGCAGAGGGAGAGAGGGGAGAAAGGAGGAAAAAAACAATACAAATCTCCGTCTGACTAACTGGCTTTCAGCCATTCTGCTCTAGTTGAAAGTAGTATCTGATGTGTGCACTCTCTCCTCAAGGCCTGGAGCTACAGCAGGAGAACATCTACAAAGACATTCCTCAATCCATTTCTCTTGAGCGACAAGGAATTTACCAATCTGACTTCCAGGGTTCAGAAAAAGAAGCTTACACCTTTAGTTAAAGCGGATCGACTCATACCAAAATAAACAAAACCATCAATTCTAATTTAAATCTGAAAGGAAGAAACCTTGACTTAAACAATCAATTATACTCAAATTCTGTATCCGTACTTTCCAGAAGAAAGGTTAATTCTCCTGAGCTGGAAGTTGATTTGAAACAAAGGATAAGTCTATGCTAAGTTTGACAGCACTTTTTGCTCATCTGCTATATATTTATAAAGCTGATAGATACGGCTCTTTATTTTTATGTTATGCAATCTTGTATTTATTAGGAGCCAAAAGATCTTTGAGACACATGTCAAGCTGATCTTGGATAGAATTAAATAAATACAGAAAAAACAATGTTAAAGTTGCTGTATTAAATAAAAGCTGAGTGAAAAGTTTTACTAAGGATTTCTCTTTTATATAAAAGTATGATTTTACTTTCAATTTGTTTTTCTCTTATGCTTGTGTTTATTTACAACTAACTGGTTTATACAAAGATTTGTACAGCTTAGTAATACAGCCAATAAAATTTTGGTGAGTGAGTTTATAATTTAAGAACAAGTCTTCAAAAGAGCTTTTATTAATAATTTAGAACAATAAATCTGTTTCACATGTATGTGTGACTAAGATGATCTAAATTAAATAAACAAAAAGAAAGATATTCAAATAATCTTATTCTGGGGCAGACTTCTGTTGCTGTTGCTTGGCAAAAGTCTCTTTCAACACATCTTGTTTTCAAATCTTCTGTTTGAGTAGGAATTAAATAGTTAAGCAATTTGCAATGTAGCACAGTGTGTCAACTGACATCTCCACTGCTCATTCAAACCAGCAAGGCTTAAGTAATAACATCTTTTAAGGACTCTCTTAAATAATACGGACTGCAAAGGGCCACCACCTAATAAAGGCCACCAGTGATACCTCACAGCATGTGACAGATATGGAACAGAGATGACAGCAAGAAAAGCAGCCAAAGCTCTATTTGTTTTATGAAGAAAGGTCATCTCCAGTGCCACCCATCTGGTGTGCCTCACTCCAGCGTTAACGCTGCTCCAGCCTAGTTAATGAATAAAGCAAGCGTAACAGATCCAGCGGGAACCTGCAATAAGCTCTGTTCCCAACCACCCTCTTGGCACGTTACAAAAGTTTTTGTACAGATTTTCAAGTTGTAAAACGGCTACAACTCAAAATGTTCCACAAGGATACTCCAAATCATGGCTGAGATGTTAATAATCACATTACATTCACATCCAGTATGTGTGTATATATACATAAGCATATGGATGTAGGCTTATTCTCTTATAAAAATTAAACAACTAGCATTAAGATATTATGAGAATACTTCCTTCATAAATTATGAACCAGACAGGTCTGCAGAACACAGACAGGAAATAAGAGAATAATTCATTTGAAAGAACTGTCAAAGCAGTCCTGAGGGTGACAAAACAAAGATCCGGCCAAGAACTGTTGGCACAGAAAAGCAAAGCCACAAACTTAAGGTTAGAAAGCACACCCATTTTTTTTCCACTCCTGTATTATGTGATTCTAAGAGAGACTATCTTACTGAGTGCCGACTGAAGACTTTCAATCAAGACTTCCCACAAAAGACAAACTCCTGGTTGTGAATGAACTACTCAAAATGAATTAGCAGAGCCTACCACTGTACACAGGAGTACAATATATTTAAGAAACCAACTGTGACAGAGTCTGTATCAGAAGCTCTGAAGAGCAAGGAACGTGAAAAGCTTGCTTTAAAGCACTTGCCATATACACACCATCTGTTTTGGGAAGAGCAGGCAAAATAAAGCAGTTACAAGAGATGAAATAAAGCAAAAGCTTTGAATCTGTGAAGACAACTACTCTTTCAATACCATCTTGAAAGATCAACACAGTTGCAAACATATGCATTTGAGGCTCAAGGCACAAAAAAGAAGTGACCATGAGATATTAGAAATGTGAGTAAACAGAGGATTCCCTGAACGAATTCCCAAATCAAAGAAGTTTTGGTTGCAATAAATAAATGTCTGAATGATTTAAAAGGGACAGCAATAACAGAATCAATTAGTACAAGAATCTTGAAAAACCCTTGCCAGATGAAGTTCCCAACCCTCTCAAATATATTTATACCAAGCATTCATAAGAATTTGACCTGGGCTTCAAATACTACAAGTTTCTTGGACATCATAAATCTCTATGCATCCTACAGATAAGTACACACCTGATACTGAGCATAACAGTGCTACTGCACAAAGTTACAGCCTTAAGACAGCCTAGACAAGAGCCTACAAAGTTTTCAAAGAAAGCTATTTCCCATACCTAGTCTTCTACACGCAGCCATAACCTATCCCTTCCCCCTGAGACTTCTTAGGAGGACACTTTAACGCAGCACAGATTACAACCCCAGCATCACGTGCTTTTGTATTATTTATCTTCCCATTCTACAGCTCTACTCCTGTCAACAATTTAATTGCTCTCAGCAGCATTAGACAGCACTGCTAGAGTCACCAACGCCGTCCTGTCTCTCATGAAAGACAGACTGAGGAATTAGGTAATAAATTACCATCAGGAAAAATAATTTCATTCTCAAAGGGGGCAGGGGGGAAGCAAGCAAAAGGGAAACTAAAGCACAGGAAAGCAGAGACTACCTTTTAAGAATTTCTGTTCATTATTGATTCTTGTCGCCTTCTATTCCCAGCTTATTCCTGGCTTGAATGCTTTTATCTCCTCTCCCCACATACTAGTCAGAAAACCTTACTGGAAAACACCATACATCTCTCAGATCTTTCTATGCAACTTTATCATTGAAACACAGTATGTTCCAACAGTTTAAGATGAATCTGGTTTTCATCTGTTTCTTTATTGCAAGGTTGCATTGGAGTACATGGAGTACGTTCTGTCACTCCAGCCTGTGAAGAGGAGACTGGAAAAAGTACGCGGACTTTATTAAAAGCTGACTCCCTATGTGACATCTTATGTTTCATCTTCATAAGATGACAGGCAAAAACTAGAAAACTCTCCATTGGTGGCATTTTTCTGCTATCCTTAAGACATTTTTTCTAACAACAAAAAAAAGTTTTAAAACATCTGACTAAACTGACACAGTTCTCATTATTGTAAATATACCTTAACCTTGAATATTAACTTCAGCCAAGCTCTGAACAGCCCAAAGAAGGGCTGTAGGTCTAAACATATCTTCTAAACCCTTTTTTAGTGGCATTTTACTTATTAGCATGTTAGCTACAGTTTCTGTAACAAAGAAAAACTTAAAATCACTCCAGTAAACCTTAATGAAAATCCAGACAATATGTTTTCATGGAATGGAATAAAGAGAAACTAAAACTAAAGGATTTAGTCTTTTGAAAGCATATTCTTATTAAAAGGATAACATAAATATCATTCATAGCTCTGCTGAAGACTTCCAACAGCCCTTATATTACGAGAAAAAAAAAAAAAAGCTTTCATATGAGCTCTTTATGTGTGTTGTGTATTGATATATGCATTGTAGATGAAGAGTAACTCTCATTTGAGATTCAGATATGCCAGATAAGTAGAAAGGATGTTTTTTTCTTTATTTTAATTCACAAACAAGCTTTAAGAATAAATCAGTTCCTAAAACTAAGGAAAACATCATTAATAGCACACGTCCATGTTTTTATTTAAATTATTATTTAAAATACCAAAGTTTTAAAGAGGAATTAAATTCTTCCTAATAAGATATTTCCTAAGATTATGTTTCTAACATAAGTGTTTATCAAAGAGATTAATATATTTAAATGGCACTCTATTACAACTGATAATGTTTCCTTAGAGCCTGACAATAGCATAAAAATCCCAAAACTCAAGTAAGTGGAACCAAAGGCCTCAACTGAACAGTAACATGAAGTGAGATGAAGGCAGAATTATTTAATCAAGTACAAGTTTCACCCTGAATTGTCTCCTGCTGGCTAGAATTACTTGGCGTTTTCTAAAAGCACAAATAATTGGTATGGCTGGGGTTCACCTCTAATCTCCCTTCCCTTCTCCAGCCTCTACAATTTTTGTTACCAGTCAGAACCACACTAATACAAACTAAAAGTCTATTGAGTAACAAGCATTTCGGAAAACTACTGTTACTAGTAATTGCGTATTTTGTTCTGAAAATGCCTTCTGTTCAAAGTTACTTCTTGATATAACTAGATACCATGTTTGGTCCAATTATGTACATACAGCATTATTAAAATGAGTGGCATATGCATCCAGAAATCAAACATCTCTTTTTGACCATCTTAACAAGGCCAGGTGTTACCTAACTGTATCAGTGGTTTATTGAATACTGCTAGAGGAAAAAATTGATTGTTCACATGACCTGCATAATCTCTTCTCTACCACATTTTTGTTTGTATGTCTGGGTTTTTTTAATATAAAATGCTAAAGGCTCTGCACAAATAATGTATTTGGAGAGTAGCTTCATTATTCTTCCCCTATTCAGTTTGCCAACTCTTGAGCTGTCACATGGCAACAAAAAATAAATTGCATTACCTGAATAATATGGGCCAAAAAATATCAACATAGTTAAACAGGAGTGGAACTACAAGTATCCTTTATAGCAGAAACTGCTTCATTATAAGTAAAACAGATTTCAAAAACTCTGCAACAAAGAGACATCTTTGTCCTTCTATATGCAGCATTAACTACTCTGATGTGCAACATCTTTCAAATGACCCAGGAGGTATCTTCGGAGTGCTTGTTTTTGAAAAAAGAAAACACACATGCATAAAACCAGGAGAAACTGTCTTAATGTATTCCCCAAGAAGTTTGAGAATTGCATGTTAACTACTTCAGCAAAACTATGCTCAGAAACAAATGTTCCATATAATCATAAAACAAGAGCAGCATCAGTAATGCAACCTTCACCCAACTAGACTACTGATTATTTCTTATCCGAACCTGTATGCTGAAGTAATACCTCAGTACAATGCTTTTTCACTCTTTGGTCTCCCTGGTGAAACCTCTAAGGTTGACTCCAAGACTGATGATTCCACATAAATTCTGCTGTATATGGTGTGTATGCGGCAGGTACCAAACAATGTCACACTGGGGCAGGTAAGATAAACAGACAAGCTTTAATAAACAAACACGCAAAAAATGCCACGATGACATGCACTCATGCAAAAAAATCAGTGGCTTTTTGAAGCCAAATCAGCTCACAGCAGAGCCTTATCAGTAGCTGTGTCAGTAGAACAACTGAAGCTTGTGACGGGAACATTTTTAGTCAGCTGTATCGCCAACCGCTGTAACTTCGCGCTTGCCCTTCGACTCAATACTAAGCTACTCCTACAAGATAGCGTTCTTCCAAAAAGCAAAATAAAAGTAAAACAAGTTTTGAAAATAGTAATAAGGACTGGAGGACACAGCATTTTCAGGCAGACCCCACTACCTGCCTGTAGAATTCTCACATATTTTCTTCAAACATGAATGAATCATTTAACTCTCTTCTGTAATAAGTATATGAAAAAAGTGTTGAAAAGAAGAACTGAAAGGTCAAGTCTGACAAATAACCAGACTCAAATTATGACCTCTATAACAACCAAGACCTTTTGATCTTAAGAAAATGAATTTCAAAACATTTTCTGCAATTTCATGCCTAATTCCACGTGGAACTACCTTTGCTAAGCATCCACACTGACTAAGTATTTCACCATATCAAGTTCAGTGATCGAGTTTAGACAATTTCACTAAAAAAACCTAACCTTAAATACATATTTTCTCTTACCAAGACTCTTCAGGTCAAACCTCTACTTTTGGTAAATGCCAAATAATTCTAGCTATGGTAAGAGAACCCAGTGATAATCAGCACTGTTAAAGAAAACAAAACCACCACCACCACGCAGCAAATTTCTGGGATAATTGAGCGTCCCTTGACACAGCTATATAATTTGAGCAGCTCTACTGTTTACATTAACCTAGCTTAATGCATTTTATTGCGCAACTGTTAAAAGGAAGACACACTTTAGTGATATTCAACATTCCATTTTCATTCATGGTATGAGTGGAAGCCAGTATTAACATCGTGGAACAAAGATGGATCTCTTAAAAGCACCTGACAGTAAAGCTGGTCAAAGAAACGCATACTACTTTCTTCTCCCTCTGCTGCTCTACTGAAGTAATGTAGTTGTTAACTATGCTAACAGATCCTGTGCCAGTACAAAACAGCTCTTACCAACACAAATTACCTCTGCATGAATGCAAGTTGTATGTCAAATACATATAGTACCAAGTTTTAAAAATATGGACTATATTGTAACGGTTATGCTGGAAAGAAGTCATTTGGGGAAAAAGACTGTGGTGTCTATGAGGAAGCCTTTTAGAGGCATTCCATACCCAAAATAAAAAGGAAGTGTGTTTAGCATATCTTCTCTAAAATAAAAGCAGTTAACCGAAAAAAATAAAAAAAAAAAAATCTATTTGCTTACCCAACATATTCTACAGCATTCCAGTTTATTTGATTTGTGCGCTCTGACCTGTAATATAATTCCAAGCGCATATGGAAGAAAACAGATACACAAGGATGACAGTAATGAAACAGCATACCATTCATCAATATAAGAAATAAACCTTTATTATATTTATTGACATACAGCTACTGTAATTGACAAAGTTGTAGGAGAAGTTCCTATCAAAAAGGAACCATCAGAAATACAACTAAATGGCGTACCTTCATATAAACCACCTCGGGTACAGGTACATTTTATTAGGTCATATTCTTGAAATATACCACATAAACCACTGAAAACAAACTAAAATACTTATTTCAGTTTGCTGGCAGTGCTGACACAGAGAATAAGTATCCGTAGAGTTAGTCTGACAAGAAACAAAAATTTAGAGAAAAGGCACTACACTAAACAGAAAAAGTTTATCGCAAGTGTAAGCCATAAAAAGCAAACATACAGAGATTACCAGACTTTGTTCTGCAGGAAACCAAGTATTTCAAGCACAAAAGCAAACGGACAGACTCATGATAAGAGTGACCGGCTATAAGGTCTGCCATGTAAAGTCAAACCACACACCCTTCTCCGCAAAGATCATTAATGCCACATACCTATGGGTATAGTATGAAAGAGAGGACAACAAATGTCCTTCCCAAGTAAGTCGCGTTGGCTACCACAAATCAGTAATTTTAATCTTCCAAAGCAGGAGTTAGCATCCAGACCACCCTAATTAAAAGCCACAGAGGAAACCATTTTCCATCAACATCCCAAATTGTTCACTTTAGATTGCATACAGTGTGTCAGTGAGGTCCCTTTGGTATCAGCAGAGACCAGCAGCTTCATCCAACACCGAGCATTCTGAGCAAAGCCTCAACCTAGTCTTCTGTAGTATATTCATAAAGGATAAAACTGGTAAGCTAGTTTAGGAAGAAGTCTTGAGTATTTTCTTGACAAAACCAGAATTTCCATACTGTTGTCCACAGCAGTTAGGAATTACTTATTTCTTATAGCTTGTATCAAAACACTGCAAGCAATCTTGACCTTAAACATCAGCATTTGATTTTAAAATCTTCCACCGGAACAGCTGAAGACCTTTTAAGAGTTAAGTTCCATTATTTATTCCTACAAATGGGAATTCATTTTAACTGAATTAAAACCAAGGCAACATACCAACTCTAGTTAACGGTTATAGGCCTTTTAGTTTCAAATTTATTACTTAAAATACACCACACAAAATATCTTGAGCACTAAAACGCAGTATGTCTCAGAGAAAAAGAAAAAAATATCACACTTCCCAGTTCTTTAAAGGCTACAACATTTTGATCAATACACTGTAGGGGCAATTTACTGTTTTATACTACTGAACTGTATACTCGCTTTTCAGAATGAGTGAGATCTGTCGCTGCAATTGTTAAGGTTTACGTAACGCTCAACTTCAAATAAAATAAAAACCCATCATGAAATATGC
Organism: Charadrius vociferus; assembly: GCF_000708025.1. Taxonomy (NCBI): domain Eukaryota; kingdom Metazoa; phylum Chordata; class Aves; order Charadriiformes; family Charadriidae; genus Charadrius; species Charadrius vociferus. Next base: position 3,010,364 of record NW_009648041.1, on the reverse strand, counting down.
CACTACATCGTTGTTTACTAAAGCTATACAGCCTGTTCTGGTGGATAATTATTACTATTCCTAACAGCTATATGACTCTTTGAAACAAGATGTCTATATTAAATAACCAAATTATTCTCTTCATATATGCAAAGAAATAGAAAAGTTGAGGGCTTGGTTATAAAAGGAGCACAAACACAGTTAATGTTATTATTACGATTTCTACTGTTAAATTAGACTCAGACAAACAGGTGAGTGGATGGCCAAGAGCTTGGAAAGCATAATTTTTGTTTAAGTATGCAAACTTTAAAAATGTCAAGACTGAAACAGACAACTTTCTGCTCAGAGCTCCACATTACTGAAAATCTAGCCATTATGCTGAGCAAGCACATCTTGATAGCAAAGCCCAAAGTTAAATCCTATTTTGGAAAATCTTTGCCCAGCATTGTCTTAATATTGTTTTTCAATTACCCAAATGAGCTTATTCAAAATTGAGCATTCTGAAGCCTCTGAAAACACTAATCCACCCTTTAAGTCATGCTTAGACTGAAGGAGAAGTGTATCAGCTCAATCCATAGGCAGTTTAGTGACATTCAAAGAGCAGCACACTTGAGTAATCGACCAATTGCTCCCTGTGTGCTTCTACACTCCAGGAAAACTACCGCTGTGTTAGACCTCCAGACTTCCAACCAAAGCTTACACGAGTTTAGACTTCACCACTCTTCCATATATTGCTGACATACTCTCACCCAGCTGTATAGCCCCTCTAGCAGCCAAGTGTTCTCTATTACTTGAAACCAAGGTACTGGAAGACATCATTACTACAGGGCTGTGGTTTCCCATTTCTGCTCAGATGACCCAGAGGCAAGCTGCCACCACAGCTCCCCGGCTGCTCACTCCTGTGCCCTCCCTCCCGTCCCCCGAGCCTGAGGTGGAGTGAACCCAGCAGAAAGCTTCTTTAGCTGCCCACTTAACACTGTGACCCAACCCATCAGAGGACCAGGTGAAGATGAGAGCCAGTGCAAGAGACACCCCAGCAATGCAGTGGTGGGGGCAGGACCAACCCTTCTGACAGTAGGTGGCCCTCACCCCAGGGTAGCAGAGACACTGGACCACACTGCCTGTTGCAAACTGAGCTTGAGGAAGACAACATGAAACTACACGCTAACGACTCAACGGCACATTCCTTCTGAAGCAATTACAGAAATTCACTGCAATTCGTTGTAGAGAACAGTAACACTCCAGAAGAGCTATACTTCACAAGTCTACAGTTTGAAAGAGTTAAAGGACTTTTTTTTATTATTATATTAGGTGTTTGTGTCACCATTTTAATTCTAGTTCACACAATCAGAACAAGTGCTTAGTTAAATCTTCCCCTGAAGACTTTCATATAGTTCAAGGAAAAGCCAATTTCTCTTGTCATACTGCAAGGTTCTTTTAATAGGAGCCACTGCAAAACAGAGATAGGAAGGCAGGAATCACAGCAGGAAACATCAAGATGGTGACAAACATCAAAGAAATAAAGGAAAGAGCTTTCTTGAACTAGTAACACGTCAATTTTAGAAAAGAAAGCTATTTTAACTGAAAAGCTAAAGAAGATATGTTTAGTCATCTCATCCTTTTTAGTTAAGAGAAACTACCTTCTCTTCCAACGCCAGGCAGCAGTCATTGTTCTAATGTAACATAATAAAGCAAGGATATAAACTACAGATTTGTTATCTGCAGATAACAAAGCATGCTAAAAACTAATAAATGCCAGCTGACATCACTTGTCTGTTCAGAAACAGGCAGTCACCAATTACTAACAGAATAAGAATTTGTTTAATGATTATGCTAATTTACTGAACTCTTATTAGACAGATATACAAGCAGTATTGATGAGTTTCATAAGGCATTATAAAGTATGGTTGAATTGTTTCAAAACAAATTAAACAGAACATACTGTACACAATTTAAAGGAATAATAAAAGCCTGGTAATGAGCGAATCCACAGGATGAGCTGTCTGAAAAAGGCACAAGTTTCCAGAACTTTATGGACCTAAAAACCTACCGGTGCAGCAGAAAACTTCACATCTATGTGCATGGGAATTCACAGCCCGGGATCCTGACCCTTCTGAACACAGGTGAGAGAACGTGCCCATGTGGCATACAAGTGCCAGCGCTTTAAAAACCCTTGCAGAATTGGGCGTGTGTTAACGTACATCTGCTCTAACAGGGAGAGCCTGTTTGAGAAACTGTGTCTGAGGTGATACCCCAGCTCTACTGAGCTCAGCAGGGCAGAGGTTGGAGGACTCGGATAAGGAACACTGAAGAACGTGGTACATTGCTTTTTCCACACAACCACCTATTGTACCTTTTTTGCATTGTTGTTGCTAATAAATTCTAACCTATCCACAGGAAGGATAGTAAAAGACTGTCCATCTGCAGATTTAGTGCAGTGCAATACGGCCCTGAAAACAAAAGCAGCTATTAAACTTTCAACTAATAATTTCTCTTTGTTTGTGTTGGGGCTGTGTGTAGTTTCTCTTTTTATCTTTTAAGAATTTTAAGTTCCTAAAGTAAGAAAGAAATGGAAATTGTTTTTTCATTCAGGAAGAGAACCACTACAAGCAATACCTGTCAATTTATAATCATTTATTCACACACAATTTAAATGAGAAATATTACTTTCCCCTTCAAATTTCAGATATTGCCAAAGGAGTTTCATTTCAATAATATTGTAGAAATGAACCGCAAATGATATCAAATAAACACCTATAAAATACTTTCTACACGATACAGCCATATAAGCTATGCTTCTGCTTTTTAAGGAAAAAATACAAAGTCAGACACAAGAGACTGCAGCAGGGTGCACTTTTAGTCAGAGTAAGAAGATCTGACATTGATGTGCAATACAGGACAGTTCAAAGTAGCAAGATCCTGCAGAAACCATTTAGAAAAAGAACAGTTTTGGCCTCAACCTGAACAGCCTACCCTGAATGTTAAAATTAACCTCAAAACTCACTAACTAGCTGAACTGTCAACTTTGCAAGGTAACTGAATGTAAAATATGTGGCTCTATTTGAGCTTTTTAAGATTAAAACTCAAATGCCATCATGACTGGGGGGGTTGAACATTTCATTTGCTACCCGCTACCACAAAATTAATTCATTAATAAATATGTAAAATACTCATGAGGATTTACCTCTTCCACCTCTAAACCACCTTCCCTGCCACCAAAAAAAAAAAAATATTTAATTGTAATGACATAATAATCAATATTCTGTTTGGAAACATATAATGATGCTTCAACTCTGAATGGCGGAATCCCTCAGCTAGGAAAGTGTGTCCATCAGTTCCGAAGTGGCTGGATGCTGTTGAGACTTTCTTTGCTTATTTATCTCTTTCATTGAAACCCACCTTCTAAATCTTTCCACAGCAGCTCCAACACAAAACAATATAATTTTGCTGTGCTTTAACGAACACCACAGAAACAGAAGAGGACGCCAGAAGACAGCACCAAACTCATTCTCAACTCTGAAACCTAGATTTACAAAGCCATATAGATTGGATTAAAAAAACTGGAACCGTATCTATTCAGGAACCTTTCCCTTTTACCTAAGTCATAGCGATACGCATGTGAAAACCACCGAGTTTTAGAAGCATCTCAGTTATGTCTTGGGTATTTCACAGTATTGCTGAGAAAATGGTAAGGATTATTTAAGCTTTGCCAGTCTCTTAGTAAATGTACTCAGGGTGGAAGTGCGGCTGAAAACCCTGAACTGCTATTTTAACAAAACCATAATGCCTCTCTTAAGAGTTCTCCTGAATGTTCCTGCTAGCTGTCTACTGCAAGAAACCTTTTTACTTCAAGGATTCCCAAATGTCTGTCTCTATACCTTTCTGTCCTACTGTGTTCTTTTGATTTTTATCTTGTACTTCTTCTTGTCCTTTTATAATCAGTCTGATTGCAAACTGATTGATCCCAAGCCTAACCTCTGCACTCCCCTGGAAACGATGCAGCATGGTGTGATGTTCCTACACTGCAGGACCCAAACTCATTTGGGTCATTAGCTCAAGAAAAAAAGAAAATGAAACTACACAATTCTGTTCCAATGTGCCTTTAAATCACATTTATAAACTCAGCTTTCTGATTTATCCTTCTGTTTACTTCTCATGCAAGGAAGCTGAGACAAGAATGAACTTGAAGCAAGTCCTTCACTCATTGCAGATTTAAAGTCTCCAGTAATGATTATACTTTATAGACTTATTTACAGCTTGCTTACACACAGGGATTTTGACAGCTATTCTGTAAATACACTCTCCTACCCACTAAGCTCCATTGTAAACTTCCAGGAACATGCACAGGGTCAGACTTGAGCTCCTTCTGTCATCCTTATTCTCCTTATCTCAGAAAACCAGAATCTGAGCCGACATCCTTGTGCGTTACGAGGCAGGTCCTAGCAGTTACCACCTGGATGATCTTTCTGGGTGTCTGCAGATACGGTTTTGTGAGGACTGCAGGCCTCAAAATTAAAAGAGGAGATGGTGGGAAGAAAGTCCTCTTGGACAGTAAGATTCTGACCTCACTATTCCATTCCCCATACCTTGCCAGCCTATTGTTCAGCAGCTGCTCCAGTCAGGCTGCTACAGACTGACCTCCAAATTAAGGAGAACAGAGCCAAATCCGTGACACCCTGCATCCCACACCACCACCCAGGGGAGTATCAGGGCTTCTATTTACATGCAAACACCAAAACAGAAATTGCTGCAAATTAAGTGACAGCACACTTTTGACACTGACAAGTTCTCCGATGCATTCTGCTTAGCATTTAAAGGCTGACTGAGCAGAGCTGAGTATACTCAAATCCCACTGAAGTTTACCTGAGCAGTAAACATTAAAAACTTGAGAAAACCCAGCCAAAACATGGCAGGCTCCTTATTCTATGAGATTAAATGAAAGCTTTCTGGTTTGAACAACATGCCTAAGGTCACATAACAAAGAGGATGTCATAAAACAAAGCAGCCTGCCCAAACACAAAGCTGCTAGTCCACTCAAGGGGGCAAACAGCTTTGCACTAGGTAGGGAACATGCCCCCCCTTACTACAGAAAACATTTGCAAAACATTTTTTTCTTGCATTTTTTAACCAAACTTCAGCAGAATAAAACAGTGTTTGAAATCTGTATTGTACATCCATATGTGCCCAAGAAGCAAGTGTGCCTACAGAAGATTTATACTTTTGGAACCAATTTTCAGAGCCTTTACTCAGGTAAAGGAAACAAGAATATGAATTCACAGATTCAGTTTCTGCTTTTGTCAGTGTGCTAGCCATCACTAGCACTGCTTTGCATTAGTAATTAATTTTACTCAGATTAGGTTCATTTTGCTTATTTAAAACTTCAAAGCTTTACGAAAAGCATACTTTCCTGACCTAAAAAGTAAGGGCTTTGAAGTATCTGATGAAAATAAACTCACTACCATACACAACCGCATAATCAGCTGCAGAAAATACCGTAATACTTTCCCTGCCTTTGCAAATGAAAGAAGATTGCTGGTGATACGCACCACCTATTCAAAACATCAAATGAGCTATCTTCTCTGCATAAATCAGAAATATTCTTTTATTTTAAATATCTTCAGCAGAAATTTAATATTTTTGTTCTCATCTTATGAAGCGTTTGGCATTCCTAATTTTTTTACAATATTAAAATTATACTTTTATGCAATTATGAAGAAATGCTTTAAATATCAAATATAGCCAGGAAAAAATAATTCTAAAGCTATTTATATCTCATCATTGGTGGTAAAAGAGTATGCTTTTCAGAGCATCCCCACTGTCAATTTTTTGTACACTTGATCCTAATTAAGCTTCCTGAATCATTAGGAAACTCAAAGCATGGTCAATGGGTTGATCAGAAATGTTTCAGAATTCCTGACTCAAGTAATCCTATCTATCAAAGCAGCTTTTCATGCCCATCATACCCTGGAAGAATACTTTTCCAAGTGTTAGGAGTCACTGATATTTTAAGAACAGCAACAATAAAATGCCTGTTTAGACAGTTTGAGCTCCATTTCTCATCACAGAGAAGTAAATATGAAACATAATCAGTTTTTTCTTCCACTCTAACATCTGAAGTCAAATCATGATAATTTCCATGCTACCTAATTATGTTATCACACAAGATTATGACTTTGAGCACTAAGCAGCATAGCACTGCCAAGCAATAAAGATGCAAATGCCCACTGCAGTAGATAAAAAAATATAGTCAAGCATCTACAGAAACAGTTCTACTGCATGCCTAAGTCATAGCTGGTTCACCAAACTAGTGCAGAATGGACTGTAACCATTTCTATCCTGGAAGCACCCAAAAAATGACTGGTACACAATTTTTGTTTAAATCTGAATGCTTCACATCTTTTACTGTTAATAAGTCTTGGTTTTAATTAGACCATTTGATTTAGACTGACATGAAGCAGACTCAAGGGAAGAAACACACAAGAGGAAGAGAGTCTTCTGGCTGCTTGGGCAGAATTAGGGAGAAACCAGAAACTTCCACAGAATATTCAATGAAAGTATGTTTTTAATAGGAATCCAAAAGTTATGAACATTGTTCCTTCCTTCGCAGATCATTTCTTTATTAATATTTTTCCACTTTTCACACTACAAATTCACCTTGCTGCCATTCTCAAATCTCAAAGCAAGCCTAAGAAACAACAAGGAGCAGCAGCATCTCTTCATCATCAAAGACTCTGACCTTAAAGCGGATTTCTACATTCTAACACCACTGATCAAACTTTCCAGGCAAATAAAAGACTATTTCAAGTCATCCCTAAAACAAAGCAATCTCCAATTTCTTGCTTCCTGGAAATGTAGGCACATTCATTGCCTGTGCTCTGCCATTTGGAATGACTGAGACTTGCAGACACGTGGAAGCTGGGTGTACAGTAAAAGCTAATCAGTGAGCAAAGGGAGTAGGGGAGAGCAATCCTTCATCAGAAGCATGTTCATCGAGTAGCTCTCTAAAAACACTGCCTATCTACTAGCTGATAACATTAATCAGGCACTAAGCAACAGAGGTCACCAGCAAAGCCAATGCCGACCCAAAACGGCTGCTCGTACGAGACAGGAAAGTAATGAAGAAAGTGTTCAGCCGCTGGCAGAAATCCAACCTGTAACCAGCCAGACCCATCCCAGCCAACCTCCCGGATGAGGTGGGAAGTGCCAACTGTGCAGCGTCAGAAACTCCCAAGTGCTCCTCCTGGCCCTGGGCTCCTCTGTAACAAACACCAAGCGAGATATTCCATCCCCATCTCAAGTCTCCCACTGCTATAGGAAAGGTCTAAAAAAATATCCTAGGCAACTGGCTATGATGGATGGGGTTTCAGAATATCTCTTTTACCAGACCTTCAAAGGAATAAGATGTATTACTGAGGTCAAGACTTAAAAAAACATGTATTTTGCTTTTTAATCATAAAATCTCATTTTATTTCACTCTTAACAGATGGCTACCAATGTGGTGCGGGATGAGACACCTCTAAACCAGTGGAAGAAAATACTGAAAAATGACCAGACATTACAATCTATAATCTGTAACACATTGCAAGACCGCAGAGAACTTGAAACTCCTCACTTCCTCATTTGACAGAGTGACACCTCTGCCTGCCATGTTTTTGTCACCTTGGATAAACTATCAGGCAGCTAGAAGATTTTGAAAATGGACTGACCAAAATAACCTCTCCATTAGCACCACACAGAGAAGTCCTAACTGAGAAGACATGGAAAAAATCCCAGATAGACAGGTTATCCCCCAGGGTTTTTCTACCCTTGGTTGATCCCTGACAAAAAAAAAAAAAAGATCTATGCAGCTCCTAAAACCTAAAAGTATAATAGGCATAACACAGATAACAGGTAAATTAAATATAGCCTTAAGAAAACTCCAGTCTGAACGGCACTGATAAACTTATTAAAACATATAACCTGACTACATGGAGGAAGAGGAAGGAAAAGGGGTTTAATCCAATGGAACAGAACTTCCAAGCCCAAAGACTGATGGCATTACTTCACTGATTAAGGAAACTGGGAATATTCCCAGCCTCTGTCCTAGTACCTCATTACAGCCCATACCGTTAGCTATCAAAACAAACAATATCCACTGCTCTTCCCTCAACTACAAAGCCGGTCACCTAACTAGAGAGAGCTGTCAGGTTGGCCAAGCATTTCCCCTTCATAAATCCAGGCTGTCCTGATCTTCACATCCCTAACGAGTTCTGCCTTGTTTGCATGCATGAGGTCCGGTAGTGTCTCCTGTTGTCAGCTCCTCAGTCATCTGCACTGGGAAATTGTTATCAAGGCTCTCCAGAAGCCTCCTGGATTACTTGATTATTTGTGCCCTGCTGTGCCGTCACTCCAGCAGATACTGGAGTGAATGAAGTCCCCCTTGAGGACCAGGGCTTGCTAACATGAGGCTTCCTCCAGTTGTCTGAAGCTTCATCTGATTCTTGCTGATCAAGCTGTCTGTAGCAGACATGTAAAATAACGTCATTAATAATGTTGATCTACCCACTAATCCTGACCCACAGGCTGGGTCATCACCCCTCCCTAGATGGAGCTCTATGCATTCCAGCTGCTCTTTCACATAACATTTCACATCATGCTTAAAGAAAGCTCTAAACATCGGTTCCTCTATTCCCAAAATTTATGGCATTACTTTAGACTACTTTAATCTGAGCCATTTAACTAAAAAACAAATCCAGACTGAAACTCTGCATGAAAGAATTCAGTTAAATACATTCACTGTCTCCAATGTGTTTGGGGTAGAAGAGTTGCAACTAGAAAATTTAAGGAAAAGTAAATTTCTCATGCTGTCTTCAGACTTTAAAAAGCCAAGCAAGTAATCTGTTGACAATAAAAAGTTTTCTTTTGTTTTTAATAACCCTTTCATCTATAATTTCCATAAATATCTACCTGTATCTTTTACCTTTACCTATCATTGTTATCTATAATTTGCACATATATTTTTTCCCATAACTGGAATTTCCCGGACACTTTTACACCAATATTGTGTATGAGTAACTTTTCCCCCCAAGTGAGTAACTGCTTTCTTGGCTGCCACTAAATTAGCAGACATCAAATTAAACTATTCTTTTGTCCATGAATCCCTCAGAGGAAGATCTCAAAAGAATGATGAAATATTCCACCAGTAATTTGTGTCTGGCTTTTAATTTGCAGCTTCCTATTTTTTAGTCAAAAGTCTTGGATAAGCAGACAAACCTACCAAACACGATCAAAAATCTCCTTTAATTCTCCACTCCTGGCAATTCCTACAAAACTTTTGCATCTCATGAAGCATTTAAGTGGACGAGAGTTAAACACCAAAGGTAAAGTTGCTACAGTAAGAGGGAGTCTCTCTTCTCCTGACACAAATTGAGACTCTTGCTCATTGCTTATATTCCTCAGAGTCTATCCACTCCTGTAATACCTTGCCATTTTTCATCTTTCCCAGTTATTGTTCCCATGAGCTTGCTTATTGCTCGAGAATTATTCTAAATGCACGCTGTACGAATAGGTGTTTAAAGTTGCTGCTACTGATGCTGTCAAAACATCTATCCATTTTTGGACAAATAAAACTATTCCATTTACAGTTTAATCATTAAAAAAAAAAAAAAAAAAACAAAAAAAACCCCTTTTGTTCCAAACTGAATTACTGCCCACTGAATCCTGAAGGTATTTCGTCTGTTCCCCCTTCCTTAAGGCAAACCACCAAGTTTATTAACTTAAAACGCATAGGCACTTTATATAGTCACATCTTCACTCTACAAATGCAGAAAGCACACTGCAAAGTTGCAACATTTATAACACCTCTTGTACAAACCAATTTAGCTGATAAGGACATGCATGCAACCTTTGGTCCTTCACTTGTAAACAACACAAATCTATACCTTTTTATTATGAAAATCAGAGAAGTAAAATCCAAATCACTGATTATACAAAGATGCAAATGGTAGAGGCAAATTTAAACTACTCTGCTTTCTAGGGCCAATCAATAAAGCACTCCTGCACAAATTAAAGACAAACAGGGTGGACTGAAATTGATCCGCCACCAAGTACTACCTATGTGCAATGTAAATAAACCCAAAAAATAATAATGTATCACTCACAAAATATTTTAAAAGTGCTTTGCTTAAATGAACCAGCCTTTGAGTGAAAACAGCCCAACCCATGTTCATGCCCAATGGTGATAGTGCCTAAAGCTTTATAATTTTGGATTCTAAGTTTATATGCTATCAGATCACCACAGAAATAAAACAAAGCGAAGTTCAATTTTGGGATACTGACTCTGGTAGTTTAGGAAACCTATGAGCAAGCAGAAAGAGACCTGACAGACACCAGGAAGAAAAAAGGTCATGGGTAAATCTGCTCAACAAACCAGCATCTTTTAACAAACCAACCAGAAAAGTGAAACTCAAAAACTTTTATTTACTGAATATATTTTGTGCTATCAGTATAAGGTTTTAACTGAGGATTTTAAAAAGTGTTGCAACAATAAGTGTAACCACTTGCTGTTTTTCAATTCTTTCATAGTCAACATTTAGCCACTAATTATACAAGAACATCACCATCAGCATAATGTCACAAACAACGCAAAAAAAATACACCACAAAAAAAACCACCAACCTTGGGTTCCTATTTCCATATCATAGGAGGGCTTCATCTTACAGTTTAGAATGTGATTTAATACCATTCATGCAACAGAGACTTCAACAGCACCTTTTCAACAGCACAGCATACCTCCACTATTAAGGAATTTTTCAATGATAGTCAATCTTAACTTCTCTTAGTTTCATGCCTCCTCCTGCTGTGTTATCTAGTTAAAATAAGGTCAATAGACAGCTATTAATTATGGATCAATGTTTAATTACCAGTTCCAAAGTTACTGTCATAATCAGTTGCACAAATAACACGATTCCTACGTCCCATGTTTTATTACAATGCTATGGAGCGGGGAAGTGGTGAGCATACAGCTAACTGATTCACAGATAGCTAGAAATGGGCTTTCTCAGCAGAGAGTATTAAAGAAGGGAATTTTCTGGAGAAAATCCTTAGGGTATATGCTCAAAGCTGCAGATTATGGTCTCAAACATGCACAGAAAGATTGGACTGCCTGAGGCAATAATCAGCTGAGCTACTCGCTACAGGTGTGGTCAACAGCAACAAAAAAAATCATCTATCAGCTGGGGTTAAGTAATCAAGGAACTGTACCTGTGAGTGAGTCCCCAAAACAGGGAGTGGGGAAATCATATCTCTGAGCACCAAGTGAATACACTTACAACATTTGCTGAAAATGAACCTTCCAAACCAGAGAGGGGAAAATATAGTGGAGACATTACCTACTTCTAAGCAACCAAATCCCAAGTGTTTATAAACACTCATCTCACATTTCTGTGTTCCCAAAAGATCTCAACATCTTCACACATTCTTCATAGTATCATTGTTAGCAGACATCAGTCAGAAAGATCAAATGAAAGTTTAAAAAAAAAAATTAAATACAAATAAATTGCCATGCACTGACAATATTCCAGAGAAAAACAGAAGGAAAGAAACAATCACTCAGATACCTGTAAAGAAAACACAGAGTTTGTCTATTGACACTTTATCTAGTGCCTCAGGAGGCAGATCAATGAAGAAACACTTGTTTTTTATAGCAAAACCTTTAAGGAATCCTAAATATACCCAAGCAAGGTAAGGAGTCTCTTTGGGTAAACTGCTTGGGAGTTCAGATAGAGGGCGGGGAGGAAGAGTTTACTTATCCACAGCCAGGTTTAAGACCACAGGTGTCCCAGCTAATTCTCAACCCAATCTCATATTCATGAAGGCTCTCTCTTCTTATCCAATTAGCCTTATCCCCTGATCACACCTACATGAGGTAAAAAAGGTAAATAAATGCAGCAAAGTGCAGCTTCTCTACTTCAAGTCAAAACTGTGAATATTTGTGCCAGAGCCAGATTGCTCCCAAGGTAGAAGTTCCACCAGTATAAAACAACCTGAAAAAATAATAATAATAAAAAAATAATCACAGTCTAAGGTTATGTTTATGTTCTCATTTCCTTCTTTCATCCCAAAAAAGGAATCAATAACCATGTGTTCAATGGAACTGCCAGGGAAGAGTGGGCCAAACACAAGCTCCACTTTGGCATTTCAGTTTTGTCTGGAGTTTGAAGGGGCTTTCCAGTCATTTATTTTAGGTACTTATAGAAAAAACTGTTTGTGAAAGCCTGTAGGCTTATGTATTCCCTGCTTCTAAATGTAAAACCTTAAAATTCTAGCAAAACTGTCAACTGGGAAAAACCAAATAGGGAAACAGTCTGAACCTTCAAGAAACTTTCAAGAACTTAACATAAAGCCGAGAAAAAAGTAAGAATGTGACACTGAAGTAGCTTCTGAAGTCATGAATTGAAAGTTATTTCCAGCAATGTTTTCTGTTGCATGGACAATCATTAAACTCACAGCTGATAGCTTCTTAACAAAGACAGAACTTTCTCTGTTTAGCATTAATGAGGCTTTATAGGTATTCAAGTCCAGGAACTGAAGGTATCTGCAGTGAGCAACCTTGTACACTTCCCTATTTTTAACATAGATAGCATTCAGCAGATCTTATAACAGGAATATTGTTTAATCTCATCTCCCCCCCCCCTTTTTTTTCTTTTTTAATGTTTTCAACATGCATGAAATTTGGAGATGTTGCGGCAGGACTGAGGACCCTTCTGAAGGCTACGACAGGGCTGCATAGTGCACCAGCCAATCTGCTCACTGTATTAGAAATACTGGAGAGTTACCTTAAGCATTTTTTTTATATGATTCGGATTTAATTGTTCTTTATTTATATTCATCACTGAAATCCACTGCATCTGAAGCTATTTTGAAAACACAGGGTTCTCCCAAAGGGTCCAATCCAACTCCCATTCAAATAAACAGCCTTCAATGGAGCCTATTTGTTGCTAGCCAACAAGATTGAATTCTGCTGCAGAGTGGTCCCTGGAGCGTTTGTCACAGCTCTTTACAAATATTGCTCCAGTAAGAGCAGGTCTAAATACACTTGTCCACATGCACTGCAGACAACTGAAATCTGTCTTTTAACTTCTTGAAACACTTGGTCAGATTTAAAATCCAAAAGCACAAAGAACTGGACCTATCAAGCATATAAAAAGTGAAGAGAGTAAGAAGTGTTTAACGGCTATAAAAAGGTAAAGAGCCAAAGGGAATGCAGAAGGACAATAAAATATTTTCATGTGATAGCATCAACTACCACTTATTCCAGCCCTAAAATGAAGTTACACAGTAAAAATGTTTGTGTGTAGATTATAATGACAGTACACAAACCAAACTTCTCAAAAAGCTTGTTTCAACACAACTATGAACATCAACAGTTTTGAAATAATAAGAAATTTTGTAACAGATACAAAGCGTACAAACACCACTCCAATAGTAAGTCATGAAGGACACGAAGAAAGATTTTTAAATCTCAGCAAGTATCTACTCACACAGGGTTACCAAAATAACAAAGTTTAAGACCGACATTTCTTGATTATATCCTTATCATATGAAAGACCTTTATCTGTGAAAAGAACGATGTGACAGGCTTTGAGAAGAAGACAGGTTTTGCTGGTTTATGGTAAATAAATAACTAAAAGTAACAGTATAACTTCTAGTCTGAGCTAAGTAATGAATGATACAAATGAGAAAAACTCTTTTCAAGGGAAGGACTCATACTCTCAGATGCTGTATCCTACTTTCTAGCACAGAAATCCAGACTGAGTGATGAATTTGTAGTTTGAAGCCTGAGACAGTAGAAGATTAGGAGAGTATTTAGATGGGAATTCTATAATGTAACACAGCAAAAATGAAGACCTTTCCACAGGAAAGTGTTTTACTTTGAAATTAAGAACTTGATTTGCTGTTATACCGTACTGATATGGTTCTTGAAAATAGTCTACTTGGACAGCACAGATCTTGGGAGATGCTCTCAATATCTGTCAGAGATCAGAAACCGCACAATATAATGTGATTTATAATACAAGTTCAATACCTCTATTTCATAAGTAACACACAAAAAGAGGAAGTTTTTTTAAAAGTTGGCCATGTTAATACCCAGAGAATACTCTTGAGAATCCAGGTTGATACCCAGTGATTTCCGTGGGTAACTTACAGGATCACTCCACGCTTTGAGAGATGACAGAACAGAGCATGAACTCCTAATTTCCACCTCTACCTCAACTCCCCACTGCAGCACCAGATAGACAGAGCTTGAAACCAAGCTCAGCCAAAGCACTTTCTACACCTCGCTGCGAGACGACTCTGTCCAGACAATGCTCCATACTCAAGCTCTACAAAAGCCCTCCAAGAGCCCTTCCAGAACAGTAGGGAAACACACAAAACCAGAGAAGTTACCTCCAAGCTCCTTATTGTAGGATCAGAGTCACATAAGCCATCATGGCAGGAACGCATGTTATATGGCATCAGCCATATAACACATACGCACCAAACACTGTTGTGACTGACAGGATTGGTCATCAACACAAACAGATTTAAATACGCATGTATGTACACACATAAATATATGTATATACACGATTATGCGTATGTATATATACACACATATACACTGTCCTTGTCTGTGTACATATATATGCACACGCACATGAAATGGACATACAATAAATCAGTTAATTGCACAGAATTTCCAAACCATATACCCACCATTGTAAGAGGAAAGTTGGGTACCAAAGATTTCAGATTTAAAACCGAGCTAGCTAACTTCCTTCGAGTTAAAAGATAAACCACACAAACGTAGATGTACAGTGCAAGTTAGGTTCAGCACCAACACCATGTTCTATCCAACAGCCGTACACCGGCAGCCACGAGCATCCCCAGCTGCGGGCACCTGCGGAGCAGAACTGGCCAGAAACACGCTTTGTTCGCTCCGGAGGCTTTTGCTTCTGGGAAAAATACTTATGCTCAGAAGCATGGACCAAAGTCGATTCCCGTGCAGCTGCTGATCTGATAAAAAGACAAAATAAAGAGGCTGGTTGCCAAAGGCACCAGAGCTGTCTAAAATGTACACATCTCATTTTACCTTAGCATGTTTGCTGTCAAGGCGAATAAAGAACTCCCACTACACCTCAAGAGAGCTCCTGAACACGAGCCCTTCAAGGAGGCCCCATTTACTCTTCCCCATCGCACTTCTGGGAGCCACGACCCCCGGGAAGGCAGAGCTGCCACTGGCCTCCTTTTTGTTTTTTTCTCCCCCCTTTTTTTTTTAACTTGTCATGTATTCCGACCAGATTTCCTCAGGATGAACTATACACTGAAAACAAGATTTAATCAACATTGGTTAATACTCTTCTGTAAACGCTTATTTTTGTGATTGAGCTGTCCCTTTACTTTTGTCAGTAATGACTGAAACGGAAGGATAGACTCTTAAAATAAGTGACAGGGTGATCGCCCTCACCAGTCACTAGGAGCTTGACGTCTGGCAGATTGAATACTCTAAATTGCATCTCTGCCATTATAACTGCCCCGGCTATGGCCTCTGTGACGAGCAGCTGGGAAGCCTCAACCCACAGCCAGAGCCGCAGCCCAGTGTTTGCAGAACTCCCTTGCGATAAAAGGAGCTGCGACTAACAAGTGGGACCCAGGGCTGAGGCTGGTGAGCAGCCAGACTGGGTCCTCTCACAGCAGGGGACTGAAAGTGGGGGAGCTTGGGGAGCCCCCAGTCCCCCCCCCAGCCCTTGGCATGGGCTGAGGGACAGCTCGATCTCTTTCTTGCTACCGTTTTGAGAAGGTGGTTAGTTTGGTTGGTTTTCTTTTTTTTTTTTTTTTTGTGTTCTTGGGTACAGTAAGAAAATGCAAACCGTGTGTTAATGTATTTCTTTTACCTCTGGAATGGAATTAGGTGTTCACCTATTTGTGTCTTTGACTTGGGAAGGGGAGTGTGGGAAATTCAACAGAGCCGACCACATTATCCGTTAGCACCATGCTAGAGCCGGAGTGCCTCCGTCTCTGTTCCATGGGAGGGAGCATTCCTCTTACTGCTCTTGCACTCAGAGAAGACAGCCTGTGACCTGTGAGGTTTCTTTTAATTTACTGCATAGTCCTTTTTCTGAAGAAAATGGATGGTGATGACGAAGAAGGAAGAAAATTAGTGGTAAGCATGTTTCTGGCTTTTTTTTTTTTTTTTGAGTAAAAACCCCTTTTTTTTTTTTTTTTTTTAATAGGAAATAGTAAATTAACCCAAGCTAATAAGCCCTAATAAGCCCTGCTGGGATGTAGCTGACTCTTCATAGGCGCTTTAGTCTGAACGCCACAAAAATGCGTCTGTCCGTTCTTCACCCACAGGTAAAACCCGTTAAAAGTCAAAACAGACAGTGAATTCAGGCCCACTGGGGACAGTGCTAAGACCAGAGCCCTCATAGCTCGTGGAGTTCTCAGTCTGAGCTGTGGCTATATGCAAGTGAGTCCCAGAAGACAGATTTGTGAAAATACCTCATTCCATCCATCAGGAATGACTTAGGGGCTGGTGTGGACACAGGTGTAGCGTGTCTACAATCTGAAGCAAGCTCAAGAGTCAAACAGCAGTGTCTTTGCAGATGGAGTCTCTATGTGAGCCCACCAAACGTTTCTGTATCTTTCTGGTTAACGCACAATCTGCATAATCCACCTATGAGTAACGGAGAGTTGACTTTAAATAGTTCATGCAAACTAACAATTAACAATGATGGTTTGAAATAAAAAATTGCAAAACTTGAGAAGCAGATGAGATACCCTTGGAATTTTACAGCAGTTGATATTAAATTTGCCTTTATTGAAGCGTGCGGAGTATAGCATTAGTTGTGCTGAACATTATTTATTCAGTGTTTTATGATGAGACAGTTGGATAAACAAAATACTCAAATCCCCATCTTCTAGTCTGGGATGCTCTTGTCAGTGCTTAAAACTTACACTCCTAGATGTGTTTTTAAAAAAATCAGGACTGAACAACTCCTTTATTGGAATTTAATCAGCAAATAAATTATACTTCTATTAGAAAAAAACCTGCAATTTCATAAAACCTGAGGTGCTAGAAAAATCTGAAATTGAACAGTTTTGTCTTTGTCATGACAATTTAAGTAATGTAATATGTTTCAATAAAGAATCTGAAGATGCAGCTTTTTGATAGCATTGAGCAATAATGTATGGTACCCAGTATTAACCTAGGTATTACTGTGTCCTTATTCTTTCAGAATATATATACTGACTTTGGTATTATGATGGAGGAAATATAATTTCATTTTTAGTTTCATGACTGTGGTTCAGTAAGCACAGTGTTTCCTATTCATACAAACTATTATGGCTGTCTGCATTAGGTTTATATATATAACAGGTATATAAGCTTTCAGATAATGTGTGTGGATTGCATGCAACGCTATCATTTAATGCTACGAGGAGCACTTTCACTGTGTAATAGAAATAGTGGAGAACCTTCTTTACTTTATTTTTTATTGTTTAGATTTAGTAAATGGAAAAACACTGCAAACGCACAGTGTTGGTTAGTCACCAAGACATGACTTTTTTGTATCTCTTTAAAGTATGATGAGAAAAGGTATAGAGATTCATTGTCTTCATGTTCAGTTTCCTTCTATGTATGTATAAACCAAAGAAAATTTAGATCAAACAGGTCTCTGAAGCATAGCATAGCAACAGCCAGCCTTCTTGGGGTATGGGGTACAAGGATATGTGTGTGGGTGTGTGAGAGAAGAGGTACACAATATGAATTATTGTTAGGAAACTCACTTGGGATGCAGGAAATTGGGAACAGCTAAGGAGTTTTCCCAGCACACTACCCTCACAAATTAAGGAGGGAAGGTGAGTGAACTGCAAAATTAAAAAGGGTAGAGGGAGAGAGGCTGATTTCAAAGGACATTCCTTCTAGGCTTCCAAACATTCATAGAATCATGGAATAGTTGGGGTTGGAAGGGACTTTTAAAAGATCATCTGTTCCAACCCCCTGGCTGTGAGCAGGGACATCTTCAACTACACCAGGTTGCTCAGAGCCCCATCCAACCTGACCTGGAGTGTTTCCAGGGATGGGGCATCCACCACCTCTCCGAGCAACCTGGGACAGTGTTTCACCACCCTCATTGTAAAAAGTGTCTTCCTTATATCTAGTCTAAATCTTACCTCTCTTAGTTTAAAACCCCTTGTCCTCTTGCTACAGGCCCTCTTAAAAAGCATGTCCCCATCTTTCTTATAAGCCCTCTTTAAGTACTGAAAAGCCACAATAAGCTCTCCCCGGAGCCTTCTCTTCGCCAGGTTGAATAACCCCAACTCTCTCAGCCTGTCCTCACAGGAGAGGTGTTCTATTTCTCTCATCATTTTTGTGGCTCTCCTCTGAATCCAGTCCAACAGGTCCGTGTCTTTCCTGTGCTGAGGAAACCCTGTATCTATTATGGGTGTACAGCATTTGAGGGTGCTGCCTTTCTCTCATCTTCCCCGTGATGCATAAAAAGCTAGATTGTGGCTAAGCTTTTTAGCAGTGATCCGCTTAATGCAAAACAACCAGTAATGTTTTTGCAGTTAAGTTTAGAAAAACCATTGTATAAGGCATAACTCTTAAGAACTTATCCTTAAGCCTAAATAATTGATAGCGTTCAAGTGAAAACATTTAAAAACCAAAACAGTTACTTTATCACAGGTAAAACATAATTGTAAGTCTTTTTTCATTTCTTCTTCATTGCAGCAGTGCTTCTTAACAATGAAATAGTATATTCATTTTCTCGTCCACGCAGATTACCTCCCCAACCATTTGCTAAAGACAGATGTCACACCCAGCACATGGATGGTGGATCCAGCCGTTCAGAAAGGTTGTTTATTGTTAACTTTTCTTTTAACTGTAAAACCATTTGACAAATATAAACTCATTATATCTAGCAGAGCTGAATGGAGATTTTTTTGTTAATAATTTTTCCTGAGTAATATATCTGAGCTCATGCTGATAGATGTCAGGAATAAAACCACTATTACAGCAATGAAGCAGGGACCATTTATGTTTTCATGGATAAGGTACTCTTCTAACTTAGACTGAGATAGAATTGGGCCAAATACGTCTTTTCTTATTCACACGATTAGTCTTCAACTTCAGTAGAGTACATGCGAGTCAGGTGAGCCCTCACACTTTCACTTTTGCTCAGTGATAACATGGTTGCTTGAGTCTGGTTTTGACAGGTTGGAGCCTCTTTTTCAGAAAACAGTGGACTGAGCGACATTTCATCATCTGCATATTACTTTGTCATTATTCTTGTGTCATCTGTAGAACTTGAGCTTCATGTCCGGATAGATTTCCTAGAGAATAACTTAATCTGTGTGTGAAAGATACACCACACACAGCATCCTCCAAAAATAATTCATGAGGGTGGCAAACCTGCAACAGACTCACTGCAATAGTCCTGCTGTGGGTGACTGAAGAATGGGAAACAAGATCGTAGACTGAATCTTATGGTGGCACTGTAGAGTAGGAGTCCTGATGCACAAGTCCCTTTCAGCCTGTGATGCTGTCCCAGTCCTTTGGTGTTCCTCATTCCTTTTCTCTGGTCATGTCTGCTTGTCTTCAAATGTAAAACCAAAAAGAAAGATTTATGGTGAGTGGTAGATAGAGCAATGAGTGGAGGAAAGGTAATAAAAGATTAAAATTAAATTAACAATGTTCAAGTCTAGAAAACAAAAGAGGCATAAAAATAGAATGAAAAATAGCATATTAGAATTGTAAATGACCTCCTAGGTCACTGAGTTCTATCACTGCAGCCTCAAAAGTTCCATTCATTAAAAAATTACTTTAATATAAAGTAATTTTATCCAGGGAGGGATCCTGGCAGCAAGCAGGATAGGGTGGTTTTGGCTAGGTAGCATCAAATTTTGTGGTTGCACTGTTTTCGGCAAATCTATGAGGTCTATCTATTGCTGCGTCATCAGTCTATGTATGTAAGTATTAGTTTGCCTTTTTAATTTTCAAATTGTATGCACCTCTGCTGTACATAGTGGAACTTGTATGTGGCTAGGAGCAAAAGAATAAAATGAAGCCTTAAAACAGTCTTTGTATCTTCTGTTTGGTGCTGTGGGAAGCCAGGGTGCTGCATTTTAACACTGCGTGATAACTTTGACATGTAGTTAAAGCTAAAAACTGAAAAGAAGTGCCTAAAACAGGGGGGACTTTAAATAATAACATGTAGGAATAAAGAGAAAAAGTAGTGAAACATCCCACTTTAAAAAGATTTATAGCAAGAGAAGCAACACCAATGGGAGTAATAGTAACAGTATTGCTCCAACTTTTTTTGATATCTAACCATTTGACTCTGTGTAAAAAGGGAACATGCAGGAATTATGACATAAATTAATTGGCTGAAAACAGTAGAAGTGATGCATCAATTTACAAGAGATGTACTGCTACCTTTTGCCAGCGGCCTACTGTATAATAAGGCAGACAGGGGAGTTCGAGTTTCTCAGAAGATAGACTGTTGGTCTATAACACTCAGTTCCAACAATGCTGATAACCCTGATATTGTAGGTAGAAAGACAATTTTATTGAGCTTCTGTCAGAAACAATATGGGACTGTGAATACAAAAAGTGTAAAGATCTGAGCTGTGGGATACAGTGGAAGAAAACAACCTCTCAGAGGCTGGACCTCTTTGATAAAATGTGACTGTATCTCCACAAAGATTTTGAAGCCTTTAAAAAGTATAGACAATCTAAATTCAGGAAAGAAATGTCTAAAAAAAAAAAAAGTCTGGAAAAAAAAAAGGTAAAGAGTTACTTGGGGAAAGGAATGGAGGTTAGAATAGCAGCAAAACAGTGATGTAATGAAAAGGCAGGCTCTGTCATGTGTATGCTAAGCAATTCAGTCTATTACGCAGGTAAACATTCTAAAAACAAACATGGATTTATTAAATATGATGCAGAATCTTGTCTAGATCAATACTATGCTATACATTGTATTTGAAATCATACTTAACAGCAAGACATTATAGTTAAAAACATATTTAACAGCAAGCTATCTAGAGTGTAAAGGGAAGTTCACAGATGAAGAGATTGCCCAGACAGTCAAACGTGGAACATCCATACCCGAGGGCACATGCTTACTGATAGGAATTTGTGAACTGTGTGTGCCGTGCAGTAAAGCTCCTTAACTATTTCACGGCAGGGCTGGAATACCCATGTGGAAGAATAAAAGCAAGATGTCGCTGCCTTAAGAGAAATTATTTGGATGCTGACAGAACAAGCTTTATTGTGTAGGATTGTTTGTGTCCTGCACTGTATCTACAAAAAGGTGAGCGTTTTCCAGGGATGAAACCTGGATACTGCTTGAGACTGTAGACAGCTGTAACTACAAAAGCAGTGTTTGCCTTTACCAAAGGGAGGCTAGGGAAATTAGGAAATCTTTATGTGTTCACATCACATCTAATCCATGTTTTAATTCACAGGTTGCAAAATACCTTATAGCATGTCATCCCAACCTGTTACAGGGCTTGAAATTGTCTATTGTAATTAATTTCTAAACCTGTAAGGTGAAAGGGCTGCTAATATGTGAGGGGTAATTTTTTCCTGATGAATTTTATGGATTGTGGAGGGAGGGAAATTGATTTTTCTGCCAAATTAAGTATTGATTTAAAAGTAGCTTTCTATGCTACCTAGTTCGGGGTCATGGGGTACTATTTCAGTGGATTTTGTAGGTTGCTTGCTGTGTTTTCCTATTTCAATGAAATCTTTTGGCATGGATGCAGGTTTGACTTTCATTACAATTGGTTGGACACCAGCAAGTGGTTCAGTGATCACGGAAGTTCATGAAAACCATAACCTTTCTGAACAGCCTAACAAAGAAGTGCAGTACTGTGTAAAAAATCTTACAGCAAAACCTGAATGTACCACTAGAGATAACTGAACTGCTTACACATAAACCAGGGTAACAACACTTACTATGGTATTTGGTGTATACACTTGCCGTTTTGTTGTTGAGACCACATATTTGGACATTTACAAGCATGTAATATAAAGGAGGATTTTTTGCCTTAGCTGGTGACAAGAGTAGTTACACCTAATGGAGTTGTGCTGTCTGCAGTCACAATTGTAGGTAGACTGCACAACTGGTGGTTTGAAAAGATCGCTGTGCCTTAATGAGATCTTGGAATAGCACTTGTTTTTTATAATGTAACTCTTGGGCTTGTACGTCCTACCATGCAGGAATCTGGTGCTGGTATCAGACCCAGCACAGGCTATTCTGGGCTACCGGGTGCCTTGCGACAATTTGCCATTCAATAAATTCAACAATTTATCGTTTTGCTCTCTTTCTGTATTGTTTATTCCCTTCCAGTTTATAACTCCTTCCGTTTCTTCAGACAATGTTTCAGTATTTCTTACTATTTGTATTTTACACATTAAGTCATTTCATGTCTGTCTTTTCCTGTGCTGACCTCATGTCATTCGTTAGTGGGCACTGTCATCATCAAGCCTTTAAGGGCTTGCAGTGAGAGAATGTCAAACGTGAATTCTCTCAAAGTGCTTTTATATAAAAAGAGCAATGTTTGTAAATTCTTTTTTCCATATTTGGTATGTTGTCTGGGCTCAGCTCCGAGACCAGCTGTGAGGAGAAGGAGAATATCTACAAATTCAACCACATAGGCAAGGTTGCAGTGATTTATTTTTTAATTGGTTCCCTTTGGAAGAGAAACTACACATTGTACTGGTAAGGGGTGCTTTCAGGTGTCTCTTTTGCTAGCTAATGTATCAATTACCAGCTTATGTATCAACTGTTCAAAAAAGAAAGTGTAGTGAAAATATAAGTTTCTGGAGTAGAAAAAACAGGCTGTGAATGTTTCTGGAGGTCCCTTCAGATTACAGGCAGGAAGCCTTTAGAAACCTGATGAGAACATAAAACATAATGGAATAAGAACTGACCATGCCTACGGTGGACTGTAAGTATTTTCCTGACCATATAGCCTAAATAGTTGACCAGAATTCCTACTATATTTGCGAGCATCACCTCCCCTACACAGAGGAGTGTAGGATTGTAAATAAATGGCATTAGTATTTGCTGTTTGAATGGTGTTTGCAAATTCTATGGAAATTGAAAAAAAAAAAAAAGGGAAACCTGGCAAAAAAAGCAAGCGCTGTATCCTCATGGGACAGTACCTATATAAACAAATTAGTAGGGAGGGTACAGACTCATTGTTGCTTTCTACATAGATGCATTTTATTCAGTAAAAGAAGCCATATCATGTAAAGGCTAAGGAACAACTTCATTTTGGTAAAACTTTTTTTTAGCCTGCAAGCAGAATAACTCAAAAATGTTTTGCCTATGAAGATTTTTAGAATCTCTAATTAAAAAAAATGCATTCGACTAATTTTATAAGCTCACGGATATGGACATAAACAAGTAGTCACGCTTTCAAATCTTATATCTGTGTACACATATATGCTACAGGTTTTTCATGCTTCAGGAAATAATAATGGAAAGCTTTTTCTCTACTAGTGGAGCTAGGAGGAATCAAAAAGAACTTCCCCATGGCCTATCTTTTTAATAGCTTCTACAAAAGTATGTAGGAATTACCATATTTTTAATTAATATGCATTTGTTAAACAGATCAAAATGGGAATACTTTAGCCATCAGCTTGGCTGTAGCAGAGCCTAAAAAATTCCTCTTTTACATTCTGCATCAAAACCGAAATTGGAATAAAATTTCTTCAAGCAACTGCTAGTTCTAGTATCCATCTGATTTAGTAAAGTAACATTTGCAAGCTTAGCTGTTCAGTTTAACGCTATCAGGTATAGCTTCTGCTATGTATATTGTTTGTCCTTAATAAATGGGTTTTGATGGTTTTGCTTCTCTAGGAGAGTTGGGAATGATTTAGTTCATAGAAGCAAGTGTACAATCAAAATTCTACCCCGATGGGTATTTTTGTACTATCAGTCTGTGCTTCAGAAAATGTTGAAATTTGTCTTAACTGGAAAACTAGTGAAGACCAATTCATTAAAAACAAATGCCATAGGAGATCTGTGATTTGTTTTGAGAGTCATTTAGGCTCAAAATGCATACTGTAATAAAAATTCAGGGAAACAATAGAAAATCTACATGGACAGCTCATTTAAAGGCTGTGATGATTTTATGTTTAAAATTAAGGTAATGTGCATCTGAAGTGTAGTATTCTGAGAAAATCACTCTTTTACTCACTTTAGATTTAGCTTCTTTAGACTTTTAACGTATTTTTAATGAGTGTTGAGCTATATACTGAAATGAATCAGTTTGTTACTCAAGGCTACATGTGGCTTACTTGATAGAATTCAGAGTAGGATTCCCGACAAATGACAGTTTGAAAGGATAAATGCCAAGAGTAAACTTTCTTATATCTCTGATGGTTTATGGGAACATAGTTATTAGTGTCTATGGCCCATGGTTCAGTTCTATACAAAATGCCAAACTTACTAATACTAATCAACCTGCAGATATTAATGCAAGTGCATAATATGGTTTTGACAGTAGGAATACCCAAGTCATGAAGTGTTATTTATAATTGAAAGAATTACAATATTGCCAATGAATACTCCCCCAAATTCTAATGGAATTTATATGTATGTAAGAGTTTATGAGTGTTTCCTTCAATATTTGCATAAAATATTGCCAGCCAGGAGAGAAAAACAATACTGTATGACTTGTATGACACATGCAACTGCCTGCCATGTTTCAACTGAAAACACAACTATTACTACCCCATAAAACTGAAAAGTATTACAATTAATTCATTATTTCAGAACAACAAATAACTGAGGAATTTGGAAAATACGTCAGTGTTCTGTGAAGTAAAGAATTTGTTAGGCAATAATGGTTATGAATTAATCACTTAGTTTTGATGCTAAGTGTGATCTTGTGATACAGCATATAAATGCGAGCTCCAGTCGATAAGCAGACAAGAAACAGGCTTGAGAACGGATTTGTCTCTTGTCCAGAGTTCCTGGGCAATGAGTCTTGTCTTTAACCCTCACCTCTCAATGTAAGGAGCAGTTAGGTTCATATCAGAAGCACAGACTTAAGCAGGGACACTGTGCCTTATACAAACTTGTCAATAGTATATCCTGCAGAAGTTCTTTCATTCTTTTTGGGCCAGTGGGAGTAGTAAGTCAAAGATTTCCAGCACCACATAAAGACCAGAAGATATACATATAATGGAGACCTTTACTGACAGAAGATTGATATTAAAATATATGCTAAAATATTATATAAGATCTTCGTTCTGGTTTTGTAACAGGACATTAGGAATTCTGCAGTGTTTTCCTTCCCAATTCCTCCAGTTTCTTCCTGCTTATTCAAAACTGTGAGGAAGTTTCAGTACACCTAATATTCCAAAGATCACTAGCAAGCATGTGCAGATTAATTGCATATAACACAGATCAAATTGTACAGAATTGATAATGTAGCCCAGTCCTGCCCTGTTGCATCTGTGCTGTCAGGTTGAACAGGTCTGTCTTAATAACCGGAAAGGCTGAGAGAGTGAGAATCAGCTCCATAAAACTCTACCCAAATGAGAAAATCAGTCCTTGATGAACAGTGAGGACAGACCATCAGAAATCATTTTTCTTGATGGGCAGATGGAGAAATGTGTTTTTGAAGGTAGGCTGTTAAGTTTTTGAAAGGCAACTATCAGCGGTCATTTTAGCCTCAGTTGATTATCTTTTAGGCTTTAGCTGAGATTAAATGGCAAGTTCAAAAGTCTCATATGTGCAACTGTGGTTTGCAGAATGAAGTGTGTTTATTGTAGGCGAAAGTTGAAGAAAAGAGACAAGTCAAAGTCCACAAAGAGGAGAGTCCTTTGTTTTAGGACAGCATGCTTATCAGTGAACTAAAAGCCAGGGATTGTTTCATATTGTGTGACACTATTTCTCCTTTGTCTATGTGAAACCAAACCCGAGTGCATGTTTATTATGCAATTTCTGCTCTTTTTGTGAAGAATGCTAGTTTTGTATATCTAAAATACTCAGTCATTCCACAGGAAGATAACATCATCTGCAACTTAAAAAAAAAAAAAAAAAAAAAAAAAGGCAGCAAGAGCATACAGAAACTGTCCCATTAGTCAAAAAGGCATTAGCAGCATGTCCTTATCTCTGTGATGTATTTCGAAGTGTCGTCGTTTAGTGGCCAGCCCAGCCTAAACCATGACAGCCACCAAACAAAGAGGAAGCAAAAGCGTGCAGAGGGATTTCATGTTAACTTATTTTTTCTCGTTCCTTTTGTTATCTGCAGAAGAGTACAGTAGTCACATATGACAACTCTCCTTTGAAGACAAGGTTGCCATCCTAACTTCATCCAACTCATCTTAACGCTCATGGTGTCTCAAGGCAAGTCATCTGCAGTATTGCTAAGAGTTCAGCTCAGGTACCGCGATGACACCTAAACAATGGTCTAATCTTAAGGCAATTCCCCTCATTTGTTGAAGTAAGCTGAAATTTTCGTCCGGGAGCTATCGCTTCTCATTTATAAAGAAAAACATCAGCTCTTATGGTAATATTACAGAAAGCCTCATTAATTACAGCACACAATAAAGAATAAAGTGAGTGTAAAGAAGCCAAGCAGATGGTGCATTATAAACAGACTTTTAAACAGTAACCTTCACAGTAGGGAATTCTGTAGGTAAGAGTGCAACTTAACTTTCATTAGAACATTTTTATTTCTATATTTAGAACATAAATGTATTTCCAGATCTGTTCTTTGCTGAAAGTTGAATTATTCTGGAAAGCCTGAGAAAAACAAAAAGCAATATGATTGCTTTCTAATTACAGAGATTATAGGGTGGGAGTGAGGAGAAGGGGATATGCTGTAACGTTTTTACTGTTTTCCATCATTCCTTCTGTAGTTTTGAAACATATTGTAAAGAAAAAAATTGCTAAAAACTTTTTAGGAAGAAATTTGGTGGTTAGCAAAAACAAAAACAGGGGCAGAAGTAGCTCTCTATTTTGGGAGCGTGGAGTTGGGGGAGAGGAGGCCTAGAGACCATTGCATAAAAGGAGGAACTTTTGAGGTACCATTTTCCCCAAAGGGAGGGAAGAGCAGGGTGAGCAAATACTGCTATATTTTAGTGGCAATTTTAAGAGACAAACCCAGTAAAGATTCCTCCATCCATATGCAGCATTCCTGTTTGCCTAGGAAATTAAAATGTACATGCCAGTTTCCATTGCAAGCATCCAGAAAAGATCTGTAATACAAACCTATAAAATATTTGGTTAAAGAAATGATACCCGTACCATAAAACTAGCAAAACATGGTTTGTGGTTTTGTTTGTTTGTTTTCTGTGTGGTTTAAGAACTCAGTTCCCATCCAATAACTTACTAGCAGGATTTATTTTAATTAATGAAATGAATGCTAAGAACAAGCTTCTCTCTGCTTCAGCGCAGCAATGCAAGAATATTGTTCATATCTGCTGGGTAACTTAACTGACCAGCCCCAGGAACAACAGATGCTCAGACAAGATACTCTGCATCCATACCTACAGTCTTTATGGGCTGTCTAAACTCAGTCTGCATGTAAATCCCATCTGCCTTTGCAGACACTGCAGTGGGAGCAACCTCCTATTTGTCTGGATAACAGAAGGACTGGCTCCCTGCTAACAGCTGATGAGGGTCTTTATACTCTAGCCCATTTCTTGTATCAGGTCTTTTTTTGGTTATCTCTGAAATTGCAGTTCCCCTATATAAATATCCAGTGTATGGTATAGAGAATATTCAGAGCAAGGCTGGGTTTGTGGCCGTTCTTCTAAGGTCTGATTCATTGGGTCTTCTAAGGGTGATTCATTGGCCAACCCATCCATACATTATACCTTGTTTTACAGGTCAGAGCATCAATGACAGCTCCATATGATGCTACCAAAATTCTCCTTTGGGTACCATTACCACTGACCTTGGCCTGCCCTCAGCATGCCAGTCCAACAGGCCACATAGGCTTAGGCAGCTCATGGGGGGGGTTTTTTGACAGATCAATGGTCATATTTATCTGCTCCTTGAATGTGGCAATGGCAAGAGACAAATTCTCTCGAAGAAAACTCGCAGTCGTTAATGCAGCTTTTGGTCGTCCACTGAAAAAATATCTAGCTCACGTGTTCACAAAATACTTGTGTGAAACTGTGCCAGCTCTGAAACTCAGGAAAGGAGCTCTTTGCTGCCATCTCTCACTGAACCAAGAAGAGAGGTAGATGTATGTACAAACTTTTTGGCATATTTATTTGCCCGCTGTCTTCCTGGGGGGCATTTTTTACTGATTTGCTAACGAATCATTAACATTTGGAGAATCAGAGAAATGAAATAATGTTATACTTGTTGTATGGTGAAGAAAATCGGAACTGTGTTTAAATATAATCTGTTTAGGAGTTATCATAACTGAGCCTCAGTCTTGCATGGGGTAGTAAATGAAGCTGGGTCCATGTGAATATGTAAGTACATCTATTCCTAACTCATCTGATGTGTTGAGTGTACTAAAAAATGGAGTGGACACATCAGCATGACAGAAGGTGATGGTAGCATCGTTTAGGTACAATGATACAGGATTAGCACTGACAAAGGGTGTAAATGAGGGAGGCAGTAAATTGCTTCCACTATGAAATGAGGCAGCCCTTGAGAGTATTTGTGGATTTGCCTGTTCCTTTTCTTGACAGTAAATGATGAAAAGGGTGCAGCTGATGGGTAAACTGCGAAATCATTTGTTCATCAAATGTTCAAACCAAGTCATAGAGTGTATCCAAAGATGCTATGCATATCTTTCTTCATAGGTGCAACAGAAATACTTTCAATATCAACATTTTGTAGAAACATTGCTAAACCGTTGGTGCAAATCAGTGCTGAAATCTATTTCATCTTCATTTGCTAGTTTCAGAATCAGACAAAGCTCTTTGGAAAGAATTAACATTACTTTGTGAAGTCAGAGAAAAAAATTTAGGTTTTTTATGAGTTTATGCGTTAAGCTATTTTGAGCTAGTTTTTGCAAGTTTTAAGAAAAAAATTCATAGTATCTAAACCTGGTCCTTTTTGTTAGCAACAGTATTCGGAGGAATAATTTAATGTTTGTATCATTATGGAAAGTTTCCTTAACATAGTACTTATGAATAGTCTCAAAAAAATCAAAGAGCATGAGTATGTGGCTATGCAAACACCAAGGTTGACCCAGAAGAGGAGATGTGTTAGAGTTTCTGTGACATCCTCCAGGGATTTCACTATTGCTATTGATTTTACATGAAGGCACTCAGATGGTACAGTGATGGACGGCAGTATAAAACCCTAAGAGAGATGGATAGACATGATTAAGTGTTTATTGCAGCAGTCAGTACCTTTTCCTTATCCTCTCAGGTCCCAATCCACATATGATATGCTGTTACCGCTTTTAGCTCCAGGGTTGGTCATTAAACTCAAGCAGAAATAGCTAATATATTTAGGCCCAGAGGTCTCCAGTTCATTGCTTGTTTATCTCCATGCTGCAATCTAACATCATTGCAATATTGAGGCCTAAATAAACAGCAGAGTTGTTGTGAATATTTAATTTGTTAAAAACTTCTTATTCAAATTAATCTCTAAAGTTTTTAAGCTATTTTGTTTGTTCCTTGGAGAATTTACATTTTCTCTTGAGATTGTTGTCTGTTGTTACTCTTTCCAAAGGAAACATAGAAATCATATTTTATCCCAAAAGGGTTTTATCCTCCCTTCTTGTTCTGTTTAATGTTTTTTAGTTGAATAGTGTGAACTTTTCTGGACACATTTCTGGGATTTATGCATTAATATCAGACTCCAGACGGAGAGGCTTTCTATCAGATAAGCAAACCTGGGAGGAAGTCCTGAATGTTAACACTGGGGATGGAGACTGGTACGGTACTCTTTCTTTGAGCAAATCTGATTGCATTTGAATGACACAGAAGATGGAGTACTTTTATTTTATTCACTCATTCTATTACTCTCACAATAAACTATATAAGCTCAGTAAAAATTTTCTGGGATGTGGAAAAATTCGATAGCACGGTGTACTAAGAAGCAATGAACATATTTCGTAGTTTACTACTGCTTGATATTTAGATGGCTAACTTTCTTAAGAGTGCTTTCAGATCCTGCAGATCAATATTCTGCTTGATTCTGATTTTTGCGTAGTTGATGGTATTGCCATGAATGCCTTGTTATACGGCAAGAAGTCTTTCTGGAATCACGCATATGATCCTTACTCAGAGAACATTCAACTTCTTTTCCAGTCATTGACATCAGTTGATAGGGCACTGCTGGTCCTTGTCTCACTGGGTCTGATTTTATGATCTAGGGTAAAGGTTTGAATTTCACAGAGGTTTTTTTTTCCCTGTAGGAGGAAAAAGTATAGTTTCATGTCAGAAGCAACAGGCTAGATCTACCCTAGCTAGAGTAAATAGCCGTAGAGGATACTTACGAAGTCCACAAAAATATGAAGAAAAGTACACCCTTTCCACTTTTGTTGCACCCTTTTTGTTCCATACAGTTTACAACTAATATATCTGATTTGATTTGTGCTAAGTTGATAACTTTGGGTGAACACAGTATTTAATTTGTATTTTCTCAGGAGATGCCTGTGAACTGCCATCGTTTCCTTCCTCTTAGTCGTTATTCAAGGATAGCTTGTTGGTATTTTTAGATTCAATGTATTTGTGAGGAATAATCTACATTTTAGACATGTTACTCCAGTGTCACTACTCAAGCAAAGTCATATGATGTTGTGTTAGACCAACAGTCTTTCTGGCACTCAATAATATTCTTCAGAAAATCTGCTTCCCACAGTTCTGTGCCCACAATGCCTTTTGTGCACTAAAACGGTATAGAAATGGCCAATTGCAAATGCCATTAAAACAATGAATGAATATTCATAGCAACTCTCTTTTGCATAAAATAAATTTTATTATCTCTTTATTTGCTGACATTCCCTAGTGATGTGTCAATAGTTCTGGGGGAAAAAAAAAAGCCTTTAAAAATATTGGTGTGATTTTCTGTCACCTGAAAGTTCAGAGCTACTGACAGCCTGGCTTCTTGTCTATTGTCACTTGCTTCCGGTTATCTAAGAAATGCTGCCAGTTATTTAGGTTGTCACAGACACTGCTTTAGTTTCCTTTCACCTTATGATGTGGCTTACAGCTCCACCACAGAACTGTTTAATAGATTGCTCAGCATCATCTCTCACTCCCTTGTCCACACAGTGTGGGGGTAAGGTTTCTGATCCATTTTCCTTGCAAGGGACTCTGTAGCAAAGATAGACGTATCTTATTGTCATGAAGAAGTACTTTTGTCAGCCTTCCTGTTGTGACTGAGTTGGGTGGCTGTTCTTAGATGTACCCCAGCCTGTTTATTTTCAGCTACTTTCCATCTGACCTGAGCACAAGCACTTATTTCTTTAGTGATGTTCCATCTGAACAGATGTGAATCCTGAATTTTTTATTATTTTTTTTTTGCTGTGGAGCTCTATTTTCATTTTTTTTTTCAGGTTCATTCTTCCACATTCTGGACTTCATGGTCAAATGCTTTGAAAATTCATTTTCTCAAACCTAGTCTGAGATTTTATTGGAAATATTGCATTGTGTATGTAATTACACCTTCTTCCTCAAGATCACTCAATAATTCATACCCCATTAGAATGTGTTTCTATAGGAAATCATGGTTGCTTGACCAGCTCAATTATGCTATGTGTTCCAGAAGAATTTGCTATCATAAAACTGCGTGGCAAAGCATTAAAAAAGATGAATAATCCAAGAATAGTTGGAAACTTTATGTAAATTTAAGTAGTATTCCAACAGTATATAGCATCAAGTAAAACGTACCCTAGCTATATTGGTATCTTCTACCTCCACAATAGAAACAATGGCAAATATTATATTAAACTGTTGTAATGCTCCAGCCATTTAACCTTTTTATAGAGTATGTATTGTAAGCACCCTGTGTTCTGCAGCAAGGCAGCTGGTTTATGACAAACTGTTTTATAGCTTTTCTCTAAAAACCATTCATGATTTACAATTTTTTTTACAGAAACCATTGTATTTTTACTACCTCCAAATAGTTCATAAGGATTCAATAGCGGACAGAGGAAAGTGAGTGACGTTCTACTAAAGGTGCCGGTAACTTTGTACTTTCATGTATACTTTCAAAGAAAAGACTTAAAAGGAGCTGGAAAGCTTGTACAGAATGTGATGTATTTTAGACAATTGTAGTATTCTTATCCCAAGAGGTTGAGAGGGTTGAATTTGATTTGTTAGGAGGTGTTTGATAGTGATTCTCACTGTGATTCTTAGTAGTGGTGTTATGGTCTAGTGCTCTAGATCCCCAGGAGCTCAGCCTGCTTTGGCTCAGTCAACAGCATATGAAAAGCCCAAGCGCACATTTTCCAAACTCCAGAAGAAGGAATGCTATGATCTCTTTAACTGTGGAAGAAAATGGCAGACTTAAGTTCACGACTTTTCCAGAAATGGTGGATATACTATTTTTCATTATATTGTTGTTCAGAGGCTCAGGGAATTTAAAAGGAGAAAAAGACAGTTGCAAATATTACACTGAACTGGAGAGCAGTGATAAGAAACTGATGGAAGAATGTGCCTTCCAGCTGCAATTTGAGGTTGCCTGCATAAATCCTTGTGAATTCCAATTCCTTTCCTTGAGTTAAAAGAAGTGCATGGATTAGGAAGCGTAATTCCTGTAGGCAGAGGAAGAAAACCTTTGCCACCTTGCTGCTGCCTGTGCGTATCTCTCTCTTTCATTATTCCTTCACAGTTTCCTTTTCTTCAGTGATTCATCACCTCTCCAGGTAATAAATCACAGAATCTTTGTGGATAATGTCTTCATTTTGCATGGCAAACACATGTCATAAATCTAGATGAAGCTTAATAACTGGTATATGGCATCCTTCTTCCTGTAAATGGCAGAGACAGAGGATCCCATTTCCACTCTGCTTTCCCACTGGATGAGAGACTGATATCAATACTCAAAGAAATGCTAGGGCAAAGAGATACTAATACTGGCCTTATCAATTCCCAAAATCCTACTGGAAAACTCCACATTGATCAAGGTTTCTAGAAGAGGATGGCGTTGGAAGCATATGTACCTTGTCACTGCCTGTGCATCAGCACTGACCCATGTATTCTGCCTTCAGAACTGTCGTTGTTATCTGGCGCTATGTAGTTATGGGCACCTACTAGTCCTGCTTTGCCTGGACCACTGTTGCACAATGCAGATAGGTCTTACAATAACATTGTTTCTCCTGGGCAAACCAGCCTCTCCTCCTTCTAACCACGCCTGTGTGTCATACCTAGCTTCCCTTCATGGAAGCCCTTCTAAAGAAACGAGAGGACTGTAATGATTAAGAGCCATCCAAAATGGACTGGGCTAATTCTAGAGCTGGTAGAAGTGTTTTCCTCTAAGACATACACATCGATCTCCATGTCCCTTGTGTCACCCTGACTGCTTGGGATATTTTTGAGAGCCAGATACTCATTGTAGTATGAAGTGCGGAATCGCAGAGCCATAAGCTCCCTAAGTGGAACTGACAGCTCTGAAACAAAGACAGTGGGAATTTTCCCTGAGCAGGAGTGGTAGTATCAGGCCCATCATATGTAAGGCAATTACAATATAAGCTAATGAAATCAGATGCCAGCTTTGCTGATATAACTAGTTTCACAACCTCTAGCCTTCCTAGCATAACACAATAATTCATAATGGGACTGCACAGAACTCTTTCAATTAGATTTCAGCAGCGGAGCGAGTTATTTTAGCTAGGCAGAAGCATGCAAAGCCTGTAGGCTCAAACACATGGTAATTGAATAAATAGACTCAGGCTTTTGCTATCACAAAAAGAAATTAAGAACTCATTGTTAAAGATGTGAGAGTCTACCTCTAAAAGACACCCATTCAGCTGAAATCATCTAACTGCACTCCATTCAAAAATCACACTTCTGGTTGAGGGGAGAGGTTGCCATGTCTCAGAAAAACTCTCAGTGGTGAAGATGCCTTCAAGTGAAGATTGTGAGTGCAGCTGTAACTTTCTGATGCTGCAAATGTCAAAAATGCCTGCAACGCATAAAAAAAACCCCTGAACGCTAATCAGTAAGCAGGGAATCTGAAGACAAACTCTTTCATGGATGCTACCTTTATTAAAGGTGATATTTCAGCATTTCAGGCAAGTATCACTGCTAATCTCATGAACCCAATATAGCACAGGAACTAGTGTTTCTGCACGGGTTTTTTTGTATCTTCGCCCCCGGCAACAGTTTTGCAATGCTTACTGCAGCCTGCCTGCCAAAGGGTATTGAAAACAACACCTAAACACTGCAGCAGCTGAATGTTTTTGTGCCTGTGCATTCAGCGCATGGGAGTTTCTTTCTATCTTCAGGTGGTTTTTGCTCTTTTCTGATAGTGACTACTGCTAGAGAACAAGTTTTTGTTCACTTTATCTTTCCCATTATGATGGGAAATCTTTCCCAGGGAAGATGGCTTGTTCCTCAGCCAAATCACTTCAGACAAGCATCTTTGATTCAGGGCTTTGATTCTGGGGCTCAGATGCTTTCAAGTAGCAAATCACAGATGAACATACCAGCATGGCTGACTCTTCACTTGCTAATGGATTTGAGAAGAACAAGAAGAGAATAAATTCAGGACTCCATGGAGAGGAAGGAGAAGAATGTCCATAAATGCCCTTTCCCAACTGTAATGGTATACTGGGGAGGAAGCAGGAGTGGTTTTGTTTATAATACTTTTATACTTATATATTGTTTATATATCATTGTTTCAAGTGGAGAACATTGCATCACACTGGGAAAGAAGCATTCAAGAGTGTGGGCAGTTTGCAAGGAAGCTCATGGGACTTTTGATTTTGGCTTCAAAAAGGGAGAAGAAATTATTTTTACCTTCTAGGTTTGAAACGGAATTGCTTATAGTGAAATAGATTTTACAGTCCATTAAGTTCAGTCAGTACAAAATGAATTTAACTGGCCAGATTGACACCTGGAGAATACACCTTGTGCTAGAGGGAATCTTCATCTGTATAAAGTTGATGCAGCTAATTCTGTTATCTCTTGCTTTGGATCGGACATCTGTGAAGTTTCTGGATGATTTGGAACTGGCTGAGACAACAGGGAAGGAAGGAAGAGTCAAAGGACAATCAATACAATTCTGCTGTGCCCCATCCTCGATTAGCAAAATCAGCAGACAAGGGCACACTGGCTTGTGGTCAGTATCCTACAGCTCCAGAGCCATGCAGATCCTACTCACATTCCTCCTCTGATGATCATACCTGAACTGTGAATGCTGTGATACATCTACTCCATTTGATACTTTTGTTTTTCTTAATTATTGTAAAGAATGGAGACATTTTCATCGGTGCAAGGAAGAGCTAATGTCCTTACCCTTGAGGAAATGGCATAGGGCAAACTGATGATGTAAACTACCAAATGCTGTTTGAGATCCAGGCGCTGAGAAGGGGATGAGGAGGCAGATTTCTTCTGTAGAAAAGCAAATGCTAACTCTGCTCTGCTCATAAAATAAAAAAAAAATAAGAAGTCCTGTCTGAGAGAGATCCAGAATATTCTATTCTTCACAGGAATGAAGAATTATGAAGTTCAGCTAAAGTGTTGACAGAATAGTTTATCACAAGCAAAGACACTTTCTTTAGATAGCCCTTGCTTTTTAAATTCCTGTGCATGCAATTATTTTCCTTTTGAGGAGGTTTAAAAATAAAACTTCAAACAAGATATTTCCAAAATGACAAAGTCCTGAACCAAAAGGACAAGATCCTGAACCTGAAATTGTGTAAAATAATTTCAGCTCATAGATTGAATAAAATTTATCATTCTCAGCTCTTGAATTAAGTGGTAGAGTATGAAACTGGCTATCTACAGGAACAATGTCAAGACTCCCCAAGTGTAATTCTATGGCAAACTAAGCAGTCATGTTGTCCCAGGAAATTTGTTACCATTGCATGTTGAAACAAGCATCAATCACAGTGTTTGATACCACCCCACAGAGAAATTCCATTTTATTTTCTTTGCTGTGGTATGGGATTATCTTTATAGTAATAGTTGTGGCTAAGTGTAAATCATCCTATGAAAATAACGGGGATGTAAGTGGACAGGCATGAGGTTTGGCAGCACACCTTCTCTCATCACTTGTGATTCAGCAGTCATTGCTCTGAGTCCTGTATTTAGCTGAGTGGATCTGTTGCTATTTGGTCATTGAAAATTGTAGTGCAACATCATCATACCAAATTACCAACAGTTGGCTTTTTTTTTTTTTCCCAACAATAGGGAACTGTGAAAGCTGTTTATGTTTTCTGTGTGTTGTATGACACTGGTTTACATAGATTCTTAAATCACAGATGGAAGTCCTAGAATTTGTAGTGTTTTGATTATGAACTTAGGTAAGAATTTTGCATTTACTTAATGAGACTGCCATGGGGGACAAAGAAATCATCAGAAGTGCTTTAAGCAGCCGCTGTGTACCAGTTTTCAAACCCAGAGGAAAGTTGTGTAGTTCATTGTGCTAAAAGAAGGAGACACAGATTTGCTAACTGGTCAGACTGAATCGCACACACGGGTAGCAAAGATGTGTCACTTCTGAGTGCTTTGTTTGGGAGAGAACGATTACCTTTGCACAAGTGCGAAGGCAGAGCCCCCAGTTAGTTTATTTCCCAGAAATGGGAGTGAACTGTGGGATTATTTCCACTGACTGTAACTCAGATATTTACTTTTTTTTATTGCCTTCTCTTTTAAAGAATTGATTTCAATAAGGGAAGCAGTACCAAGAGAAGATTGGCTGTATTGAATTCACACTGAACTGATTAAAAAACATGGAGGTTATTAGAAAAATAAACATATTTCCTTTTCTATTATGCAATATTTCTTCAACAAATTTATTAGTTTAATATACTATCTAAGTAAAAATGACAAGGAATATTATTTAGTATCATTGGAGAATAATTTTGGCAGCTGGAGAGCACACGTTTATATATGCAATACAGTTTAAAATTCAGGATGGTTTTTATGAGAGATCATATAGTTTTTCACCTTACGTAGCAAAGAATGAATAATGTAAGGATAGTCTAAATCTTCATAAAGAAGCCTAATTTTGTTTACATTTTTTCTGGATTATTGTAAAATCTTAGCTACTGAAATAAATCTATGTAAGGGTTATTTGGACAGTAATCAAGCAATAGTCTGAACAGGCAGCTACTAATCACCATTTCCATTGTGCAGAGCTAGTGTTCTTGCACTGAAAACAGGTGCTGTAGCTGAGATGAGAATCGGTTTTGCAACTTACAGGAAAAGAAAACTGAAAAAAATAATCAGGTGCAGTACACACACTTCCAAGGAAATGCATAATTGATTTTAGAATCAGCAGTTCCTGTCTATGATCTGGTGCAGAAGCTGTGCCTCCGTAGTGCAGTCAGCATTGGCTTCTGGAGGAGCTGATGGGGGATAAAATAGAGGCCCTAAGTACCTATGAATAATAGAGTTTTTGGGGCCGTTTTTGTAAGAAAAAAAGATGAGTCTGAATTAAATTCCCTTCAATATTTTGTTGGGCATATTAATTCTTTCCCTTCTCTTCCCTCCACAGATGTATACTGTTGCAATCTGCTGTTAAACAGCTGCAGTGGCTCCTGCTCTAGGACAGCAAAAGTAGTCCCAGATCTTTTACCTGCCTCTACCAGGTGTTATGAGGTTTAATTAATTTATGCTTCTATAGCACATTGAGGTCCTTGAAGAAAAGACAGTATAGGGTTGTATCCCCTGGTTCGTTCCATTACTGGCCAAACAGATTGCTTGGAAATGCAATTTAGTACGCACAGGTGGCACTGCTTTCTGCAAGCTTCTTCCTCTGTGTGGTTTCCACAGGGTTGATCTTTTTTCTTTCTCCTTTAAAATTTCTTAGTAAGGGGAGAAAAAGAGAAGGCAGGTCAGAGAGATGCTTAATGAAAGAGATCTTCAATATATGAAACCTTTCCAAGGAGGTTCCACTGTATTGTCCATTGTACTCAATTATCAATTATGTTTGGTTTTTTTTTTTCTCATGGGCACTACTCCAGGACTAGATGATGGGTTTGAACAAATAAAAATACTGGCAGAATTTGGTATGGAAAATAGATGTGCAAAGACTCCTGGTGTGGTGTGTGGCTTTGCTGTTCATTTTTGTAATATCCCAGCAAACCCATTTGGGCTAATTTTTAAGGACACCATAATCCATTTATGTTGAATTTGAAAATTTCCTGTCAAAACCTTTTTATTTTCATGTAAACCCAAAAATGCACATCCAAGGGTCAATTCAGTTGAGCTGTGACTATTTGAACCAAAAGGATTTTCACTTGTTCATTGAGTTTGGTTTTATCACCCTAAAACTTTTGGTCACACCGATGTAATTTTTAGGCAAGGTCACTATGAAGATTGAACAGTGTGGCTTCCTGATTTTCCTTCAGATTACAAATTAAAAGACCCTTTTATACCCTTCTTGTCCCACTCCCTCAACTTGGGAATTCTTGTGAACTTCTGTTTCATCATTTCAGGTTTTTTTCCCTTTCACTTTCATCAGATTTTTCATTGTTGAGACTGTTATTGGTTATTAGCTGACACTATTAAGAGTGGGGAGATGAGACCTTGCTGGTGAAAAAAGCGTAAAGAATTGAAATGACAGGGCTTGTACCAGTACTGTGGTGGCTGTGGTAACTCCAGCTCGGTTGTAGGTTGTGCTGTAATATTACAGATGCCTTGTTGTGATGCAGTGAAATTAGATCAGTGCCCATGGGCCCCACTGCAGAACTGTGAAATGACACAATGTTTTCTATGTCTCTGTACCAACAATATACACTAACTCTGTAGAGTGACCGAACTGTTATAAGTGTTACACGAGAGGTAAAAATCATCTCTGCAAAGTGCATTGATGAAAATTCAGGCAATGTTTTACAACCAGTGCTGTGTTGTTACTGCTTTTAATAGTCCAATTTTGGGGTCTGGTCCAATCAGGGTCTAGTACAGTATTTGGAAGCCATTGGCTCAGAAACAAACTGTGCTTCAGGTATAATACTCAGCCAAGGTCTGCACATATCTGGGGGCGGAGTGGGGTTCCACACCTGTATGAATAATAGCTGGAGGCATCATTAATTTACATTGATTTCAGTGCAGCTTCCGGACTGTGTAGCTGAGCACAGCGTTGCACTATTTGGGATGCTTCTCTTATGTTACTGTTATGTACCACTGTCTGGGTATCTCACTTCTAAGCATTGCCTGGGTTTAATAGCTGGAACCTTCAGTTAAAATTACTTTCCAGGTGCTTTCTCAGTGGCAGGAAAACTTGCCTTTGGCTACATTTTTCCTGGCGAAATTCCCAAGGCAACATACTGCCTTTCTCTTCAGACCGTAGGACAAGATACTTTGCTGACTTAAGCCTGACCATTGTCCCTGATGTACAAGGACCTTTCAGTGATTTTGACCAGGGGAACAAATGACCCATAACTTTAAGACCAGTACTTGTTTTATATGTCTGTACACATCAGCAATTCACATCCAAATATTTGAAGTGTTTGAAATCATCAGTCTCACGTCTATTTCATGAGTATGTTCTTCCTAGATTTCTTCTAGTGTTCTTCCTTTTGCCCTTGACTAGTGGTACATGGTGCCTGCATGTGATATATTCATAAATATACGTAAATATTCATATATTCAGTTATTTGGAATATTCATTATCATTAGAAGATAAATAAGGCCTATAAAAGTGGCTTTTCTTACATAGTATAAGTATTTTTTCCATCATTACAACTGGTTGCTGAAGTTTGCTAGTTCAGAGGAATAACGCAGATTCTGCATATCAGAGGTGCTGAGGGACAAAAATGACTGTTCTGCAGTAACGTGGGAAACGAGAAAACTGCCTGAGGAAAATCAGGCTAAGTTAACCTCTTTCCTAATTTTTTCTAAAACCAAGGAAAGTTAATTAGTGGAGTTAAGTTTCTGGTTGGTGAGAAGAACACTTATTCTGCATAGGTAAATGACAGCACACACCACAGATTTAATTAAGAAGAACAGAGATAAGTACTGCATTGTATGCTAAAGTAATGTTTACTATAGCAATTGATTACTCTGCAGACAGCTTGTTATTTTCTTTTCCAATTTAAAGTGAAGATAAGAAATATAGAAGGATGATAAATATTCGATCTAAATTGTACCTTTTAGGGAGGTGACTAAAAGATATTGAGAGCACTTACATAAGAAATAAAGCTGCAAAATCTACAGGCGATGTAAATTGGCGTGTTTCCTTTTGACGTTACTGAGTGTTGTTTTACACCAGCTGAAAATCTAACTCCCAAGAGCACTCATAAAAAAACTTTGGTATCTTCAAACTGCTGTGTGAAGAGCAGGACTTTTTATATCAGTGTGCGATCGCCTGATAAATCATCATCCATTTCTTCTGAGAAAGTAAGGAAGAAATTATTTGAAACAGCACTGTTGTTCTCTGGAAGAAAGCTGTAGGGCGTAATGAAGAGACAGTATCCTAATAACTGTCAGTCCTCACCTTTTCAGATCCTACACCTTCGTCACTTCTGCATTTGTTATACGATGTTCCCTCCTCCATTTCAGTTTGGTGGTTGCATGTAGTGCAAGAGAGTGGGCTTTCCACTGAGGTGGTAGATTGGGAAACAGTTTTCTCCCAGATCCATTACACGACTGGCAAGCTACAGTGCTATTGTGTGCCTCAGTTTCTTCATCAACATGCTTATTCTAAGCTACCCTTTCACTTTCCACTATCCGTTTCTTTCTAAAAGGCATGATTGCTGTAGGAGTTTAAATTCAAATGATTTGCACGAGAGCATTGCCTCTGCCATAGGCTGCTCACGTTTCACTCAATGACTGGATTATTCTGTCCATGTTAGAGCAGACTAAATGTAAAACAGGGACAACTAAACTTATTACCAAATCAGCTGGGAATGGGTAGGGGCACAGCTTCGCAGGTCCAGAAGGTGTATGGGCGTATGGTGTGTATGGGGAAACAACCTGTGTCTTAAAGCTGGAAGTGGGAAATTCGCCCCCTAATCCTGGTGCAGCGTACATGTCAGGATCATGCAGAAAACACAAGGTTCAAGTACTGCGGGAGACACAGGGTTGTGAGCCCTGCTGGCTCTGTGCACAGCTCTTGGAGCCCTGCACCAAGCACCCGCTGGAATCGGGAGTGCTCAAAGCATTCAGCTCACGTTTCCAATGTAGCAGAGCAAAGCCAGGCTAGTGTCAAATTTATACAAAAAGAAAACTGGATTATGTGAGCTTCATTATTCTTTTATTATTATTATTAACGTGTATGTGTTGCATGTAATTGTGGCATGAGCTGATGTTAATTAATTCCAAATAGCCTTTTTAACTAGGAAGTTTATGTTATATTTCATTACTGCAATAGGCTCTGGCTTTCCAAGTTTCCTGAAAATGAAACAATTTTCTTTTCAAGTGTACATCACCGAAGTCAAAGAGACATAATATTCCCAAATGTATAAAACAGCCTGTGGCAACTAGGTTAGAGCTGTCAGTTTTACACATGGGGTGCCTGGCAAACATATTATACATACAATTCAAAGCTGACCTTATACTTCACCTGAATTTAAATCTCTGTACTGCACGATGCTTTATATCCTAAATAGGCTGTTAACACCCTCTTGCAGCCCTTCCCTTTTATAATGGGCTGTAACTGCAAACTCTAAATTGTCGTGAGCAGCAGCCAGAAGGTAACACCATAAAATTAGTTAATATTAACATAAAGATGCCAAATCACTTCTACACAGATTTGAAAAATATATTTTCTTTTAAGTAGCTGAGTGCTTGCAAATAAGAAGAATGTTCCATAAAAATTCACCATGCTGCCCAGTGGTTTAAAATGTCTGGTGTCTCCAAAACACATGGGATAAGAAAATGGTCAGCTTACAGGGCTGGGGACCTTTAAGACAGGAATTCAACTTAAAAAGAAGCTCAGAGAGTAGAAAAATTATTTCGTGGAATTTTTCTCCAAATGTTGGACAACTTTATACAATGGGAAAATAATAATTTCTGTAGATGGAGATGTTAAGACCCACCTTCTTTTGGGGCTATCACGCACGTCACAGGGCTGCGCAGTCTGCAGGGCAGCAGAGAGCCCTTGCAGAGAGAGGCTGGTGCAGGGATGTGCCATCTTTCCTGGGACGTGTGCCCAAAATCAGGAAGCAACTGGGCAGGCGTGCTGCGGGGAACAGGGGACATGCCAGACACAGCAGTGGACTCCCTGCTGATGCAGAGGTGGTGAGCGTTTTGCCTCTGAGCTTTTGCAAGTCTTGTG
This sequence comes from Charadrius vociferus, assembly GCF_000708025.1. Classification (NCBI taxonomy): domain Eukaryota; kingdom Metazoa; phylum Chordata; class Aves; order Charadriiformes; family Charadriidae; genus Charadrius; species Charadrius vociferus. The sequence goes on along the minus strand of NW_009648041.1, from coordinate 2,968,026 downwards.
AAGACACTCGGTGGGCAATAGGCTACAGGTGGTCACTGTATATGTGGAGGGGGGTTCTTGTTCATGTGATGTGGAGCATACTTTGCTAAGCCAGACTAGCTGAAGTAACTAGGGGGGGTTTACTAAAACCTCTTAATCCATCTGTTAGATAATGTCCTCCAAACTAGAAATTCCTGGTTCTGCTAGTTTGGGGGTGCTGAGATATTAGCCAGTGCTTTCAAAGGGCGTAACACAGTCGTTTGCAGAGGATGAAATCCAGTGCCAAACTCCTGATGACTTCAGCAGGGTGAAATTTCTACTGTAACTTTAATGAGAGCACAGATATGCACTGCCCACAGAGCAAGCCAGCGTGCTTCCTCTGCTCCTGTGCTGGGGAAGCAGTAATTTGCTTCCTCTCGTATTATGACTGGAAGATTTTCAAAGTCTTTGCAAGGGATCGCAGCCGGTAGGGGGGGGAGGTGGGAAGGAGGAGGATCTGAGCAATTTACTGCAACTCAGTGTAAATTTCTGTAGGGTATACAACAGGCTAAAAAGGGGGGACAGATGTTGAGGCCAATGCTTTGCCAATGCTCTACACGTAGGCAATCAGGCATCTCTTTTGAGTCTCTCTCTTTCTCTCTCTCCCCATCCCTTATGTCTCAGCCCCAGGCAGCAGGTTTTCAAAGTTCAAGTGTTTGTGGATTCACGTGTCTCTGAACTGGATTCTGCCCACCTATGGTGACAGAGAGAAACTGTTTTTCTAGAGTAGGTTTAGGATGTTTGTGATACAGAATTTTAACGGTGCCTGTCCTGAATGCACAGGCGCACTTACATTTTGTCCTCTCACTTAGGGACAACTGAGGCAGGTCTAGAAAGTGCTCCAGGCTCTAAGTATTGCTATGGCAGGTTAACACTGCTGTAGTATCAGCACATCACTCCTGCAGCCCAGTAAATATGAATGTGGGAGGAATCACGGAATCAAAGGGAATCCATCTGCCCACTCAGTCCCTGTGGTTTCTCCCATCTCTGTAGCCCCTTCCCAGCAGATCTGGTCCATGAGCCCCGTGCTGTAACACTGCACGCTCAGTAGCTATGTCCTTGCTCAAAATGCAAACAAATTCTGGTGCTTACCTTACAGCGGTTTGACTCTTATCTTTCATGTGCTTGCTGCTGCAGAGCTGTGCTGTTTGCATGTCAAATCACCCCCTCATT
>NW_009648041.1:2903736-2966821 GCF_000708025.1 Charadrius vociferus | reverse complement strand
ATTCCTGCTCAGAAGCACAAAATAAATAAAAAAAAATAAAATTCATTCAGTCAAGACAAGCTCAGGAGAGGTCCAGAGCAAGGAGTCTGATTTCAGCCTGACCCAGGCAGTGGGAAGGTTCAGATCAAGATCTCAGCCTGAGCTCTCTGAATCAGGCTTGGCTTTTTAGTTGGTTTCAAATCCACACAGGAGCTGGTTGAGTCTGGCTCCGTGCCCTCTCTCTGTGCACTTGTACCATGCCTGGCATCTTGAGCAACAATGGAAAAAAGATTGCTTTTCTTGGTGTAAACAAATCCTTTTGGAAATGTTTTCAGGCATTTTGAAGAACTGTCTGGAAGTATCCCATTTCAATCTATAGATTCTCTTTGTTATTCTTGTACATGCTCCTGTCAAGCACTACAACTAATAGGTACTCTTTCCTTTTAAATTCCTTTGGAAGTAAAATCCTTAGGATTAGTGGTTTTGTTTCCTCTGATTTGGGTGGTTGCCACTCACTGACTCATGTCAGACTTTAAAAAACTGTCTGCTATACTTGCTAGAGCAAATGAAGACTAGGGTGTGGTGTAGCATGTATATTGTTATACTTAATGAAATTATTTCACACCAGTGGTGCTTCACTAACAAACACTAATAATTCATTGAGTGGATTAGTTTCTGTAATTGATTGCCAACTTTCTTAACAAGCTTGTGCTCAGAAACTTTTAAACACAAGATTTCTCTCCCTCCTCTGGAGACATCTATCTTGTATGCATTATGAAATGGGCACAGCCTATTAAGGTATTCTCCCTTTCTTGGATATGACAGATATTCTCAAAGGAACTAAACTCATTTCTGCACACTGTGCTAGAGACCTGAAGAAGTAAACTATAATTTGTCTTCCCTGAATAGCACTTCTGAGATCAGCGCCTAGGCTGGATCGCCTTCCCATGAACTTCATCTGCTGACCCAAAGCCATATGGATTCATTTTAATAATAAACAAATCATTTTGCAGATAATGTTGAAAGCAAACATTTTATTACTGATCTCCTATAAATTAGACATTGTCATTGACAAAAATTTGACTAGTTACACAGATTCTATTACATTATTGCATATTGAGTTTTAATTGTGCACTGTTTAATAAAACAAATAACAATGTCTTTCCCATCAAATGATAAAGTATGCAGTGTCTATCATGACTTATTTTCTTAGCTCATCGTCGAGATTTTGTGAGTTGCGTGAAAACGCAAAAGTTCAAATTTGTTTTGAAAAGAAAAAAGAACCAAGGGAAACCTCTAATATTCTGTAACGTTCTTACTTGGAAGAATGCTTTGTAGAAGATGGGTTAGATGTTTGGTTGGCACTGATTTAACTGGCACAAGCAATTGGACTGTTTAAACTTGGTCTGTTTATCACAAAGAAATGTTTTTTTCAAGATGCCATTATTCTGCATATCCTTCTTTAGGAATCTACTTTTCTAGGCTGAGGTTTTGGTTTTGGATAGGAGGTTATACTTAGAATATATGCGTGGAATTGCTTTATGTCCATGTAAAGTATGTCCATGTTGTTTTCTCCAGGTTGTAGTATCATGCTTCTAAAAATCGAAGACAAAGGGTGCTGTATGAAAATCCTGCCAACAAAATGAACAATAGTTATTAGTACTTAAACTTTTTTTTATTACAGTGTGAAAAATACTGCTTAGTCTCTGCTCACCTCTGCATAACGTCAGAGGAGGCGGCTAAGGAGTACTAAAACATTTCCATTTGCTATTACATGAAACACACCAACTATTTTCCATTGCTGTCACTACCAAGCAAGGTGATGACAATTAATTCTTTGAAAAACAACCATTTGTTCAAGTAGCAGAGCTGTTCCTTTAACAACTACTTCTGTTAGAAAGTTACTGGCACTTAGAACCACAATGGAGAGATTTTCCAAACCTCCCTTTGTAAGAGTAATTTGGCTTGTTGACATAGTGGGTGAGTATTCATACCCTCTAATTTTAAGTGGAGTTTAACTTGTTGCTTTCTTTAGGTTCTTTCTGTAGATGATGAAGAGATGCTAACTTCTTCAGATATGATTCAGATCAGAAATAGACTAAGGAACCATCTGGAGATACAGACTTTTTTCCTAGGGACCGTAGAAGGTAGATAGGATTACTGTGCTTACACCACAGGCATCATAGGTAGATGGTTATGCTGAGCTGAGCAGGGATGAAAGCAGGCTCTATTCTGTGTCTGGGGAAAATAATAGACTAAATTTATCCCATTCTTTTATTACATTGAAACTACTCTAAGCAAGGAATGGGAATTGCCTTCTTGTTTTGGTGATTACCAAGCAAAATACAACTTTAAACCCATTTGTAGATAGATGTGTTATTTCCAGTGTATTAGAATCAGGTAACCTCATCTGTAAGTCCTGACATCAGGAAAGAACTTGTGTGAGGTGTGCACATACATTAAAGGATGAAGTTGGAACAGTAGAGGTTCCATTGAAATCAAGTCCTGACCTTCCAGAGTTGCAGTTTTCTCAGTGGTAACAGGGATATGCAGACAGTTTGTTAAGATGATTAGTTAGTTGTGGCCAATTGCATGTTAATTTACTATTAATAATTGTTACTCAGTAACTCCAGAACAAATGCAAGAGGGAATGGTGCTTTAGATGCATAGGTGTAAATGGTTCAATATCATTCTTGGCTGGAATTAGCTCACTGTTACAGTCCCTGGTACCACAGGGAACATATATTCAGTGGTCAAATTCAGATGTGTGCATTTGGTGACACATGTTGCTGCATTCCTCCAAGAGATGCATAAGCCACAGAGAGCTGAGGATTAGTCAGATACATAGCATCATATTTTTGCTCTAGCAGTACAACATATTCATTTGAGCTAGGAATCCCAAATTCAGCCCTTACAGCCAGCTAACCTAGCCAGGTGCAGAACATATATCAGCAAGAGATGCTACCTTAGGGCTAATGAAGGAAGTCTCCAAGAACTGTGAATTCAGCGCCTAATAGTTTCTTTGATGCTGTATAACTTGTACAACACAGATGCATTAAGGCATTTAGAAGCTGGATTCCTTATGGTTTTGGCTGTGCTTTTCTAAAAGTGGCAGCTTATCTGTGCTTCTACATACAACAGAAAACAATGGAAATATCTTAAGAAGTGGTCTCAAGAGGCTGAATCATAGCTCCAGCAGAGATATATACCACTTTTCTTTATTGACCTTTAATATAGCTTCCCTGGCACTCTGCAATCAATGTAATCTTTTCACTATGATCATAATGGCCATTATCCTGAAGACAACAGATAGAAGCGGAAGCAGTATTAAATTAGAAAAATAGCTGAAGGATTTCTTTGTTTTCTTTATGGATTTCTTATGAGTTTTTTCTTTTTTTCTCTTTCTTTTTTTTCCCACGAAATCAAAAATATTTTTACGCTGAAGCGTGGTTGGCCCCATTAATATTACACACTTTCCTCTGTTTCAGTATGTTGCCAACAGTGAGGTATTATTTAGGGGGAAATATAAATGCATAATAAACAGATCTATACAATCATTACTGAACTAAAATAGCAGTTAGGAAAGTATTTTTATTGTGAAAAATGGCCCTGTAAGACTTTCTGGCTATTTGTAATGTTGCAACGTAACTCAGATAAATTGGTGCCCAGGAGTGTGACATTTCAAAAGCTTGAAAATACACTACATTTTTCTGATACGCCATTTTTGTAATTCTGCTTGCTATTTTGCAGTAGCAAGAAGCAATTCCTCTATGCCCAGGCAGTTCAATTAGAGTGTTGTAGATGTTGTCAGAAAGACTCAGACATAAGTGCCCCTGAGCAACGGTTGCAATTTCATAAAGTATCCTCTGCCCCTTCTCCCTAGTAATTGACATTTCTGGTCAGTTGTGTGCAGTGCTGTTAACTAACTTCTTAAATAATGACTCATTTGTCTTGTAAACTTTATATGATAAACCCTCCCATTTGAGGTTAGAGATGCATTTTTTAGTAAAAAGAGGTTAATAGATGAAGACTTCTGCAGGGACAAAAGGCTCTTTTTCCATTAAGTATTTCTACTGACATAAGCAAAAGTTCATCAGATTCTGGATATGGATGTAGGGCAGCCTGGTAACATTATCTGCTTATCTGTCATTATTCATAGTACAGATCAAGAGTTCAGGAGATATCAGAAATCCTTAGTGAATTGAGACTGTGGAGTAAGAAGGGAAGAAGTACATTGGGCACTGACTTGCCTGACCTTTGGTTAAGTAGGAATCCCAGCTACCTAAAGGCTGGTCAAAACAGCACTGTACTTTGAGGGGCAGAATTTGAAAGCATTTGGGAGTTTAGATGTGCGGACAAAAGCTTAATAAAGTGTATGAACACACCAAGATTCACAGGAGTTTGTCTTTCATGCCGCACTGGTTTACGCATTTCTACAGACCATGTGCATGTTTATAGTCATGTCTACATTAGAGGGGGTACTTGGCACGATGGGAGCAGAGCAGCTGATGCTGTGCCCCCTCCATCTGCACACTGTGTGTCTGGGGCATTACTTGGGACTAGATTCAGTTTGGTTCCCTGAATCTTCCCATCACTCATGTGGTTTGTTTCTTCAAACTCTTAAGTCCCAGCAGGTGCTGGAGCACATTTGACATCGGTGCTTCTGTGTGAACCAGGCCATGATAGAGTAACCATGGACGAGTCAGGGATTCGCTGCTGTTCTGGATCAGACACAGCCCATTGCACCTTTAAGCACCTAAATGCCTGTATGGATTCTCTGTATAGGAGAAATGAGAGCCACGGAGGTTTAACAATTCAGTTCACCGGCGGCACAGGAGTGCTGACCACATCGTATTTCAGACTGAAAGCAACAGGCTTCAGCTCTGATCCAAGGAACCAACCGTGGGGTTTAGGGGGTGCCCATGGATTAGCCAGCCTTTGGCTTGAATGCTAAGATTACTTACAGGGCCATCCGCTCATTATCCTCCATGCTACCCTAGTAGCCTAAATAATTGCAGTCTTCACAGCTTTTCCCTGTCTTTCCTTCAGTGACTTCATGCAAAAAGAAAGATAATTTGTGGACATTTAGGAGACGTGGATTTACTTCCCTGCTTCTGCTGCAGTTTTCAGACAATGGCCTTGATTTCCTTGCTCTGAAATGGGACAATAGGATGTTTTCTGATCTATATAGGTAACTTCATAAGGACAAGAACATTTTCCTACACTGTGTGCATCTAATGCTCAATGCAACAGGGTACTGATTTTGCAAAGCAAAGCAGAAACTCTCTTGTTAACCCCCAAAGCCTTCTGAAGCCAACAAATGGGAAATACTTTTTATAGGTGAGCTATGACAAGCCTGTTCCTATTAGTTTTCTGATTTTCTGCTAGAAGTTTGCACTGGCTTCTATGAGCAATGGTTACTGACCAGTTGTCTAAAGTCCTCTTGATAACAGGCAACAGTATTACTTTTGCAATATGGAAATTGATTCGCTGGTATGACGATCAGCCTTCGTAGAAGTGGCAGTTAGAAATCCAATCCCTAGTGGTGATAAATAGCAGTTGAGTACAGCCTGGTTTTAAAGCCTTTGAAAATCTCTGCATGTGACATAACATCAGGGTATGAGACAGCATGACGATGTAGACTTGGTATTCTAACCAGAGGCTTAAATATCATAATGTGGCATCATATGATCTTATTACTTAAGAGACATTTGAAAGCTTGGAGATGACAATATAAAATAAAATTCTGACAGTTTCAGTTTCAGGAATCGGAACATATTCTAATTCTTTAAACTACAATTGTGACGTTTCACACTGAATCACTTAATCTCCCATTAAGTATCTGTCTTATCCTATTTATTTTTCTCATAGGTATTCACCCAAATGACATCAACATCATTGACTAAATCAAATCAAACACTAATACTGAGTTGGGAATTTGTTCTTACATCTAGTTTAGCAGGGGCTGCCCACACATTCTGATACAAAGGAAAGGCTAAACCAAATGCCCTAATCGTAGTTTCTGTTACCACGTGCTTTCTATCTATTTCAACTTTCATTTGACCTTGAAATTTCCTTTAGAAGAAAATATTGCCATTTTCTGTTGACAAAAGCACAAACAGGAGGCCTGGGAAAAAAAGCAACATTGACAGATATATTGAATTAGAATTATAAAACAAGCACACAGCAACTCCTAAAATTGCTGTTGGCATATGCTAAATATATAGTGTAGCACTTGAAAATCTATTATCATAGGCTGCTGCTAAAAAGAGCAGCTACTGTTATAATCATTGTGCCTGCAGCCTGTTAAACAGTCATGAGATGGGAACCTTACAGGAATTGTCTAGTGCATGGGAAGGGTTAAGTCCGATTTTACCCACTAAGTCCAATTCAAAAAAGATCAACTTGCCTGATTTGGAATATATTCCAATTCAGCTTCTGCAGATGTTGCCACTTAGTCTCTCCACTGTGGTTCGAGATCAGTTTGGGATCTGTATCTAAATCCTGGTCTAATGGGAGCTGTAACAAAGGGTCACAGAATATACAGACATTAGCTTCCATCAGAGATAAAAACCAACCAAACCACTAAACAAACAAGTAAACAAACTGCAACAGAGTTCCTCCAACAAAGTTATTCAGAGGATAATAGTACTACAGAGAGCAGTTATTCTTATTGTTGTTATAATCATTGTGTCTGCAGCCTGTCAAATACTGACAGGCGCCTCTTTACCTTAGTAAAAGGGAAACAAAATGATCAGATTGCAAAACTCGTAGACTTTGATATCTGATCATGTCTAGACAGCCTATGTCGCTGCCTCTTAAAGACAGTCGTCAAATGCTTTGCATCAATAATTTGATATGCTGCTATTTTCAAGATGTTGAACATTAATGTCACCTCCTTGGGTCCCAAGCGTCTGCCTCTTCTGCATTCATTATTTTTAGGTAATAATGGATACTTGCTTCTGTTTAGTTTTCATAATCATGCAGAACAAGCAGCTTCAATATCTGAAATAAACTGCTTCACAAATTAATCAAGTGCAGAACAAAGCCGTTTTAAGTATATGACAGCCAATAAAGTTGTTTGTGATGCATTATACAGTCTCTAGCCTTTTCTGCTGTGTGCTAAATACTATCACCAGCTGCAGAGATGGAGGAAAATTTTATTAGAAATCAAGTTCTTTGGGAGTTTTTTCCAAAGTGTAAAACTGGATTTTATACATTAGACACGGTCATTTCATATAAGTCCTAAAATTTCAGAGGATTATTTAAGAGACTACATGCTTGTGAGAATTAAGAGCTGAAAATGGAATTGCTTTTGTGATCCAAAGATGTCTTGGATAGGTTAGATGCCTTGCAGGCAGTCATAGTGCAAATTTCTCATACTGGCAAATACAATCCAAGTCCTTCTTTGAGAAGAACCGAACTGTTTGTGGTTGAACTCTAATAAACTTCCCTTAGCTCAGCACCACACTTGCTGGGCTTTTAAATTGTGTGGTTGTAGGAAATAGCTGAATTATATGCAGGAGTTTTGCATCAGCCCATCAACGCAGGAGGAACTGACCAGAGATATCATTCATTTCTCTTTGGTTTTTATATTGCATATAAAAAAAAAATAGCTGGAATATTGAGATAACTATTCCTCTTGCTTCTGATTACTCTCAGATTACATTTAACTCTATCTTCTATCTGTTCAAAAAATTCTTGTCCCTAAAGCGTTTATGAAAATAACATGGGGAACAAACTGACAAATTAACGCTGATAGATATGCAGAGAAAGTGATGGTTTTGAATGTATCACATTGTAGATGTGAAGACCTCAGTATAGAAATGATCTCCTGAGTAAAATCTCTGTAAGATATATAGAAGTTGCTACACAGAATATTGGCTTATTGCACTCCATAGATTTGAAACCATCTTTCTCGGATGGCAGTGGAAAACTTCAATATACTTACATGAATTATAAATGATGTCTGATTCTCTTGTTGAAGTAGTTACTGTATGTTTTTCTAACATAGGCACTTCAGCCTTTAAAAAGCTGCTTTGTGTATGTGCAAAAGCAAAAGATCTGCATTTGGAAAATTTTACTGGTGTCAATACCATTGTGTAAATGATGTACCCTACTGTAAATATTTTTGTTTTAATTGGGAGTGCCACAGATATTCCCTTAACATAGGAATGAAGTCATGGCTTTTAAACAATTAGTCTAGAGATGGAATTGATTTGGAAGAAATAATGCCTGTGAAGATGCAGTACATGAAACTAGAATTGATTCAAGGTGACAATTCCTAAATAGTTCAGACATTTTGGTGCCTTGAAATGAACATATTTTCTGTCAGTTCAGAAATATAATAATACACAACAAGGCAGATCAAAGACAAGGAATCATCACTTTGCTTTTCGGATTCTCAGCAGTGATATAATTTACATTCTTTTAGATGTGTTTGTATTGTTTTTATTTCAAAACAATACACATGCCCTGGAAGTGCCTATTGCTAGCCTGAGACATTAACCCTTTGTCATAGTTATAGCAATGGGCTGTACACGAATAATTGGATAAAATTCATAAGGCTATGTGACATAAGGTGCTAGACAAAAAGATCTTTTAGATCTACAGTGCTATGAACCTACTGCTACTTCCTGGCAGAAAGCAAAAATCTGTGTGGTCTTCATTTGGAGTAATCAGGATTCCAGTTAATTCATTGTCGTTGTTTAACCCCGGCCAGCAACTAGGACCACACAGCCCCTCGCTCACTCCTATTCCTATGGAATATTCCTCTGGTCAGCTTGTCCTGTCTATGCTCCCTCTCAGCTTCTATGGGAAGCTGAAAAAGTCCTTGACTTAATATAAACATTACCTGGCAACGACTAAAACAATATGTGTTATCAACATTATTCTCATATTAAATCCAAAACACAGCAGCTACTAGAAAAAAAAAAAATCTATCCCAAATCTATCCCAGCTGAAACCAGGACATGCATCAAAAAAACAGAGCTTTTAAATTTGGCATGCACTTCCTAATGGCTGGATTCAGATGACTTTTCTTGTACTGAATAGTGTCACAGAGCCTTCACAGCCCTGTGTGAGTGGAGGCATTTTGGCATAGTGAAGTCCTCACTCTGCCGTAGACCTGTGCCCAGGCACTGGATTCTGCTGTTCCCATCCACAGAGGGGGCCAAGAATCTGACTTGAAAACTGCACCTGGATGGAAATATGCAAGCGGCTTCTTATTAAGATCAAACCTGAAGATTTTGGCACCGCATAGATCTCTTCATGATTTTAGTTGAGTGAAGCGGCTGCTTGTAGTGCTATATCTGTACTTCCTGGAAAGCACTGCCCTCAGTAAGAACAGCACAAGACTGTGAGTAATGGAACTGATAGGCAAGGCATTAGCCAGACTAACCTAGCAAAGGTCAGTCAAGGATAAAGAAAGCCTGGCAGACTACTTGATGTAAGACTTACTTTATGCAAAAAGGACTTAATGGAAAATAGAATGCATTTCCTGAAAGAACAAGCTGACAAGGATACAGTGAAAATAGTTATTATGTGTGCCAAGAACAGAAGGTGGTCTAGACTGGAGCATGCCAATGGGAATGAATTTTACTATGTTTCAGACCCGTGCAAATCCGTGAAGGCTGTACACAGACTCCAGCAAATCTGAAGGATGCTTACCTGGCGTAAAAAGAGTATCTTGTCAGCACTGGGTTGCTCTAAAAACACTCTGGTTCCAGCCCGGGCAATGTCTGTCTTTCAGCTACTCCAAAACTAAATCTGAATCACAAACCAAATACGTTTCCTTGTCTGATGGCACAACGTAGGTCATTATCACAGATCAAAATGTAAGGCATGTCCTCAAGCCAAGTGTGTGAAGAGGGCCATCATAAAGAGTCTGATCAGTTCACTGGCAGCCAGGGACAGCGTGACTGCACAGGAACATGCCCAGTGGTTACCTGTGCAAGGGATACTCACAGAGGGACTGAATGAAAAGACACAGAGCTTAAAGAGACCTGGGGTCATTTAAAAGAAACATGAGTTTCAAAAGGGCACCTAGCATAAATTGACACTACCTGTAAAAAGAAAAACAGAGTCACATAAGGAAAAAGTTGCCTGCAACGTCACCTTATCTAAGCTCTGACAGAGCACTTTTTCATCACAGATCTCAAAGCATCTTAAAAAGGAAGATAATTATCATTCTTTGTATTGCATAGCTTGGGAAACCCAAGGAAGGAGGAAATACTATCTACCTATTCTCATGCAAAGCTGAGTCTAAAGCCAGCAAAGATGGGTTTCCTAATTCAATCCATGCTTGCTATCATGTGACCCTTAAGTCACAGATGAATGAACTATAAAATGCAGAAGAACAAGTTGATGAATATTTAAGTCATGTTTGGAATATTTGAATTGATATTTTTGCACCTTGATCTCTCTTACTGTACCCAGCTGCCTTTCATTTTCTGCTGCCTGTGTGCTATGCTTTTTTTCATATTCACGATATAATTTAGCTCTGCTAACGTTTTTTAAGCAAGTTCTTCAATTTTTGTTCTGCATTCCTTTGATAATTCTGTACCAAAATCAATTATAAATATCAGGAAATGTTGGGTTTTTAAAATACAAATTATAAGCCAAATTCCTTTCTAGAGTAGGCTGATTAAAATAAAGTAACTAGAACAATGTCTATTTATCCTAGCAAAGACTTTAGCTTTTTGATTATTACTAGTTCCACTAGCATTTTCAGACTTCATTTCCCCAAGTTCAAAGTCTTCATGTAGAAAACATGTCTTTTTTACAATTTAAGACTCCCAGTGCTGTTATTTCGTAGTGGCAGAGCAGCCTGTGGAGTGGTCCTGCACCCTTAAAGGGAACTGATGGGAACTGATGGACTGTTGCAAATGCAGACACAGAGGAAATGTTTTTCAAAAGAGAAAACATGAAGTGTAATGTAAATAACTTGTCAGAAGCTATTATCACTTCTTACTTTAGTGAAAGGACAATGATCTAACTGATGTCACTTAGCATGCTACCTATATATGTAGCTGACACGAGAGCTTACACCCAGACCACCCTGTACATTGCACAGGAGTGTAGGTGCCATTTATAGTTCAGGAATCTTTAATTACAGGGCGTAGCATCATGAAAATAGCTCATCTGATTATTTTTTTTTCTTCTGCAGCAGTTTTCCCTGAAATCAGGAGGAGGGGAAATGGGCAATGTGGGCAAATGGGCCTCCAGCAGGTTGTTCTGGCTACTCTGCATGGTGCATGTCTGCTTACTCATTGATGGTAAAGATGTGATATAGATAGCTGATCCTGGGAACATAATGGCTAGCAGGAGCCTGAACCTGGTCCTTCTGTCTGCACCACAGCAGTCAGTGATGCATGTATGCCTCCTGCAAAACATGCCCTCTTCAGTCCTTTTGCCCATGGAGAAAAATGGTGAAGGCGGGACAAATGACACTCTTGTTTCAGCCTGTGTCTGTCAGATTAGGGCTAAACTGCTTTTTGTAAGGAAAATTTCAGAAAGCCGAAGAATATTCAGTTGAAATCCCATTTTTCCTCAGCAAATGAGTTCTGCTTGCTCATCCAGTTAGAACACATGATGAGTTTGACAGCACAAATCCTTGTTATCGCAGGCAGGTAGGTGTGTCAGTCAGTCCTTTCGTTTGCTGTTTGCTCCATGCTCCTAAAAAACACCCCGACGGGGCATTCTGAACTGAGCTCTGTAGCTGGATTTGCACTACAGCATGATAGTGTACATGGGCTGGAGGGAGGGATAAACAACAAATGAGTGACCATAGACTTTCGGCGGCGGCAGCCACTCTCATTAGTGAACTAAAGGCAAAAGTTAAACTAAACCTTTTGTCACTCGGGAGCGCAGAAATACATAGCTGTATCTCCTGAATGGGTGAGAGGGTAACTGTAAGAAGGAATGACAGAAGTCTTTGACTCTTGGAGTAAGCAAGAACATCTGAGTTCTTATAACAGATTTCACTGAAAGCACCTTTGATATTTAAAGTATGTGTTCACCTGAGTCAAATTCGAAACAGATTTCTCCCTTTTTTTGTCCTAATTCACTCCCAGACTTTTTCCAAGAGTTGACATAATATATCTTGTCAGGGTCACGTGTTTGTGCAGTGCTATATATTAGGGAAGTCAATGCTCAACCATAACATTTAAAGTAAGAGTTTGTGATTCAACAAAATTCACCTTTAAAAAAAGCAAAAGGGGACTGGTTGCCTGTGGGTTTATGAAGGAGTTACTGAAACTTCAGGAAAGGTTGCTACGTTGAAATTTGCCTCTGTTGACAATAAGTTGATTTTGTTCAGCTATACATTAGGGTTCAGCGATTCTTTCTCCTTTTGGCAACAGAGCAAAGATATTTACTCTTCTGTCCTCCTGACTTGCTGGCTGCAGGGACACGCGTGTCTCCCCTGCCTCACTGGGGCTCTGGAGCAGGCCTGCTTGTTCTGCCTGCTTGGCAGGCTGCTTGCGCAGTAGTCCGTAAGCGGGTGGTAGGTACTGAGCATGACGAGAGAATAGCTGGATTTCACATTTAGGGAAAAAGAAGGAGGAACACTGGGAAATGCTGTGGTATGCGCAGGTGGAAACAGTGGAGCAGTAGAATTTGGAATTTGTCCCATACCCACACAGCTGTGCATGGCAGCTAAAGAAAGAGGATGTAGAAATCCCTGTGGTATATTCATTCACTAAGTATTTCTTCATATTCGAGAACATCATTTAGAGGTCTCCTTCCATTTCTGTTGTATTTATCCTTTTGCATTAGCAAATGACTACTTTGCCTTTCCCATTATCCAGTTTGTCACCTTTCAACTATTTTCCGTTGTATTTTATAATGCACATTAACTAAATACAATAAAACTAAATGTATATAGTGAAGAAAATACAAAAGATCTCAAATAGCTTTACATAAAATAATATCTAGGAGCTTTAAAACTGAGCTGCATTTAAGGCTGGAAAAGCCAGCCTAAAAAGATAAGATTTCAATTTTTTGTTAAATGAATTCACTGAATCTGCATTTCTGATGTCAAGTAGAAGCGAATTCCATAGCTCTCATGAATAGCAAGCAAAAGCCCTACAGCTATGAGAATTTAATCTGAATCTTTTATTTTGCATGTCCGGGATTTTTTAAAATACATTTCTTTTCATATGTTCTGAAATCTTTGTGGATTTTCAATCTTATGGCTTGCATGGTTATTTATTCCCCACAATTGTCCTTACATTCCAAATCACTAAATGAAACAGTCTTCTGGAAAAATATTGTTAGCACGATAAATAGCTTTGAAATGACAGCCATGATTCATTGGAGCAGAATACTTTTAAGTGGAAAAGTTCCTTGCTGTACTGCTTTCTCTTTGAAAAAAAACCAACTAGTCCAACAGAAGTTGTGGTACATGTGAGGAATGCACATGGACACATTTATAATGATTCACCAAGAAAAGAAATATAAATGAAATAAGGTCATTCAGGAGCTTTCCGTTCTGAATCTGCTGCTGCACTCTAATATGTAGGGTCATTAACCAAGGTGGAGTGTTCACAGGTGAGGAGCTGATAGGAAGAATGTTTTTATGGCTAAGGTCTGGGAGATCTACATTCATTCCTGCCTCTTTGGCACGTTCTGTCCCCCACTGCCAGTTGCCAATGGCTAACAGTTCCCTCTGACCTCTTTTTGTCGGTCTGATACGCTTCACTTACAAACTTTCCGGTGCAATGGAGGTCTCTTCTGTGACTGTAGGATGTCAGTTAGGGTGGAGCTGAAATTGAGGATTTCCTTCAGAACATTTGACATGACTGCAATAAAGTAGGTTAATAACAATGATAATGGATGGTGGATAGACATAACAGACGAGACTGACTGTGTTTCTATTTGTATGGTATGCTGCTCTCCATCTTTCTGGCAGTAATCAGCATGTAATGTCAGAGTATGTCTACATTGCCATGAATACAGAGCTTATAAACATATCTAAGCTAGCTTTAAACCACCTAGCTGGAGCGTTGAGACTATTGCAGCCCCTAAAAATAGGGTTCATTCAACAAGCCCAGCAACAGATCTGCTGAGGTGTCTAGCATGAGGTGAGATGCGTGCTTCTGTGACTACTGTATTTTTGCTCCCCGAGACAGCTAGTTTAACAGTAGTTTGAGTTTATTGACTTAACTGAGAGAACACATGTACACACGCCTTTTTTGTGGCAGCTGTGGGCTAATCCATCCAAAGAGCTGATGGGCCCTACTTAGCTAACTTTATCATTGCAGCCAGCTGCAGGAGACAAATGCAGTAGCCAATGATGGGCTAAATTCTTTTTACTTTTTACTTACGCTTTACTTACTCTTGTATATCTCCATCTATAGCCATGAGTGCTATCAAAATGGTAAGAACTCCTCCGTTCCTTGTGTTATTTAGTTCAGAGAAGAGGGAATAATAAACCACTTCCCCTCTTCCCGCAGGCTGTGCGCTGGCAGTATTGGAGGGGTTTCAGTGAATGTGGTGAGGTTAGGGACTGGAGAACAACTGCTCTCCGCAGCATGCTTGCCAGGTACCGGCAGTGATCCAGGCAGGCGTTTGTGCCAACTGTAATGCCTTGCAGAGAGGGAATACTGCTCCTGGCAGAGACAGAGTATGTGTTGGCCACATGGTTACAAAAGGGCAGATGCTCGGGGCATTCTTCAACTTTGCTGGCTCTTCCAAATTTCCGGCAGCTGTTATTAATATTTGAATAACTCAACTAGCATGCTCCATTTGGACATAGCCAAGCTGTCTCCTCCGATTTCCCTTGTGCAAACTCCTAAGCCATGTGCTTCTTTCCTGCCATGTTCAGGCTCCCTTAAAGTCAGTGTGGGGCTGAGAGCATGGGTACCATTTCCTGGGCATCGGTTAGAGCAGGCTTGGGGTTGCTCTGACATCTGTTAGCAGGAGCCTCAAACTCCCCGCTCCCTCCCCCAGCCCAAAAGCAACATCTCTTCTGATGAGCATATCTAGTGAGATGCCGCTCAGTCCTTATGAAAGAGGACTCCAGCCCGCATGTAAGGAACAAACTGAACAGAAAATATGCTCTGTAAAGCGCAGCCTTTTCCAATTTTGCTCCTAGTAGGGAAAAGTCCATTTCTGCTTCCTTTGATTGCAAAGTCCCAGGAAAGGTTGTAGGTGGGAAGAAGAAAGGACACACATGGTTCTGTGCCTTTGTCCTCATAAAGCCGAGCTGGAATTCCAGGTCACTTACAATATCTGTTGTTTAGTTTTGGTAAAAAGCTGCTAGCTGAACTTCTTCCCCTTCTGTCAAGTTGCTAATGGTCATCAGAGTCTCCTGGGGTTTCCTGGAAGTTATGCCCTTTCCACAGAGAGCATCTTAGGGGATTATAAAATGATACCAATGTGAGAGGCCCCTTCAGGGTGTTTATAGATATGTGATATCTCTTGTTTTGTCTGTAGTCCTTGCAGCTGAAATACTGCTACTATGGGATATTCACTTTGTGCTGTTGTCAAATGTCTTTGGCTCACAGGTGCACAATACTTATGACTGTTTCTAGGAGGTCAGAGCCAACGCTGCCAAGAGAGATGCAGATTAGCAAGTATAGCACAGGCACAGACTTATCAAGTGGCTATAAACTTTAAAGTTTGTACAGTTACCTGCTGTTCATCCCTTCCCTTTTTCCTATCGGTCATATCTGAGTCCATTATAGTCATATCTGTGAAACCCTGGGCAGAATATAAAGTTTCTCCTGTAACACTGTTCCCTGATGCCTGAGCCCTGAACTATACCTACATGGGTAAAAAGAGCCCAGAAGAACTTGAACGTCCAGTGCTAAGTAACGAATATGTTCCAATGTGGGAGAAGAAAAGGATCAAGCAATTCATAATCAATTCTAAATGAAAGTGTGTTGCAGAAGCAGACGCATCTCTCTGCAGGAACACCTGGCTGGAAGCAGGAGTACCTGATACTGCACCTGCGTGGCAAATGGGTTTCCTAGTCTGTGGTGGTTTGTAAAAGTTTTAGAAATAGTAATTTTGAAGTAAGATGAAATTGGCAATGGAAAAATCCAAAGCAACCAATCATCTCATGCTGTATCACTTAAGAGCCTCATTTCAATCATTTTGAAAATACTGACAGTCTATTAGACCAGGAAATGAAACTTCTTGGCAAACAAGATGTTTGCTAATTTCGGTATTTTGTGTGAGTCAGAAATGTGTGGAGGGAAATATATTGAAACTCACCCCTTCTTGTGAACTGTTTCAGATTGCATAACTGACATTTGCCAGTAAAAAATGTTACATCAGAAAGTTTCTGAACATACCCAAAAGAAAAGGCATTAGGAGCTACTGCAAACACTTCCCCACACAGCATTAAAGGCCATTGGTCACACTGGATTTTCACAATGGTCAACGTGATGGATGTCTGCTTTCCTCTGCCTAACTCCAACTAATTGCAAAATAATACTGTTCGTTTATGAACTTGCATATTTCCACATCATTTACTTGATCACAGAGCTGCACTGTCCCATTTCTTTTTATTTCAGACTTGGTGAAAGCAAGGTGATGAAAAAATCCGTCTCTTTGAAATCTGACTATATCATCAGAAATCAGTAAATAAGTCAGTTTCCCTTGATAACATTTTCACACCCACATGTATTCAAAACTCTTAAAATTTTCCTTTTGGCTTCATGAAAGTACATTATAAAGTGAAAATTATGGCTACAAAATTAGAAGTGTGGTGTTCAAAAATCTACAAAGTAGTTTAATTTAAATTATCCACAATTGTCTGTTTTGCTTCCTACTGAAAAATAGGGTGTCACAGGTTCTTAGGATTTCCTTTGAGTGATGCTAAAAAGCCTTGAACATTACTTATTTGCTTAGTGCACTTTTGAACCGAAGCATTTAATGTTTGAAAATAAGCACTAAATATATCATAGTTAATTGGAGAAAAAGAAAGAATTTGGGAAAGAATATGAGCTTCTTCAACAGCTTAAAAGTTACAGTGAGACGTGATTATATTGTCTTGATTTTTTGAGACTCATGTTGAATTCTAATTGCATTAAATGAGCAAGATAAGACCTACGGAAACTACTGAGAGACAAAATAACAGGAGCAAGTATCGAAGTAATGTGAAGAATGGAAAATTTGGCTTAACTAGTCTCTTTTGATAGCAGGTCATTCAAGGATTTCAGTTGCAACAGTGAAAAAAGATGTAGACCTTTTAAATTTTTAGGAAGTTCTATTAAAATGGATATGACATCTAAGCAGTGTCTAAACACAAAGTTACAAGGATTTGAGTTAGCAATAAAGAGTCAAGGACACAATTCACTAAAAACTGAATGTCCTTTTCTGAGTGATTCTATTTATTTTTTGGGTCCAGATCTTCAGAAACTTATCAATGATGATTCAAGGTGTGGAAAGCCATGGGGGCCTCAGTGAAACAAATGTGTGCAGAGAAAAGGATATGCTTTTGCGGTGGCTTCAACCATAGCTTGTAGCTCTGTAATTACAAAATTATAAGGCCGAAAGACATAGGTGACATCTTAGTCTTCTGGAAGCTTCTAAAGACATTTTAGTGACAGTCCCTCTAAAATAAAACCTTCATGTTTCCACTTATCCCATATCGTTGTATGTAAATCATGAGGGGGAGAAATGCTGTGGTATTCTCTGTTGACAATAAAATACAGCATCTATTTGAAACTGCCAAACTGATCCCATTTAAAAACACAAGCGAATGGAAATATCACATTGAGAATTGCTTTAATACTTTGTGGAGACAGAACTGTTGAGATGAATCTATATGGGAAAAAGAGAATGAACTGGAATGAATAACAGCCACAAAATAAGTAGGACTTCAGGGGTGCCTGGGTGAGTGATGCTCTACAAGTCGGGATGGTTGCACAGACCAGTGGCTGGTCTGGTGGCTAGTTTAAAAGCACAGGTGTATTGACACGCTGACTGTGGTAGGATAAATGCCCCTGGTGGTCTGTCTGCCCATCTGACCTGCTATGCCCTGAATGAGTGTGATGAGCATCAGACTGAAGGTGATGTGGATGTATGTAGATATGCTCTTGTGCAGAGGCTTTTTGGAAAAGCCAGATACGGACTTATTTTTTCCTTTGCTTCTCCCAGGAGTACTGTGAAGACCTGGTATTTCCTTGTAGTGAAACCTGCCTAGTCATTCAGTGCCCTGTAGATGTCTGAGAGGAGTGTCTGTCATTGCCAAGGAGAGAGGACAAGGGTTGCCAATGCTTTCCCCAACAGTTTCAAAGTTGTCTTGGGGCAGTGAGTTTTCCTGACAACCATAAGGCTCTCGCTCCATCATTCTCCAGGAAGCTAAGGAGAGGTGACACTGTAGCCACCAAGTCCTTTTTGTCTTTATTTATCTGTCCCTGTCCCAGTGTCATGTCTCTCTTTTGTCCCACAAAGTGAAGTCCTAGCAAGGGAATTGCTGTGTGCATTAAACAGTGTTTGTGCCCTGTGTATTATCAGGCCATGTGGCAGCTTTTTACTAAATTTTTGGTCCTATAACCATCTTGCTCTCATAGCACCAAATGATACAGAGGGAGAGTATCTGTGCTCTGGTCAGGTCTTCCTGCCAAGCTGTCCCACTCTTGAAGTCGGTGTAAAGCCTGCACTATGGTAGCTATGGGATTTCAGAGTTCCCTGACTCAGAATGCCTTTGGGTCCAGTTTCTTCTGCATGGGGATGTGTGGTATGTGTGTGTCATAAAAAACATCCCAAGTCACTGAGATAATGAAACAGAGAATGCTATCAGGAGTTAAAGCTGTCTTAGGTTTTCGGCTCCAAATATGGTTTCTTTGTGGAGTTATTTCCAGTAATGACACATGGTGGGTGGTAGGTTTTGTATTCAGCTCCCCAATTAGTTGTCTTTGCATGAGCTCCACTTTTATCAAATTAAATAGAACAAAACTCAAGACAGATGCTACCTACTGATCAGGATACTGTGGTACATATGCCACGTGAATGCTGTGACAAAATCACAGAGACTGAATAATCCAGACTGAGGCTTTGTTACAGTTAGAGCAAAAAATTATATTGATCTAAGTTCCAGCATCAAAGTATCTATTCACTTGTCCTCTCTCACAGAAGTGGTCACAACCTGGAAACATTCAGGACTCATTTTAGTACATCTTTCTTCAAAGCCCTTGCAGTTGTTCCAAGGATTCTTGGTAATTAGAATATGCCAACTTAGCATAACGTAGCTCACAGTATTTTTATCATCAAGAAATTTGCTGTGAATTAAAAGGAGATATGAAATAGAAACTATTCTGGACAAACGGGTAGTGAGAAATATGACACAAGTTATTCTCCATCTCAGACTTTAACATCTTTTTAGGATGCAGCAGAGCCAACGAGGCGTGCCCTGTGCCAGCTCCCTGAATACGAGCACCAGTACTGCTCTTTTCAGTACGGCTTTGTAGGTCCATAGAGCTTCTGTGTCCCTCTGCTGTGAATGTGTAAAGGGGTCATCTGAGCCCACAAAGCTGGGAGCTCCTGCCATGGAGGGATCTGTGCGCCTGCCTGTCCCATGCCTAGCACAGCGATCTCAGTTGTTTTTTCCCTCATCAGTGGATAAAATGCAAGAACAGAAAGGTCGCGGTGTTGCCAGTGGTTGTGAGTTAACATTACAAATAAGTTAATACTATCTATGTTTCAAATCAGCTTCAAACTTTTAAAAAAAATGTAGACCCTTCTCTAAAACTTGTTTCAACAAAATGCTTCAAGCATCCATCTCTCTGTTAGCACAGATTCCCCTTTCCATTGTGTATACATATGCAAACTGTTTAAACCACCCGTTATGTCAAGGATGTGGAATGGAAAGAAAAGTGTGAAGACTGTTTTCCCCATATGTTGAGAAAAAATCTGCAGCAGGCAGTAAAGAATCTGGTAAGAGGAAAAGTATCTGAAGTTATGTTACAAGGTAAAAGACAAGACTGTAGCTGTGAAAACAAACTAAAACAAGAGAAGGAGATAAAATACCCTTTACTAGATAAAGTGATAGTACTGTGATGCCGTTGTTTGTTGAAGTGTGGTGGTGAGGGAATTGTAAGGGTTTGAGAGCTGGCCCAGCAGACTTTGCTGATGCTGATATTACACAAAGTTCCCTCTCGACTAACCATATGAAATGTAGCTCTGACCGGGAGAGAACACAGAGAATTAAAGGTCAGGAAGTCTGAATTAGGAAAATGGGAGGTTGCATTACCCTGAGAAGGAGCAAGATCTTTGCCACAGTGGGAAATACAACCACGGGAAAGAATCCCCACTCTGAGCTTTAACACTGGAGAGTTGTAAATAAATACATGGAGAATATACTTCATTTGACATTAATAATGCAGTGCCTAAAGTATGTTCGATGTGCTTTAAATATTACATGTGAATCCCAGGCCTCTCTTGTAATAATTTTAGAAAATATCCATAATCTTGTCATTTTAACAGCAGAACAAGTTTTCTGGCCTTTTCATCTTTCTTGGTGTATTAGGAACTGAGAAGTATGGACCTTCTCCACATAAAAATTGCATTTACTGTTATTATTGCCTTTGCAGCTGTACAAGTAACAGCATACTTGATTTCAGACAAGTAAAGTAAATTAACAGAGGGTGACGACCCAAGCACAATAAAGCTGCTTTGGAGTCATTACAAGACATAAACCTAGAGCAACTCTCAGGTCAAATCCAGGTCTGACATCAACAGCCACAGCTCCAGCCTCTGCAAGAAATGCCTGTAAACATCAGGGGTAACGTCATCTATCAATCAAAATTTGGGTTGATCGGAAAATAGTTTTAGACTTTGGAAAACAACATTAACAGTGCAACAGGATCACTGAATCATCAGTGCAAGGCATCATTGCAAGGTTCTTGTCAACATGATTTCGACTGATTTATTTCATAATTCAAAAGAAGGACTATTGTGCATGCAGATGGAGACTACCCAGTTTTGTGCAACATATAGAACGAGAAACAAATCTGATTCACTTTCCTACTTCCACAATTTGCCCTAAATTGAAGAATAATTAGTAAAGGAATGTATGAACAGGAAAAACAATTAGGGGAAGTTTTTTCCCAGGGAGAAATGTGTACACTTCCATCTAGCATCACTGGGACTTTTGAAGCATGCTTGCAGGAAAACAATTTGTTCTTTAGATATTAAAAGATGCTCAGCCTGTTGCTGTCAGCAATACAAGATGGGCAAGTGACACAATGCCTGCCTGAGCTAAATGGATAGATAAAATATATATTTTTGTTCAGTTTATCCCATACCTTTGATATTGTGGGATGCTAAAGGTCATGGTGAAGCCTGAAGCTTTCCTTTGATATTATTAAAGCAGTGCTGAATTAATCTGGAATATATTAAAAGAACACAGTGGTACTTTCTGTGACACCAGTCCCTTCCCCTCTAAACTGGGGACTGACAGAGATTCAATCTGATACAGAGCCATAATGATTATCTTCTTACTTTCTGACTATTCAGTTTACATACAGATGTACTTACATTTATTTCTGTTTGATACCATCAACATGCTGTTTATTTGCTTAGCTATCCATGCTGATAAGTGTATGTACTCGCCACTGTGGCTGCAGAGCACTGCTTCCAACATAAATTGTAATCATCCCATTTCAGTAGTGGTGGGGAGGGAGGCATTATTGGACTGGGGAGTAGGAGAGCATATTCTCATGTTTGTCCTGATGCAGTGTGTAACTACAGGTCACTTCACCTCCACGTCCTCCTTCCCTTTTTCTTTGCTTTGGCATGCTCTCAAGTGGGGATTGCCTCTTTCCTTGTGAGTCTGTGAAGCCCCTGGTGTGTTTTCCCCCTGATGTTAGCTCTTGATCTTGTCAGAGGGGCCTGAGGGCACTGTGCTGATGTTTCTGCTGTGCTGAATGTCCACATGTCAAATGGGAGGCTGAACAGGTCAAGCCAGAGGCTCAAACCACATTGGCTCCATCCAGCACTCCCAAGTTTAAATCTCGCTGATGCCATGTAAAAATTGAGACCTTTGCAACCCAACGAGGAGTAGGGAGCTGTGCGATATGTACCTTCTGATCCATTTTGTAATCTCCAGAGTAAGGTGTGCTAATGGGGGGTTGCAGTCCTTTTTACTCCTTTCTGCTTTATCTGCTCTGAGAATAAACAAATGTGCTGCACACACAAACACACACTGAAAGCAGAGAAGATTCTGCAGGAACCTATTCAGTGTGGAAGTCATAAATCATAGAAGAAATGAGTGTCACTTCTGTGGTCTGTGTTATATGAGGTCTCCCATAGATAAGAAACATTCCCAAAGAGAAGTTAAAAATGGCTTCCTATGGCCAAGACCGCTAAAATACAGCATTTTGCTCTGGAAGAGGGGGGGGTCTGTCAGGGCTCCCATATTTAAGTTGTCACTGTAGGCAGGAGAGTGCACATGAAAACTGGGGGAATGGTAATGCAGAGAAGAAGAAAGCTGGAAAGAAAAAAGAAAACCACACAAAACTCGAGCTGTTAATCACATCCCTGTGTTGATAAAATATTTATGAGATCTCATTCAATTAATTAGAATAAACTATGTAACACTGCAGGAAACAAATTGAAAATTTAATAAAGTAAGTTCACTTCCAATTTCTTTTGAAGAAAGAAGCTAATTATATTTAGTTCTGTAATTATAACTTTAATTAAAATATAATGCAAAATATTTCATAAAGTGAAAACAGTTCTCTGTTAGAAAATGGAACCTTTAAGACAACTTGCTCCTCAGACAAAAATTCATAACAATTTCAAATGAACATTTTAATACACCTGTTTCTAAAATCTTTTCAGGGTTATTTTAGTACAAATCCATCTTAGAAATGCTCATTAGTGTTAGCTTTTATTTAAAACATAATGTCTTACCTTCCTGCCTTTATCCAGAAATGTTTCTTACTCTGTGTTAGGGATGTGTGTTTTCTTACTGTATTTAAACCAGAGACACATTCCTTATTTATACTTGCCTGTTGCAGCCTACAGAACCCAATTTTTATTTAGAGAATAATTTCAAAACACATTGTAAAGTATATCCACATAGCAGCTGCCTTCACCTAAGCAACAAGGGAAGAGAGTGCCTCAGGCAGAGAGATCCAGGCAGGCACAGGGAAATTTGCGTCTAGCAATATAAAATGAGAACACTGACAAAATGACCTTTCGTTGATGTTTTTGATGATGATTTAATAGCAACAGAGTCTTCTAGGCTTGTGTAAAATGAATTTGTCTTTAGGACTAAAATAATAATTTTACGAATGATTTCTAACGCACAGTTCACCAGGGAGCCTGGGATGAATGTGCTGTTTCTTGATTCTCAGAGTTTATCTGAACCGTATTTGAAGTCTGGTTGCATTTCTCCCACTTTGTTGGATTTGGATTTGGCCAATCTCATAAGTATTTTTGTTTAAGACAGAAACCATAATTAGATGCTTAAATACATTTTTAAATAAGTGTGCCATTGAGTCCTGTTCTCAGTGAAGTCATTAGGGTCCTGGACCCTTAACTTTTCTTTAGTGTCTCTAAATTGGAGAGTCGTGGATTTGATGGATGGACCACTTGCTGGATAAGGAATCGGATGGATGGCCGCACTCAAAGAGTTGCAGTCGATGGCTTGATGTCCAAGTGGTGACCAGTGATGAATGGCATTCCTCAAGGGTCAGTATTGGGACCAGTGCTGTTTTAACATCTTTGTTGGCAACATGGACCACGGGATTGAGTGCACCCTCAGCAAGTTTGCTGATGACACCAAGCTGTGTGGTGCAGTTGACACACTGGAGGGAAGGAATACCATCCAGAGGGACCTTGACAGGCTTGAGAAGGCAAACCTCATGAAGTTCAACAAGGCCAAGAGCAAGGTCCTGCGTGTAGGTCAGGGCAATCCCAAGCACAAACACAGGCTGGGTGGAGAATGGATTGAGAGCAGCCCTGAGGAGGACTTGGGGGTGTTGATTGATGAGAAGCTCGACATGAGCCGGCAATGTGCACTTGCAACCCAGAAAGCCAACCATATCCTGGGCTGCATCAAAAGAAGCGTGGCCAGCAGGTCAAAGGAAGTGACTCTGCCCCTCTACTCCACTCCGGTGCGACCCCAACTGGCTGAAAGAGTTGGAGTTGTTCAGCCTGGAGAAGAGAAGGCTCCGGGGAGACCAGGGGGCCTAGAGGAAAGATGGGGAGGGACTCTTTATCAGGGACTGTAGTGATAGGACGAGGGTTAACGGTTTTAAGCTGAAAGAAGGGAGATTTAGATTTGATATTAGGAAGAAATTCTTTACTGTGAGGGTGGTGAAACACTGCCACAGGTTGCCCCGAGAAGCTGTGGCTGCCCCATCCCTGGAGGTGTTCAAGGCCAGGTTGGATGGGGCTTTGAGCAACCTGGGCTGGTGGGAGGCGTCTCTGCCCAGGGCAGAGGGTTTGAAACTAGAGGATCTTTAAGGTCCCTTCCAACTCTAACCATTCTATGATTCTGGTAGGAAAACAGTTATGCCAGTGTATGACCTTTGAATCTTGTCCCCCAGTGGGGCTTTAGCTACCTGCTCTGACTGTCTGGCTCACAATGCTCATCTTTCCATCCCTGACCTGTTTCCTACCATTTATTCTTCATTTGTCAGGCTGCACACATTCTCTCCCAGCCGTGTCACAAACCACAGCTCCAGCTGAGCAGTGGCAAATCAGCACCACCCAACCTCTTGCATTAAAGGGGCTTCCACAGTCTCTCCTGAGCATCCTACTGGCAACAATCCTGTGTCCTCCACTGCCCTAACAGCTGGCAAACACCCACAGGCTGGGCCCTCACCCTCTCATGTTTTTCTTCAGCATGCTTACCAGTCACCACCATCAGCTTTTTACCTACCAGTGCTCAAACAGCAAGCTTTGCTCGATAACCATAGGAGTGCTGGAAGCACTCCTCTGTCCTTCCCACCCACTTTTTTTTTGTTTCAGAGTGCTGTGTGTGAAATTAGATCAGACAGTCTTCTACACAGGGCCCACAGCTGTGCTGGGTGGTACTTAGCATGATCAGCATCACTGTAGAATAACACTAATTGTAATCACTAGTGGCTTATTTGGCATGAAGAGACTTTGGGTTTTGAAAGAGGTAAATTATATGGATGTTTGCCTGTGTGGGACCACCTCTCCCAGCTACAATAAAGCCCTTTCTCCCTAAGATTTCCATGCTGGGCTTTAGTCTGATTTTTTGGCTTAGCCAAAAGGATATTCTGCTGTCCTCTTCTCTTAAATAGTTAAATTCCTGTTAATACACAAAGAAAAAGAGAGCGTGTGGAAGAAGAAACACAAGAAACTTAAGAAAAAAGAAAAAAAGATGAATTTATTGCTCTTACCAGTGTTAAAGTACAACAGTTATCGCTAATAACATCTGATACAAAGGTGCTTTTTGCCTGTGTTCTTTTCTGGCTGGAGGAAGTCACAGACTTTGCTTAGCCTTAATACCGGTCCTGGGGACATACTTTTTGCCAGCATTTTGAGAAGGACCTCTGAGCATCAGACCTCAGATCTTTCTGACTTTCACCTCTGTGTGTCACTGCTATGAAGTTGCTTAACTATAGACTTTCAGTGCTAACGAAAGCTCTTTCTGTTCCTCCCGAGCAGATCAGATGTAACTAGAGTGAGTCAGTTATAGCGGTGTTAATTGAACAAAACAGGAACTCAAAATAGAACAGTTTGAAGGAAATGCTGGATTGACATATGCTGTTTTCGTACATTTGTTGAACATTATTGAGCATTTCTATTGCAGTAATCATAGAGTAGGAAAATATCTGGGAGTGTTTATTTGATAGAGTTTACATTACACAGCCTGCAATACAGCCAGAGCAGCATTTTGTGATCTTTCTGATCATATAGTTCGCTTTCTTCTCCTCTTTCCCAGGGAACTTGTTATGATCAAAAATGACCGCTGAGTGACCAGAAGCTGGTGTTTCAAAGTCTGTCTAATGAATAAGAAACACAGCAGCAATGGGAGTCCTCTCAAAGTGGATCAGAGGCTGTGGCAGAAGCTGCAGAGTTGACTTCTTTACTGAGGCTGTGGCAGTGGATGCTTTTATCTCCCATAGTCTCTTGTTTGCTCTGCCTGGTGAGTCAGTTGGGGTGGTGGCCCTTCATCCCCTATACCATAAAGCCCTTTGTCCTTCAAGCCCTTTACATGATGGAGTTTTTCCATCTCGAGAACAACTTAAAAAGCTTCCTCAAATCTAGCTCACTTAATCCCTGTTTGGCCAAATTGGGCTCTCCAGACATTTCAATCTCCTGACAGAACTGGAAGGCTAAAGATCTGGGATGGCTGGACTCATCCAGATGAAAATCAGTGCTGAAGTCAGTGCAAATCAGTAGTATCTCCACTGAAGTTATTGGAATTGCTGCCATGTCAAATGTCAAACCCTGCTAAAGCCATGGGATATATACTTTGGTGTAAAAATAACATTAGATTATACTTACTTACTACCATATTTATACAGACAAAAAATTAATCACATCTTGCTTTGTGGCTTTGATCTACATATACACTCACTGAACTGAACTGTTGAGCTATCTTAGGTAAAGATAAATTTTTAAGAAAAATCTTAAAAAACCTGTACTTTATCAACACAAAATTATGTTGAAATGAAGTTTTTGGTTTTTTTCCCTGGTAAGGAGAAAGACAAAATCTATTCCCTTGAAAGGAAAGATTACTATTTAATGGTTTGGGATCAACTCCCAGTGCCCCTCATTGCTGACCAGACTGAACTACAAGGACTGAGCATGTTGAGGGGAGGGTCAGGTGAGCATTTATGTTGAGTTAGTTAATGTAGAATTAGTTATTGCATCTTTTTCATGGTGAGATCAAATCCTCTAATACAGACAAGAATTTGTGCTGATTTTTTAAGTGGCTTAAGAGAATTAGGCACTCAGCTCAAATTAATTAAATTTGCAGAAAGATGTGGTTTATATTCTTATTTCTGTACTATAGTATACTGAAGAAAGCATCAGTGAGTGAAGATCGTCTTCTGCTGGGTATTATGGTTATGATTTGCAAAGGCAGGGACCCTTATGAGTTGTTTGCAACCTAAGTATCATCTCTAATCTAAATAGAAGCCATTATGAGGTCTGCCATGAATCTGCTGTACAACTGGTTTTATGTTCATCTCTCTCTGCTGTGCTCTGATTTATGTAACTTCTACACTTTTCTGTGGGAATTAACCTTTATGGTATGTCTATACAGTACCTAAAATAAAGGGGTGTTAATCTCAGTGGGGGCCTTTGGACAGTATCATCTTGCAAATACAGATTTAGTCTGTAACTTGTTTGGCCCTGTTGTTATCAATGCTTCTGTGCATCCAAAGAAAACTAATAACAATGGGAAACAGACTCAGTTGTCATACAAGAGATGTGAATACTTAAATAGCTGCCTGCTCTCTTTCATATTTTTAAGACTTAAAGGTCCGTGGTTTTTTTTTCCCCTGCCTATGTTAAATGAAAACATCTTTACTTGATATTCATCATTCTGCAATGGCCATTTCATCACCTAGACAACACGAATAAAAGTTATTATTCTTAGTCATTAGTCACTCAGTCAAGGAAAAGAGAAAAATTGAACATTTTAGAACATTTTACTTTTCTGTCATTTTAGAGTAAATGACACTCCTAAATGATGGCCAGTCAAACCTGCAGAATCTATTAGTAACTTGATAATAAGTGTGAAGGGATGCTGGGACCCAAAGGAGTCTTAAAGTGGCATTCATCAGGCATGTCACATCATTGCTACTGGTAATAAAAGCATTTTTGTTTTATGCTGCAGCGTCTATAGAGAATAATATTTTTTGTGCTATAGCCAAAAGTGATATTGCTACATTCATCACACTGTTTGATATGAAATAGCCTAAAAGCACTGGAAATTGGCTGTCATTATTTGTTTCTTCCTTTTTTTTTTCCTAATCAAGGAGCCTACTACAGCGGAGGGAAGATTTTCCTTGTCCTCAAATTAAGGCATACGGACACAAAACAATTGTAACGTTTCTCCATCAGAAATCCAACCCTTTGTTTTTAGCACTGACTTAAAGTTTTAGCGTTCTTTCAAGAAGAATATTTATGATTAACTCATTTCACTTCCATTTTGTCTCTCCTGAAAGTAAGGTTCAGTGTGTTTGGTTTACTATTACAGTCTTTCGTGGCAAAACCTTCATTGGCTGTAGTGAAAATTCTGTGTGTTTGGGGGCCGCAAGATGATGTCTTTGGATGTTAGCTTCCAAGTGTTAAAAATCAGAAAGTAATCAGTTGCCTATGGAAGTGAGAAAATTATTTGGTTTTCTCTCTTTATTCAGTCTTTTAAATAAGATAATTTAAGCAAGGACAGGTCACAAGGTGCAACTACCAAGGTCTCTGTGCTATAGTACTGTTGTGGAAACTCCTGGTGAAGGGATAATGTATACTGCTGAAAGTAGTTTTCCCTGCTGGCATAGCTATTGATGATATAAACTAAACTCTTTTGGGGGGAATTTTTGAAGTATGGTTTGGTTTTTTTTTCAGGCCTGAAAGACACAGTGAGACCAAGCTAAACTTGTCAGTGTAGTCTTGGCTGGGGGCACCATGGGAAACTACTGCTGGGTTGTCCATGAACTCAGTCTGTGACTATGAAAGACTCTGTTCTTCCTAAAAAAAATAAAAAATACTGGTAGCAGTAACAAAATGTTAAAAGTGACACTCCCCGATCCACACACCCCTCCCCCCCCAAAAAAAAGAAACAACCCCCAAAACAGCCCACAAAAAAACCCAGAAGAGTCTTTCTTATTTTTAGCTGGCTTCCTTGGCAGGGAAAGATACATCAGTTACTTTTGACTGATGGGTCAACCAGTCATGGCTTTGTGCTCTGTGTCTCCTACAGCTGCTGCAAATTTGCATGGGAAAGCTCGTGCAATTTCCTATGGAAATGTAAGGCCAGGATAGGCAATGGCATCGCAGAAGCTCACTTAATAGCAGAGAGGAAACTGAGCACATTTATCATATTGAATTCTTTCGCACTGATATTCATCATTTGCATGTAAAAATGCCATCTGATTTTCTCCCTCATAAACCTGGTGTGGTGTTTTCCTTTTTTCCTGTTGATGTTATTTTGGTTTGGATTTAAATCTGTCACTTCTGAAAACTTATGCTCTTTAAGCCCCGCTGCACTCTGGAAGTAGAAACAAATGGGATTTTGAAGGACTGGGGAAGTTAAAATACGTATTGTTGGATGTGCCTGTGCAACACAATGGATTTTATAAATATTCGAGCCTGTTTCTGGTGGTGGGGTTGCTCTTTGAAGCTAAATTCTGCCCTGACCATTTTTTTCAAACTATAGAATTTGTCATATTGACTGACTCTGTTAAGATCTGGTATGTCTTATTACCACTCTTCAGCAAAGCAACCCACTCTGTCTAAAACATTTAGTCAGGCAAGACTGTTTGAACAGCTAGAGCAACCTTTACACTTCTTAGGGCACGATGGTGACAATACTGTGAATAGCTCTCTGCACTTCCTTCACATTAATCTTATTCTGTCTTTATAATGTGCAGACATATCAGCTGACTCCATGGTATATCCAGTCCAGTAAGAGTATGATGCACTGACAACTTAACTCAGGTTTTTAGAAGTTCCTGCGGCCAGACAATAAAAAAGGCACGCCATGCAGAAATGTAGAAAAGCACCCCAAATGCAGAAGTACTAGACCATTCGTATGGATGGCCACATTTAAACTGACTGAACAGCTTATGCCTTCCTTTTCCTCACTTCTTATGTAATTATTGCTGGTTCTTTGCACAGCAGTTAAGAACTTGCAGATGAAGCAAGCTGTCCCTTTTGAGGTCAAATATATCACTCATAGAGTATAGTGCTAAGGAATGGCTCTAAACAAATAAACTAATTTGCAAATAACTCTAATTTATTGAACTCAAGAACTCTTTGCATGAAGCTGTTCAGCCTTCCAGGCAAGATGGTATGCCTCAAATCACTGGTTGAAATACCCAACAGTTGCAACAACCTGCAGACCACACAGAGAAATCATAGGATGGTTTGGGTTGGAAGGGACCTTTAAAGGTCACCTAGTCCGACCCCCCTGCCATGAGCAGGGACATCTTCAACTAGATCAGGTTGCTCAGAGCTCCGTCCAACCTGACCTGGAGTGTTTCCAGGGATGGGGCATCCACCACCTCTCTGGGCAACCTGGGACAGTGTTTCACCACCCTCATTGTAAAAAATTTCTTCCTTATATCTAGGCTAAATCTGCCCTCTTTTAGTTTAAAACCATTACCCCTTGTCCTATTGCTACAGGCCCTCTTAAAAAGTGTGTCCCCTTCTTTCTTATAGGCCCTCTTTAAGTACTGAAAGGCCACAATAAGGTCTCCCCAGAGCCTTCTCTTCACCAGGTTGAATAACCCCAATTCTCTCAGCTTGTCCTCATAGGAGAGGTGTCCCAGCCCTCTGATCATTTTATGAATGCCTTTGTAAATAATCACTCACATCACACTGCACAGACTTAATTTCTTCTACGTTCTGTTTCCCCAATAACTTTTTTTTCTGAAGTTGTTTCTGGCAGACATCAGCTTGTGCGGCCTTAGGTTGACTGTTACGGGTGCTGGTTTTTGCCAGTGGCTGTTTTCCTAAGCATTCCCTACCCCTTACTCTGGTAATATTTGCCAATTTATTTCTGAAAAGATAATGCATACACTAGCAGACAGTTCCGCAATAATCATGTCTCAGCAGTTGTCTTTGGTCACCAGTAATGAGAAGAAAGGAACGAGCTCGAGAAAATGCTCTAATTAGTTCCTGTAGATCAGAACACTTCTCAGCTGAAATAAGCCATGTGTCTTCACAGAGCTAATGTCATTGCACTGCAATGTGGGCTTTTTTGAGGAAAGAAATTGCAGTATGTTTTAAGGAACAAACCAAAATAATTTTATTATGCAAAACAAACAAACTGCAATAGACTGAGGAAAGGAAGTTCAAGGTTTTGTATCTGAAAATCTCAAAATCAAATATGCTTGTATTTATGTATTTATAGCTCATATTTAGTTTGTTATGCTCTGTGCTCTATGGATATTTTCAGACTGGGTTTCTTACGCTGTTAGCAAAAATTGTCCTTTTGGTTTTTTTTCCAGTCCTCAGTTTCTTGCTTGCTGGTTTCAAACATTACTCCCTCTCTTACTGGATTTGAACTAAGCAAAATGACATACTTTCGCTCTAGTTAGTATTTGCATGCAAATCTCGAGATAGTTGCAAAGAATCCATGAATTTATTCTACAAGAAAATACTGCTACTATTGCGAGCAAAGACAGCTTTTCTATGTGAGCACAGTGAAATTTCCTAAGGAGCAAGCCACAGATGTGTTTCACTGAGACAGCTTGCCATTTGGTAGTGGAAACACTTTGCAGTTTCCAAAATGTCACTTCATTCAGGAGCAGCTGCCTCAGTCTCCACTGTATGTTCTGTAGAGTGAGGTAGGTGTGTGCGTTGCTGACATTCATCGCATACACACATCTATCATATACAGAATAGAATCATATGAGCTTTGTCCAGAGACGGGCAACAAAGCTGGTGAGGGGTCCGCAGCACAAGTCTTATGAGGAGCAGCTGAGGGAACTGGGGGTGTTCAGGCTGGAGAAGAGGAGGCTGAGGGGAGACCTTATCGCTCTCTACAACCTCCAGTCAGCCGGGACCTCCCCAGTTACTCAGGACTGCTGATAAATAATGGAAAGTGGCTTGATGAACACATCCACCAGCTCCCCCAGTATGCCTGGGTAGATCCCATCCAGCCCCATAGACTCGTGTGTGTCTAAGTGCTGTAGCAGGTCACTCACCATTTCCTCTTGGATTACGGGGGCTTCATTCTGCTCCCCACCCCTCTCTCCTAGCTCAGGGGCCTGGGTACTCGGGGAACAACCGGTCCTACTACTAAAGACCGAGGCAAAGAAGGCATTAAGTACCTCAGCCTTTTCTTCATCCTTGGTCACTAGGTTTCTGTCCCCATCTAATAAAGGATGGAGATTATCCTTAGTCCTCCTTTCATTGCTAATGTGTTTATAGAAACATTTTTTATTGTCCTGAAGATCAGAAGCCAGATTAAGTTCTAGTTGGGCTTTGTCCCTTCTAATTTTCTCCCTACATATATATGCACTCACTCTAACTTATCTATCTATACCCTCTTTAAACAGAAGGAAAGAAGAATAGTGACATTTTCTTGGCCAGCTATTTCTTGGGATATGTTTACCACTTCTCTTCAGGGCTGCATCCTCTACCTCTTGCCATAAGAATGAGTTGTGAGTCAAACTAAAGGTCCATCTAGGCCAATATGTTGTCTCTGACAGTTGTCAAAATCTGATACCTGGGGAGGAGTAGAAGAAGGGGCATATATGTGGTTCTCCTCTCTAAACTTTTGCCAGACTCCAGTCATTCTCAGTATGAGTGGTAAGTTTTTAGTAAATCTCAATGGATTATGATTCCATGAACTTTCCAGTTTTCCCTCAAACCGGCCTACAGTAGCATCTACAGTACCCTTTGACAAAACATTTCACAGACCACATGCTTGTTGCATGGAGTACCACTTAGCTTTGTTCTAAGCCTGGCTCAGAATTTCCTATTTTCTTTTTTTTTTTTTGCCCTAATCTGAAAAGAGCTTATAGCATTTCTATGACCTCTTTCCTTCTCTACCCCTAAGAGCCTCAAAAATGTATCCTGCTTAGGTGGTTCTCCTCTTTTAGCTCTAATAGGATATAGGTATTTAAGTAAGGAATGTGAAGTCTATGTCTTTGAGGGTTGTCATTTCAGTAGGACATGACTAATAAGATCAACTTGTTCCACGGCAGTTTTTTTTTTTTTTTTTTTTCTGCCACTGAATGCATTGGAATTAACTTCTTATCAGCCATTCAAAGGCTATCCTGAGGCATTTCTGAAAAATGCATTGGAATGACTCAGCAGTAATAAAATATTTCAGGCTCAGATGCAAAGCCAAATGCAAAAGCATTTCAGCTTTAACTAAAGTCTTGGAAAGGACATCCTAGCTTAGGAGCTGAACTAGGCTATGGGTAGTTTCTATCCAATTACTAAGGTCTAATGCTTTTCCAGCTGACTCCAATAGTATGTGTGACATTGCTTTGAGCACGCACAGTACTTTGTGATACTTAAAAGGACACAACGGCATATTTTGTTGTTGTACATATTTGTAAATACTATTCAACTACTCTAGAATAATTCATTTGGTGTTATCAACTTCCTACATTCCTCTCTCCATTTAAAGGGCCTATCCTTGGTTATTAACCTATGGACACTCTGAGCCCCAAGAATTTTGGAAGGTTGTCACATATATGAATGCGAAGTCTACAAGAGTAGAAGAACGAAGTATTTAGCTATCAAAAGGGCTGGAGCAGCAGTTAGCTAGCAGGAGTGCACGTGGAAGCTGCAAAGGCATCCACATAATGGTTAGGAAAGGGGAGAGAAACCAGAAGTGGGGAGTTGACTGCCTGAAAAGAAAAAGCATTAAAGTATAAATGAAAGCCCTTAGCATCACAGAAGTCATATCGTCAAAGCCACTAGAGGAAAAATATAGATGTGAACTTTCATTTTGCGCTTAGCACCCAGTGTATTCTTTGCATTCCTAGGTGTTACAAAAAATACAAACAAGAAGCTGAACTTTCACACAAAATATGATCAAGAACAGAGGGAAAGTCATGATGCTCACTGTAACACAGAGAAGCTTAAAATTTCTGTTGAAGTTATTTGTCATGGTCACTTGAGTAGGAGAGAAGAGCAGTCAGGAGTTGTCTAAAAGGCAACAAGCCTATTTTGTTTCACACCTCTGTCTGCAAAGCAGGTGTTTCCTTTTCAGTGAACCAATGGAAGGAGCCTGCTACCCCTCTGTCTGATCTTTCCTGGCTCAGCTGACATTCCTAAGGTCTTTCATAGTTTGGATTCCACAGGGAATGGAGGGGGAAGGAAAGTTCAGGGACTTATCAACAAGTTTCATCAACAGGATTAATAGAATTTTGTATCAAAACCAAAAATGAAATCAGGTCTATTCTGTATGCAAGAATTGTAAGTCTTGTCCTTTTGTGACCAATGGGAAATACTTTTTCTGATACTTGGCTGAATGTTTTCCTGTTTCTGATTAGTTAGTCTGGTTATCTGCCCTTGAAAATGGCTTATAAAGTTTGGACATAGCAATCTTACTTCATGCAGGCAAGTGGAGACTCTCTAGATCTGGGCAAATAGCTGAATTCTTAAATTCTTCATTCTTGTGAAACTTTCCATAACAACAGATACCCTAAACAGTTAAGCTAACAGAGAGTTAAAGCTGTAAGAAGGCTAGAATGGGTATCTCCTAAGTCCTTAATTTATTATTGGATGTTTATAACTACAAGGCAAAGTTTCTTAAATAAATGGGAATGAAGGCTATCACTTACAGTTCATCAATTTATACTGATAACATATCACTGTATTTATTGTCCAGCCCTACAGAGAACATTCAATTCATTTGGTCGAGAGTAGAGCCAGATGCGCTGTCTTCCGTTAAAGTTGTGAGTGTTAAAATGTCGCTCATCTTTAAAAAAGAAAACTACTGAATGTTTTTGCATGTTCACCAGTTTGCTGTCGTCTTGCATTACTTGTGAAATTGAAGTGATGATATTTCTGGGACAATCCTGCATGCAAGAAATTCAGCATTTCCATCTTTCACAAGGGGCACATCCAGTGGTGACATTAACAATGATGCATAAAACAGCAATGATAAAGTAGGCATTACATTTCCTCGTCTAACTCTGAGTGATCATGCTTTGAGAGGCACCTGGATTTCTTCAGTTGTTTCTATAGCATCTTTGTATTTGTGTATACAGTCTGTGTGTATGTAGTTCCAAATCAAAGCTGATGAAGGTGGGAGGAATATAGAAAGATGGAAGAGTAATGTTTGCAGGAAAAGAGCTGAAAAAAGGAGAATTTCACTTAGCTGGACAGCTGGCTTGCTGTGGAAGGCAATATTTGATGGAAGACCCATGCAAATGTCAGGCAAGAAGGCAATACATTCTGACAGCTATCAGAGATCTAACAGAAAGATGCCTCTGAAAAGTAAAGTTCTACAGCAGCAACATCTTCAGTGTTTTCTGTAGAGTGGAGATGTGGCAGGTAAGACAGAGTAGAAATTGGAAGCTTTGGTACAACATTTCTAAAATCTGTCTGAAACTGGAAAACAGGGAGGGGAATTGTTAAGCACATTTTGTACAGATCTACCAAGTAGATTTTTGAGCCAGACATTGTACAACAAAAAAAAGGATACAATTTCTAGTGATTTCATTGCTTTTCCATATTACTCAAAGCTTGAATAAGCAAGTTGTCAACTGTAGCTCACAGGGACAGTCAAGAAAAATGGAAGACAAGACTATGACAGCTTTGGGTGTTTGGACTGAATACAGAAAGGAAGGGCATCATGTGAGCTGAATTTGAACATAGTCCAGGCAACTGAGATGTAAACGTGTCACCTCTCAATTTCTCTGCACAAAGGAATTTACATGGTCAAAATCACCTGATACAGCAAAAAAAGTGCCCTATTACTGCAGAACGGTTTGAAGAGGTACAGTGTTGCGACCTTTCTACTTGGGAAGACTGATACAGGTATAGTAGCTCCCACTGCTGCCATCATTCTTGTATCAAAAATAAATCAAGATTCATGCTTATCTTTCTGGATAATAGTTTATATTGTAGTGGGAAGGCCTCCGTAAATTAATCATGTTTCGAAGACCTTATCTTCTTAGTCCATTCTCCTAGGTAAATCATAGCCGGTATAATGCAGTCCCCGCAGCTTACAAAGGATCAGAGAACCTTCTTTCTTAATTGTAGGAAGAGGGCAGTGTTTCTTTCAGTTCTAAGCTTGCTTTTTTAAGAAAGGAAGGGGCAGTATGAGTGAAATATCTAAGATGTTAATCTGGAGGAGGATTTTTATCACATGTAGACATGCTTCAGATGGGATAAGAGAGAAATTCTCAGTCTTGCCCCCATAGGGAAACATCAGATCCATAGATTTAAGGGAGGAAGCTTAGGTGCGTTTCCTGGCATTTTAATTTTATACCTGCATAAATTGCTGGGTGCTTTGTAGGTAACTTTTTGCATGTACCCATCTGATTAACCCTTGGACAACTCTAACCTACAAGAGCAGCTAAGAGGACAATTATTTAGAGCAGCACTTTGCATCAATACTCTGCAGCTTAGCAATGAATCGGTACTGTGTAGATACTAAGATATAGGTCAGACTGTACGACAAGGTTATGTCAGATTTTAGGAATTCAGGGATATAGTCTCAAAGCATCTGAGTATTTGAAAAACTGAACCAAAGTATAGTGCTGCCTTCTGTCTCAGTTTCCATCGCTAGTCATCCAGGGCATTTGGTAATATGAAAGTCTGTCTGATAGTCAGGTTTTTTTATTTTACCCTTGAATATCTTGTCCTTTGAAAAACAATGTTAAGCAGAGGTTACTGGCTAGTTTTTCTGTCAGGTGAGCTACCATGTTATTTATGCCAATTTATCCTACCCCTCTGTCCATCTAAATCATCCCTGAATTAAAGATCAATGTTAAATAGTATATTTTTATAACATGAAATAAGAATGATTGTTATCTGGCCAAGTGGAACTGAAATGAGATCCCACAGTTTGTGATAATAGCTTCATAGCGTGTCCTGAGGGCTGCTGAGCCACTGCAGTTCTATTGATTTCAAGATATTGCATGCAAGTTCTTAAAATATGTTATTAAATACGATTTTCTCCTATTATTTGTTATAAGTAGAATGTGGAACACCCCACAGAAAGTGATAGTGGAAGGACAGCTAAGGAGGCAGGTGAGAGTGACTTGAGTCACTATAAAACTGATGATGCCCACTTTATTCTGATGGAACCAGGTTTGTGTGAAACACAGCCATAGCAGTTCACAGGCGGACCTCTCAATTTTGTTGTATACCAAGTTTATACTCCTTTGACTCTTTCTTGAGATTTTTAATCCTGCAATTTAAGGGAAATGAATTTCAGCCACTGGCTTTTGCATTGCTTTCTAATAACTGTAAAATTGCCCAGGTTCTTTGGAAATTGCCCAAGGATCATGAACTACAACAAACCTTTGGAAAATATTGTTATAAGATCCAGATGCTCTTAGGATTGTTTCCAACAGCCTTCAGTGATAAAGCCTGGAAACTTTCCAAAGCTGGTAAATGCATCTAATTCCCTCCAGGTCCAATAGCTGCTACAACCTCCTTTGGAGCCTTGAACCGTAAGCACACTGTACTTTTGTTGGGTAACTCAGACTTTCCTTGAGCAGATGATCAGAATGTAATCATGTTAGCAGTGAATTTTACATTAAAGCAATCCCCAAAATACTACCAATCATTTTAAGTTTATGAACCACATCTCTCAGAAATGAATCTGAGTAACAGGAATTGTGTAAGAGTCAGATAATCCTTCCAGCTGCAGAGAACTCTGCTGGCAATTGTTTTAAGTTGTTATTGGGGGGTGAAAGCACTGCTTTAGCTGTTGAACAGTAATAAATGGGGCTTTTTCTTACACAGCACTTTTTTTTTTTTTCTTTTTTCTGGCCATCACCTGATCAACTGTGTATTTTAATATGATGCTGTAATGGTTCTTTTCTTACTGCTTTTCAGCCCAGAGGCATTTTGTGTCATTTACTCACATTCCCTAATACTTCCCTATTATGTATTTCCCATTATGATGATCACTATTGTTTTGAATGGTTCCTGATCTGAAAGATACTGCGATTGTTTTACCCACCTGAGTTTCAGCCTTGATGGGGTACAGAGTAGAATTGCTATTTTGTATAATACTAGGCTTTATATATTAAATCCTTTCCTTTGACCTGTACCATAAAGCATTCAAAACTAATAGCTGTAAAAATATTTGGCTGTGGGCCCATGAATGTCTATATTCTAGTTGTAATGGCTAACAAAGTCCACCTGCCCAGCCAAGGCATAGCTGAGGACAGTAATACCAACTCTGACAGCTAAGTCCAGTTGGACTATCTGTTGGGAAAACCAAGAGCAAATAATCTGTTCAGCTTCAGAGCTCAGCTATGCTGTAGCTGCCAATCTGAGGTTTTTCTCACTGGATGGGGCAGCCTAGGCAGCTGCAGGTTTGTACGTGTACAAGTCCAAAACAGTCAGTAGAGGCTTCAACAGTCATCTGGGGTGTTAAAATTGGATTGCAAGTGCACCTAGACCTTCCAGCTCTCTGCCTGATCCTGGTTGATGTGTGTTTTCATTCTATTTGCAGGGATACCAGAACATCTTATGAAATACTCCTAAAACTCTTCAATTTCCAAGTCAGTGCATTAAGTGAACCGATGTCAGGTTATCTAATAGACCGAACGGAAAACTGCTGAGGCTGATGGTTCCTCACAAGCCATGCAGTTATCCCCACAATGGTGACATCTACCATACATCTGATAGGTGAAAAGCTGGGGGCAG
Organism: Charadrius vociferus; assembly: GCF_000708025.1. Lineage (NCBI taxonomy): Eukaryota > Metazoa > Chordata > Aves > Charadriiformes > Charadriidae > Charadrius > Charadrius vociferus. Next base: position 2,928,376 of record NW_009648041.1, on the reverse strand, counting down.
TTACCTCTTGGTCAGGCAGAACAGAGCCCAACCTGTCATGTGGCGCACAGCCCCATGGCTTATATCGACAGTTTAGGAGCTTGAGCATCCATGTGGAAAAACGTCCACATTTATAATCCATAAGGGATCTTTTTCAGATCATGAGTTATGATCAATTTCCTTCTAAAGAATTTTATGTCTGTGCATGTACATGAGACTGTTGAGAGGTTTTCTTGCTTCAGTGCCTTTTCTGGCAGAAACTTCAGGACAATACGATGATCTGGCTCTAGTCTTATCCAGATGCTATTTTAATCTCTCCTTATAGGAGGACTCTAAAAATCACTAAATGGTAGGAAAGGAAATGGTGAAAACTTTTTTAGGGATTTTTATTTTCACCTGCTTCCAATAACTCATTGGTACTTGGATTATCAGCTTTGAGGCTGTGTACTCTGCCTGGGATTTAGGCTTTAAATATGGACAGGCTTCAAAATGGAGTGTTAGACTGCATCAACAATGTTTTTCATCACACAAACTCTAAATTTTGTGTGTATAAGTTTTTATTTTTTCTTGCAATTTTTCTTCAGTGTTTGTGGTGACTGTAATGTCACCATCTGTTCAAGAAGAAACAGAATAAGGTGCCAGCTCAGATGTGTCAGAGAGATGAAAGTCCTGTAATGTTTCAAAATTTCATATTATGATACACCTACTTCGTTTCATTTAGTATGTCTATACTGGTTACTGTTTATAGTCAGAATGCCCAACTATAAGAGTCATATGTGAGAAGCACAAGACTGACTGGATACTCGGGGTGAAATCTTGGCTCCGGAGAATTTGAAAGCAGGTTTTTTCTGACTTCAGTTTGCAATGTTTCTGAAGTTACCTCTAAAAATTACCTGCTTATATTGGGCCTGCTTAATAAAACACTTCAGTTCAGAACAGACATTGCCTTAGCAGATCAAGTTGTGTTCGGTCTAGTCCTGCATTTCAGTTGTAGTAATCATCAGCATTTGATGCTTCAGTAAGAGTGATGCTTCTGTTTTCCCCTTGTCTGAGAGAGTCTGTCAGAGATGGGATTATACTACGGGTAAGGTTTTATACCTTGGCACATGCAGTTTTCAAGTCCGAGTGTTGTGACTAAACAATTAATTGTGCACACTTGTTTTATCTAGTGACTTTTGGGTGGGTGCTGACCCCTTTGAAAAATTAATCATAGACATTTTTTTTTCCTGCAACAACTGTTTCTATTATTAAAATATTTACAATGAGAATTATTTAAAGACGTCTCTTTATGCAAAGGGATATTTGCCAAACAGATTGCACAGGAAGCAAAGATTATGAGATCTATATGCAAGCTGCTTGTTTTTGTAAAAAATATGCAATAGGACTGGATGTCCCCTTTGGAAACAATCAAACCAAACTGGAACCTGCAGGGGGGACCAAATCCAACCACATTTTGACAGGATCCTCTTCTGGCATTCAGATCCATTAATCTATATAATCTGATAGTTTCTAAACTCTTCTACTCATTCAGTGTCCAAAGCACATATGAGATTTCTTCTGCCATGAATAATCCTCTCCTCTGACGGTGAGGATTAGCTGAATGCATTTCCTTGCCAAGGCTCCAGAGTTTGTGACAATGTTAAATTTCAAATGACAGAAAAGAATGAAACTGTGGTAATGGTGATACTTGTATCAACAGAGAGTGCTGCCATCTCTGTGCATCTGGGGAAGTTCTCGAGGACCTTGGGCTTCAAAACCTTATTAGGATCTTCCCTGTTCTGTCCCAAATAGAGTTTCAGCCTGCACACTGTGATGTTAAATACGTTCTCCTGCCAGCATGAAGCTAGTGCAGGTACTGCAAGTTCAGAAGTAATTGTAGACAGCAGAACAGGGCATGAAAGTCTGACTGAGGAACTGTTCAGCCTTGCAGATATTTTTAGATGGCTGAACATCTCACTTAGTGTGACTTTTAGAAATACTTTTAAAGAGATTTACATAATAGTTCACTTCTGTGTGCAGAAGGAATATTTCTCAAGATTAATGTTGCAGTTCTAACCAATGCCTGTACTGACTACCTAATGATGACAGCCAGTGAAAAGGTTAGTGTTCAGATTATTCCAAGACTCTTCCCAGAAGTGTTTTCTTACCTTTGTCTTCTGAATCTGGCCATTGTTGGATAGAAGGATCAGACCTACTATAGGAAAGCCTGTTCTCCTAAATACTGACATAACCAAATAGAAATTGAAAAGACACAAGTAAATCACACATCTCCCACATCTAACGGAGATAAGCAAAATATTTGCCAGTAAGCACCTCACTAGAAGTTATCATAGGTTGTCATTCTCCTTCAATAAACAGTTTACATTTAAGGTTTGAATTCAAGAAAGGCTTAACAAAATTGCCAAGCACTGAATAGTATGAAGATTTGACTCAAGCATAGCTAGGTAATAAAACTGTTTAATTTCACTCTAACATAAACCAACCATCAAGTTTGTAAATGCAAGTAAATGCATTAATTTTCCTTCAGGCAACTAGGTCATTTTGTCAGGGCCAACTATAAGAGTCATATGTGAGAAGCTCAAGACTGACTGCTACCTGGGTAAGAAGTGGATGTATCTTGTTAGCATGTACACAGTATTGAAGTAGTTCCTCTTTTTGTGTACATTGCAGATTCAGCAGCTACTCTGTGTAAGAAACCTGACATCTGCTCTAGGATCAAGCATTATTTGGAGAAATAGTTATGTTTTAGAACAGTCTGTCTCACTTTGGAGAAGAATTGGTGCAACTGAAATGGTCATTCTTTCTAGCTGGACGATAGGGTTAGCACAGTCCTCGTGAAAGGCAGCAGGTGGGATTTAAACAGCTTGTATGGTTCGGAGGGCAGGAATGATGTGGAAGATTTTGTCAGTTCAGCAACTCCTCTATTAAAACAAACAAACAAAGGAAAAAAAAAACACTGTGGCAATGCTAATAAAGTGCAGATCTGTATAAGCTGTGGAATTTAAAGTTCAATCTGAAATATAAAGCATCCTTCAGCAGTTTGTATTAAATGTAATACTTCAAATCTATATACTTTAGTATCTCTACAAAATGAAAGTAGGAGATGATAATCTTCAAAATCCCTAAGGCCACTTTTTTTTTTGAGCATTATTAACCAAGAGCTTAATCATTACAAGGAAATGGGTGAAAAAGGCTTTAGGCATACATAAGACAACCCAAGACTCATAGTGACAAATCTCATGAAATGGACAGGATGAGATGATACATACAACCCCGTCAAAATCCTTTTTTACACTGAATGAAACAGAAGCCTCCGGGCATGTCAACTCAAGCATGTGAAGAAGCGAGCAAATGTTTCCAGAGCAGTTTAGTTTTCTCATAACCTGTTGAGTTTGTTCTTTTAGTTCACTTTAGAGTAGGATACCTATAGCTGCGTCAGGTACAAAGTAACGGGCACTTAAAAACTGTAGAGTAATTATAGAGAAAACAAGATCTGAGGTCAGATCTCTACATTTTAACATAGTTTTGTCTCCTGTCATGCTGTCAGTCATGTCTCTATTAGTGGTTGGTACCTAAAACCAGAAGGACTGAATAAAACATATAATGGTGTAAACCAATTGTCCCCTGAGGTAAAAAGGGGGGAATTAATGTCTGACCCCTGTAAGCTGACTGGCGTATGTCTGGAAGGATGAGATTTAATTAAACAGATGGTAGCATACATTACTGCTTTAGAAATGTGATTAATCATTATAAATGTTCTAGGTCCTTTAAAAGAATGACTAGAGCATCTGGCTATCCACACTGAAACAGTGTACACCCACCTGACAGGAATCCATCTCCATAACGTAGATGATACTTGTGTTTATGTTAATTACTTTGCATCTTTATGCTTCAGTTGAACGGACAAGTGCTGGCACATTCTTTTAAATAAGGCAGATCCATTCTGAAGTTAGGCTGCATTTAGATGCTGTCTACTGTTGAATTTTAGCATCAACAAAAAGCACGAAGCAAAAAAAAATCCAACCTTAAGCCACCAGTTTTCAGGAAGCCTGGAGATGAAATTTGATGTAGACTTTTAGACTAGGAAAAGGCAAAGTGTCTTCACCTGCTGTGGGGGTACTTTTCTCCACTTAACTGTCAGATCAGTTAGGAACCCCGTCACTGTAAATCCTGGACAAGTGCACTAACATTAGTCCTAACGTGTTCTAGCTGACATGTCTACCAACTCGTTTCAAAATAGCTCTCATGTTACACATACATGTGATCCAACTTTATCAACAGTCCATGAACAGAAGAGCTTCCTGTCTGAAGTTCTCTGCTTTTCATATATGTCATCCTAACACTGATGACCACAGACCGGGTGTCTTAGGAGTACAGGTGCTTGGCAAGTGCCTAACAACTTGCCTGTGTTGTTCTGAGAGGACGCAGCATGAACTTGGGAGGAGCTTGCTAATGCTGGTCAGCCCCTTCTCGTGGTTAAGTATCTTTCCTTGGATGGTTATGAACATGGTGGTGATTTATTTGCTTCAAATAGATATTATATTTTTTAGTCCTCTATATTTATGCATGTTCTGTCATTTAGTTCCATCTGCTGTACATGGGAAATTGAGTCTTTAATTTAGAATCCAGTTCTGCAGACGGCTGTCAGCTTGAGGCTTGCAGAGATTCATGGTGCTTAAAGCTGGACAGGACCTTTGTTTTTAGTCTGGTCTCTAAAGTTCATGCCTCTTAACTTAATTCGTGTTCTCCAACTGCACATTGCTGGCTGATTTCTGAAGTATATAGCAATCATGCAGGAGGCATTTGGTGCCTTGCAGGATGGGGAGATTCCCATGCAGCTGTCTAAGGTTCCTCTTCTTGGGAACATTTCAATCATGGTCAAAGAAGTAAGAGATGAGACCTGCTTGAGGCCAAATGATAGCCATCAGGTCAGTAGCCAGTGTTGCAAAACAAGTAATGTAGACTGAACTGATAACCTAACTGTATAGGTTTCTATACACATTTTCATTTGCTAAAAGTCACATGAAGACCCCAAGATACTTGGACAAGCCAGATTGCTCTGTTTCTCTTGTTCAGCAGATCAATGGATTAACACTCCATCGTTTTCATATGACTCTGAAAGGCTTACAGAAATAAAGTTACTTTAGAGGATTACCTTCTAGTTTCTGTGCATTTATAAATGCCATCTGTTCATATCTGAGAGCTGGGTGTTATGGTAACCTGAGTCTTTCAAAGTTGAGCTAATTGCAGAGTACGTGCCCGTGCTCATGGAGCACATATGCACGTGGGTGCACAGTGCTGGCATAAGGATGGTGACAGGGAAAATCCAGAATATAGGAAGCCTTTGAATGGATCTTGCCTGCCACAGTGGTCTAGTTGGAAGCAAGGAGGTCCTCTCCTCCCCAAGCCCAGGAAGCAAGGAAGGTTACTTGTAATACTACAACATGCCTAGAGACATAGTAACAAGGGCTCTTCTCTCTTGACAGTGTAAATCAAACTTTGTGGAAAAGATGAGGGCAGGACGGAAGCCTCTATGCTGAAATTTTCTTTTTCATATAACTGTTGAGATATCTTGTGGGTGAGTCAATGTGAAAGTGTCACCTGTTCAGTTCATTCCATCTGTACAAGAAAAGCTCATGATTGCTGTGGCCACGGAGTGAATTTGTATCATCACGCACACAATTCTGTGTGCATTTACTGAAATTCTTAGGTTATTCTTCATAGAAAGTAATTTGGCATATGTATACAACATTTTCTCAAATGACTTTTGCTCTTAAAAGTGTCTTTCAACATGTGGCCATGTAGATCCAAAAAAAGTTAATAAAACAATTTCACAAAGTTAGACAGGTACACAGCCTCATTCCCCATAGTTGACTGTTGTATTAACTAGCATCCTGCTGCTGTTTTCCTGCTCTGTGCATCCATTAATTATGGATCAATTATTCAATTCTTTAGGAACTCAGGTGGTGCCTGGGCTACTGAGTTGTGAAATTAAAGCAATGCCACAGTGAACAGGAAAGAACATGCATTTACTTTAGAACCATCATCCTATAATACTGATATTCCTTGGACAAAAGTATTTTTCTTCAATCAATACTTAAGCCAATTCGTGTGAATGTCCTTTTCCCCACACTGCTTCTAACTCTTCTATCGTAACGTTTATCAAGACCTTCTTTCTGAGTAACAATCTTTCCACATTTTTTTTAGTGGCACAATCAGAATCTGAAAGCCAAATGCCTGTGAGGCATAATTCACTGTGCTCTATATTTTTCCTAAATGAAGCACAGCACAATTACCGAAAGAACAACTGCTTTACAAAGTGAATCTTGTAGTTCAGTAAAATTTAGCCACTGAGGAACAGCTCAACAGATAAAGTATTAATTTGCTATTTGACATGCTGGAAAAAGTGTCAAACCGAAATGAGAGCAGTGGCTTCTCAGCTGCTGGGACCAGGAGGAGTAGCACATTGCTCATTTTGCAGTCAGTCTCTTGCTTATGATTTCACTTAGAGTCCTGTAATATTGAGCTGGTTAAGTCAGTTCCTCTTTACCTTTGGGGAGAGAAATTTCTGGTGACAAGTCTTTTGTTAGTAAAAATTGTTTGCTTTTGAAAAATGTTCTCCGGTGTAAGAACCTGAATAAAATCAAACCCAAATATTTACACAAAATAAAAATATGCTAACAAATACAGATAGTGGCCTGTTTTTCATTGCCTTACCCTTTGTTCAGTCATCTACATCAATCAAATTAAGCAATTAAGCAAATTGCAAGAAAAAAACTAACACTTTACAGCTTTTTTTTTTTTTTTTTTTTGCATGGGGCAGAAAGGCAAATGAAGCTGGTATTGTTTTCAAATATATTTTGCTAAAGTTCCAAGTCTTTAAAGAGTACGGTTTTCAGCGCCCAGCCCCTCTCCGGCATCTACTGCCATATCATAAATTATCTTTAACAATGCAGTGCAAGGTTGTATATATATAGGTGGGAAGGGTCTGCATATATGTCTCCATCCGGACTGAAACTGGTGGCTGTCTTACCAATTTGTTGCGTTTACCCTGCGAGTGTGATGTGTGACAGACCACACAGATTGCCACTGGGGGAGCACAGTGGCTCCTAGAAGTGCTTGCAAGTACAGCTTGTGTCCTTAACCCTGGGACGTGTGGCACTGACGTCTGTGCTGCTGAGAACCAACCTGCTGGTGTCAGAATTCTTTAAAACCTCGGGACAATGGGTGCAAACCAGTTTGTGCCAAGATTTCCTCCAGTTCCATTACAAAATGCTGCTTCTGTGCTATGTAGCAAAGGGTCGTTCACACCACTCCCCCGAGGCTGCCTTGGGCATCTCAGCAAAACGATACTTGGAGCCCCCAAATTTGGAAGCCTGGCCTGCCTCTATAGTTGGGGAAAGAAAATGTTAAGGGCTTCTAGTTCATTCATGACACCGAAATTGGATACCTGATGTTGACTGGGTTAAAAACCTCTTAACTCTCTAAATCTTCCAGATGCATACGTTTCATGTTCAGCTTTTGCCAAATCTTTCAGCCTTCAAAAATGTTTTTAGTGCTAAATCTCTGAAGTATAGTTTAAATTTATGACCCAGAAGGTCAGGCTTAAAAAAAAATATCAATTTTCTTTTTTTCCTGCTATGTTACCTGGAAGACCAACTTGAGTAAAGCAGAGCTGTGGCCTAAAATATGTGTTTCTCATTCAAGCTTATTTAGAAATAAAAATGATTTCTGGACTATCTGTTTTGTTATGTTTTGTTTTGTTTTGTTTTCCAGAGAGGAGATCATGACCTTCTGTGACGGGAAAAGTTGTCTTCTCTCATGTGATCTGTGAAGGTGTGAAGTATATAAAATGAAATCTCAAAGTGTTGGTTTTTTTTTTTTTTTCCTTTTTAGGTTTTAGCATTTTAAGTGGCAAGAAAACATACTTCAGAGTATTCACATAGCAATGATTTTTGGATCATGTAAGTAGACAACAATATTGAGCTGTTTTGGCTAGGATTGTACATAAGAGGTTTTGGTGAGTGAGAAGCAACAATGTGTACCAGGAATTCAGAGCAACTTTTTGGCATGCTTGATTTAATGTAGAGTTACAATATAGAGAAATTTTTGATGGGAAATCTTTAACCTTTGAAAAAGCCATGTTGGGACATTAGTTTGTTAATTTAGAAATGAAGGAGTGCAGCTTTCCTTAGTTTCTTTTGAAAGCTTCAGCCTACATATATTTGCCAGTTTCCTCTGAAAAACACTTCTCAGATATAATAGCTGCCGAAGCATGGTGACATGGTGCACTGCTCTGGCAGTTATTCATTCATTGACCAACTGCCTGCTTTTGGCACTAGATTTACACGGCCATTTAAAGAGAGAAAATTCAGGACCTGTAGACTAGACAAGAGCATCATAATGTGCTATTTCTTCATCTAATGGAAATGTCAGCTTCCCTGGTCGCTCTTTATTCCCCCCAAGAAATTCTGTGCCTTTGAAGGGCACAGGTGCATTTTATATAGGATGAATCTAATGAAAAGGTCTCTTTTTTTGCATCCTGATGGAATATTTTTTGTGTCCATGTGTGGAGCTCTCTAGAGAGGGACAGACCTGGACGGGGTCTGCTCATTTGTTCATTCCCATGGTCTGGCTGGAAGGAGCACCAGTGAGCTCAAGTCCAGTCCCCTTCAGATTTCAAATCTGTATCTTCCTGAGGTGAATACAGACATCTTCAATTTACCTGTGCCAGAAGGCGTAATGATCCCATGGATGATTTTGCCCAAATCTGCTCCCAAATCCGGAATTCATCTTGCAGCACAGACACAGTAGAGTCACCGTTGATGTGAAGTTAATTGTTCAGGAACGAGGAGCTGCAGTCTTAGAAAGGCTGCTTCTCTGGACCTCAGTTTGGCAGTCTTTTTAATAGGGCCGATAAAACCAGCTTTAAAAAGCAGCTAGAGCAATTTAGATAAGCTATTTAGTAGGAAGTATTATTAATAGACTTTTTCTGACAGCGAAACAGGTATGACACTTTTCACTGCTGTATATTAAATGAGAGTTTTTCCCTTCTTCATGATGAGTTGGAATAGTGTTAGCAATCATGGCAAATACACTTCCTGATTGCTTTTTCCTTTCTTTCCAACTTCAGAATCCATCACTTCAGGGACTGTGTATCATTTACTGAATTGCTTCTGTTTGCCTCCCCCAGCCGTTGCCTGCTTTGTCAGCAGTCTGGGATCCAGCCGGTGACATTTTTCACTCCTTGTCTCAGAGGCGCGCAGAGCTAAGTCCTGCCCAGATGCTCTTGCACGCCTTTCTGTAAAGTCTAATGATAGAGCTGTTCAGCTGAGCAATACTCATAGTAAGAGGGGCAGGTCTTGAGAAAGAAAATCAGACGAAAAGCAGGCTTGCCTCAGATGTTGAAAACAGTTGGGGAAGAACTTGATTTCCATTTAAAGGGCACTTCTGCTTTGCCAGTTCTGAAATGCAACGTGTGGTAATAAGAGGTGATTATGCTGCACAATAGCCTGAATATAGTCACTGAAGCAGGGTGAAATTAAAAAAGGTTTCTTCTTATAAGGCATGATGTAATGATTTCTGTCATGCTTACAGCCATAAATGAAACTAGCAATTCATTACACACCAAAACTAAGCAAATAGTTGAGGCTGCAGGTAGTACATAAGTAATAAAACCAAAGCAAATCTAAGGACCCAGAGGCTGAGTGCATTTGCTACTTTATTTATTAGTTTTGATCTAGACCAGAATAGAATAGACTAGAAATAACCATCCACCTGCTCTGAGCACCCTGCCAATTATTTCAATCTACAAAACCAAAATGCAATATGAACAGCTCACTGCTTCACCCACTCAGATATTCTGCCCCTCCTTTTCCGCCAGTACTTTAATTCATTTCTCTCTCTCCCAGTGCCAGGTCACATAGATGAGTGTTGCAAGCACTGCTGATGGATGCAATAACAAACTTTTCTTTTCTTTTCCTTGTTTTCCAATGAAAAGTAGGTGATGTTGCCTAAAGTGCAATGAAAACACTTTGCAGGGTCTGTTTTTAGAAGCAGGCTTGTAAATTATTAGGCTTTTGTTCCTTGTTCTGATTCTTCTTAAGAGACTACATTTCTCTTCTTTTCTGTGCTTAGCTACTTTACGTAATATTTTGACCTAACAACTTCCTCTCTTTGCTCCGTTCTACCTCTTAACTTACTAAAACTTGGGAGGATGAGTAGCAATATTGCTTTTAGAAGGAGAAAGTTATATGAAAATCTGCCAGTGTTCTATTTGACCATCATGTCTTTATTTCTTTTAATCTCACTGGAGGTTAAATTCAAAAGTAACTCACATGTTATTCTAAAAGGATTAACAACTTAAAAATTAACATTCTTAACAATGAATTTAACAGCTGTTGCTATTATTTAGATATAGACCAAGAATACAGATTGGTTTTCCCAGACACAGAAGAGCAATTCTGTGTTACAACAATAGTTTTGAAGCCAAAGGTGAAATCGTTGCACCCTGGAAATCAATGGCAGAACTTCTTAGAGTGCCAGTACCTAGATTTTCAAATAAATTAAGTGCTCAAATCCCTATGAAAATGTCAAATCACTCACAGGCAATGTCATCTCAACATACAGAAGGTTTGGGATCTGTTGCCTCCCTGTAAATCCAGAATTACACTGCAGAGTAACCCCACAGCACCGAGAGCAGAATTTAACAAAGGACTGCTGAAGGAATTTAAGAGACTCAGATGCCTGCATCCATGATTACGCCTTCCACTCCTGCTACAAATGTTATTGGTTCGTGCCTCACCTGACTCCCCACAACTGGGTGTAAGGCTGCAGACACACATTCTCTTCTGGAGTGTCTGTGCTGCTTAAAGAGGTTATGTCCCCATCCCACACCCATCTGTCTCCTCTCCCTCTTGCTATCTCTTTATTTTTCAAGAGTCGGCTGGTATCCTCCAGGTCTTCCAGCTGTCTGTCCAAATCTCACTGCTATTAGCAATAGCCACTGAATCCTGAGTCACAAACCAGGAAATGAGGAATTCTTTCACTGAAAGTGAAAACCAGTATTTTCTGTTTTCTGATCAAGGAAAATAAGTAGAAAGGATGAGATGTATTTTTTTCAGCCCAAAGTCCAAGACAAAATGTGGATTTCTCATTGGCTTCACCTTGTAGTTTCCTTCATTCCTTACATAACAATAACAGAAAAACCAGCATGGTGAATGTATGTCGCATTTCATATCTGCTCTGAGTTATGCTGCAGGGGAGCCCACCCCTTCTCCAGTGGATGCACAGGATCCCCAGGGATGAGAGTCTCTGTATATCTTCCCCTCTCTCCCCCACTCCATTAGGCTTTTGTACAATATACATCACGTAAGCTCTGACCTGAAACGTGACGTACGTATTTTTTTGCTGTTTCATTTCAGAACATGTGTTAGCTTGGTACATAAATAAATCTGAAGGTGACTACACCAGACAAAATATTAATAAAAACTCCTTGCTCCCGCTTCTACAATATCTTTGTGAGTCTTTGCATCCAAGCAAACCGCCTACGTGACTCTGGGAGCTGCAGCAGATGCTGCCTCTTCCCTTCTGGTCCCTCATAAGCCTCTGCTGTACCTCCCGAGGCCCGGCTGGCTGCTCCCAGCAATCTCGGTTTCTGTGCGTGCTGCAGGCTCCTGGTGCCCTGCGGTGCACAGCTCCTTCCTGCTCGCCACATGCCGTATTCCCTGAAACCTCTTTTTGCTCAGGGTTAGTTGCTCTCTTGGTCAGGAGCAATGTTCCCCTTCCCAAAGCGGCCACTTGACAATGGCAATGCACTTTCAAAGCATCTTACCGCACAGGCTGAGAATAAACAATTGCTATCACTCACAGGAAACCTGAAAGCCTTTGTTTAAGCAAAAGTTGTAAAGGTGTTGTACGGCCTGTTTAATATTTATATAATTGATTTTTAAGCATAATTCACAGAGAGGTTTGATACACAACTTGCTTTATGTGTTTTATAAATAGGTGACAAGTGCTTCTGCATTTCTAGACTGTTTCCTTCTGTTGTTTTAGTGGCAGCAAAACAGTGATGTGTTGCTCCAAAGTACCTTTGTTTGGATGCAAAACCCTATTTGAAATGGCATCAAGACCTCCTTTAAATACACAGGCAAATAAAAGGGGATAAAATCCAATTTATGGATGCAGATTCTAAAATTCCATATTCAATGCCCTTTAAGTACTGGAATCCTATGTTCTTGAGATTCCTTACAGATATATTATCAGTCTTAGAATGGAGTAAAGGTGAACTTTATTAAATAAGTTCATTATGATGGTATTTCATAGGTTTGGCCTTGCGATTAATGGATTGTAAATTTATACTTTAAGACTGGAAGAACATGATCATATAAATAGTCTTATTGAAATTAACGGGGCTGTTCTTTGAAGAAAAATGCTATTCTGCAGAACTCTTAAATGTATACATAGCTCTAAGCATATATTTAAGTTTAAATGAAGCAAATCTATTTGGCTTTAAGAGGGCTTGACTGTGCTTAGGTTCCTTGAAACATTTATAGTAATATATATGGTGGCTGCTGCAGTAGCCTTGGGATGTCATTAATGTTTTAAAGACAACAGTCTTTCTAAGCACTCATGGCTGTTAGCTAAGAGAACTACTATTAGTTGGCAGCCAGGTTAAGGTCTTAAAAACTGTCATTTTGTATGTTTATTAAACTTCTGTATCTATTGTACAGGTGCAAAGAAGAGAATTTATCTGCGTATCAGTTGCTGAAGCCTAGTCCCTACTGCCAAATGTGGGACACAAAAAGTGGCCGGATTCCTGTGCAAGGATGGTGGTAAGAAAAGCATTTGTGATTTCTATTTTTTCTGCCTAGATATCTAGAAAAGAAATTGTGGATTTGCTCTGGAAGTAATTTTCCTTGGGTTATTTCGGACTCTTCCTCTCCTCATAGCCTGTACTAGTACCTTATGGAGGAAAAGTCTGTGGTAATAATTCTCTGTAGTGGGCACAGCACAGCATGATGCAGGAGCATCACTGACATCACTGATGCCACTTCAGTGCATCTCACTTACAGCAAAAAGCTGTACTGTATAAGGGTAGTTTGAAGGCAGATGTTCATTTATTATATTTCTGTAACAAAGACATCAAATGTCTTAATTACAAGCAATTGATACAGAACTAACAGGAACATTCTACATTATTAAACAAGGGTATAGAGGTTAAATGTATTTTTTGATCTATACATGTAGGACACTGTATATACAAAGGAAACTTTTAAAGTAATCATTCCAAATCTAGAGCTCTAGATCCTTATCATAGGTAATCTATCAAGAAATGCAAAACAAACAGCACGCTTTATCCCCCTGCTTCTTAAGCGTATCAGTGGGTTACTTGGCAGCATAAAGCAATCACATGCTCCACAGAGCATCATTTCCCTGATTGAGAGGAAATCATCCCATAATTTTTTTCTCCCCTTAATTTCCAAATATTTTTTACAAGAGACTCAAAGTCTTTACATATCTGCAGCCACCATTCTTTCCAAAACTGAAGGATACTGCTACTGTCCCATTGGTGTCCATAGTCCAGTTCATACCTTAAATTAGACCAAAACCTACAGACTTCCCTGTACTAAGGCATTTCATTGACATCAACGAGGTGTTATAATTCCTTTGGCCTTAGGACCCTTCTATCTAAAGTAAGAATAATAAATGAAAGAAGAGCAGCAATGATGATTGAACAAATCTGTCCCCTTTGTATTTGAGCAAACCTTCCTGGACAGCATTTTACATGGCTGAGATTTGTCATGATTTTGGCAATGACCACGTACATTCATAAAACTAGAGAGAGGGAGGGAGCGTAATCATATAACCCAGGAGTCCTTCCTTGCCATTTCTCATCTGTAGTCTGAACTCTGCTGTATAACACTCGGTTGCTGTTGTCTTGAATAACAACATTCTCATTTGCATAAATGGGCTGATAACCTGACTTTTTTTTAAGTTAACTCTTCCACATAAACGCACAAAAGTAGCAGATTCATATCACCATGCTTTATGCTGGACACGAAATGGTGCAATTCAGAAGAAATTCAGTAATGCCTCTTTTGTAAAGCCATGCATAGATATGCATGAATTGAAAATAGCAAAAGTCCTTATCTTCCTCTTGGTATTGAGATCCAGTACAATAGGTAAATGTTGATTAAATGTCAGATACACTACACTGGGCAGTGCTTTAATCAGTTGTTTCTATATATTCCAAAAAGAGATGGATACTTGGAATTAAAAGCTCTGAAAAAAACAAACAAAAAAAAGACAGTAGTGCTGTCGTCAACAGGATGTAGAGAAATACCAGAAGTTTCATTTAAACATTTTCAAGCTTTTGTAAGGCAAAGCTATGCAGGGCTTAGAAAAATACAATATCAGAAATGTAAGCTTTTAACATTGCTGTTCTGCTCCAATGAATGTCTATAAATATGATATTTATAAAGTTTTGTGTTTGTCACTCAAGAATCCAACATAAAACCTGTTAAGTATATAATTAGAAATATATTCTGTTCCCTTTTCCAAGTTCCAGCCTGTACTCTGGAAGTCAAGGTGCAAACTTTCTATCACGCGCATTGACAATAAAGATGAAGGCTCTATGCCAAATTAGGCCTCAATTAACACCTCAATAACTTCAGCTTCTTTAATGCATCTGCAGAAGGCTAAAACTTACTAAACAGCTTATATGATGGTGGTGCAAAGGAGGTAACTTCCATTCCACTCTTACCTCTGATCTGGTTCTTAGGAGCTGAGAACAATCAAAGTAATTTCTGTCATAATAGTCAACAGGATAAGGCGACGGTTGTATGAAAAGGACATAGGCCACAGAAAAAGGTGGTGTTCTTATATGTTCTTTTCGAACTGGAATCACAATTTGAACTGTAGTGGATACCCTTTTTTCCCCATACAGAAGTTTCTCACTGAGTTGGTTTAAGGGAGCTGTGAGCAAGTTATTCTCTGGACATTAATGTTTGGTTGCACCTAGAAAAATAGAAAGTAGCTGTAGTCCACTAGAAGCTGACAAGGGATCAGAGCAGGCTAGTATTAATCCTTAAAATACACTGTGGTATGCAAAAATTAAGCGAGTGCAATTTCCATTAATTTGATTAAGCAATATTGCATACTCATGCTCACTACTGTCAAAGTTCAGGGTTGTGCTCTAAGTAATTTTCCGAGAAAAAGATGTAGATACTTGTTTTGGAAGAACACCTAGCTTAATGTTTGTCACTTGATTTCTTACTGGATCATTTCAACAACATTTGGGAATCAGTCTAGCATTTTTTTTAAATTAAAGTTTACAGAAATAATGTAAGGTTGGCTTGTGAGTCCTCTGAGCATTCTTTTGTTTTCGGTTCTTCCTTGAATTAAAAATAAAGTTCTCATGAATGGAAATTTCCTCTGACAGTTGGTGTTTAGAGAAGCATTTCTCTAGTTGCAGCTTAGCTTGGATGTTAAGGAATAACAGAAACTTTTTAAATTATAGAACTAATTATCTACATGCAGCTGATCAAACACTTTGTACTTCTAGCTGTGAGCACAACTCACCACATCTGTTGGCCTCTCCCTGGGTAAGTCTGCGCTGCCGTTGCTGCTGTGAATGTTATGGAGTGGAGACACACCAAAGGCAGCATTAAACTAACAAGCCTTGGATTTGTTAGCACGACAGCACAAAGCTTAATGGTGGCTTTTTGCCTGGAGTCTTACCCAGTCACTCACTGGGTGTTGGAGCCAATGGAGAGTTTGGGGGTGCCACAGAGCTGGGCAGCTGCAACTGCTCTTGGCTGTAAAGGCTACTACCGCTCTGTCCTTCACAGTCTCTTTCCTCTACTGCTTTTTTTTTTTTTTTTTTTAAGTTACTTTAGTTATACAAAAAGCTCACTGTGGCTAAAGATTGCCCTTAGTGTTCTTAGAGAACAAAGGGATGACAGTGAATTGGCACAATGTCAAATAGAGAAAGAGTCCAGTCTATGGGGTAGTTTATCCCCCATGAAAAAGTTGAGTATCCTTGAGTGGTAGCTAAGTGAAAGAGGAAATTTGTTGAGATAGGTACAGTGTTCTCTGAAGCACACTGTATTGTGACTATTATCTAATATTCAAAATACCCTTTTCTCACTCAGATCATGAGGACTCACAGAGTTGCAGAATATAAGCACTATTAATGTACTCATCCTCGACTATCACATGGATGAACTCTATGAATAGTCTTTCATACAGTCTTTTAGACTACATGAATAATCTTTCTGCAAACACAGATTTCCACATGCAGGAGTGGAAACGCTATCATCCGTATGCCTTGGGAAACCCTCCACTCGTATCTTCTGTATAGTCACGAACTTGTGCTGTATACCCAGCTTTAACTATGCAAAATAATAGTAATAGAAAGGCATATGATGTTTCATTTCATCTTTATGTATAATAACAGTGCTAGAAAGCTGTATGATGCTCTGTATTCTCTTTGCAAGCAGAAGTGAAGAAGCAGTGGAATCTCTCTTTGTTCAGACTCATGCCATTTTTAACCTTTCAGGATCAGCAATTGTCAGCCCATTGTTTAAAAATCCCTTGTACTGGTTCTGTTTGCAGTGCCTGAAGAGCTTGCTTTCTCTGCCTAACAAAAAGCTTCTTTTTATTATTATTTTTTCCTCCACTGAATAAGAGAATAAGGCCAAGCAATTTTTGATTTAACCTCCTGCTGCTGAGTTTTCAAATTTTAAAGTGTTAACAAAAGGGACTGCATGTTTTCAGTGCTGAAAGCTCTGATTATACTATGGCACAAATTTATAAAAATCAAACGCAGGCAGAGAATAGCAGGCTAGAGATATGTGACTCTTTAACTGCTGGCCTCCTATAATAGAAATTGAACTTTCTCAAGAAAGAAATCTGTAAAAAAGAGACTGCTTTACCAAGTCTTAGTCTGAATCCATTTTTGATAGATTTAGTTAACCTACAAGGGAACAACAGTATTGACATATATCACTTTGAAAAATGCCAGCTGAATGAGATATTTTTGTTTCCTGGGCTACATGCTGAAGCCATGTCATTTGTTCTGATTTTTTTCTGTCCCTGCTAACACACTCTGTTCCTGTATTTTGTGGTTATATGTTCACTCTCTGAACTACCCCAGGGATATCGATTGGATTTTTTTGGTGAATGAACAGTATTTCAAAGAGCGTACATGAAACTCTCACTTCTGTTCCTATTTACATAATTGTTTGTGCTAGAAATAGAATTAGATGAGTAAAATTACTATGCTAAAGAGCTTCTAAACCTGGTAAATAATTTTTGGTGGGAAGACTTTGGTTCCATAGTTTTCCTCAGCTGACATCACACATGAGAAAGAGTTGCCCCGAAAGGAGAAAACTAATGAGATTAGTTAAATTTGAGTGTTGCCTCAGTGGGTTTTTCCTAAGAATTAATCACTGCCAGGTCCTGTGCTTTTTGAGTCTCCCTCCTGGAAAGGAACCTTTAGGTTTTTTGAGTCTTCGGTAAAACTATGGATAAAGCTGCCTGCTGAGGCACCTGGGATTTTAAGATTCGGATCTGTTAAGATTCAGAGCATGACCAGAAAACCAAAACGATATGGACAACGTCACCACAGCTTTTACTTGCAGCTTGTTTGGTGAGAAGAGTTAGGGGCAGGTTTGTTGAGAAAGTTTGATGTGAACAAAGCTTTTACAACAGAGTTGTTCTCTTTTTCTTTCGTTCTCTTTTCTTCTATTTTCTACATTTATAGGGAGCGACGTCTGCGTGGGCAAAATCTGCTCTCATTGCTGTTTGCTGACACCCCATCAAATTTGTGTGCACAAGGCACAAGCACTTGCATGATTCATACCGGTGTGGCTCGGGATGCTGATTTGAGCTTGCTGCTTGATGCTCTCTTCCTGGGAAAGCCATCACTTGTTATTTAGGAAGGGAGCTGATGGTGTTGATAGCAGCTTGGAGCAGCTTTGCTCCCAGGCCAGTGCCAGAAAACAGATGTGTGACGTGCCATATCCTTAACAGATGGACATGCCATATGCCATTAAAAGTGGTTATCCAACTTTCTTTCACATTGTGGGTGAACAGCTCTTCTCTTTTGCAACAAAGCTTTAACAGGTAAAAAAAAGTGTTAGTTCCTAGGGGAGGTAAGTAACTCAAAGGAAGATTTCCCAGGCGTCTTCCAGACTTTCTCAGTGCTGAACAGTTGTGTGCCTTTCAAGGGTCTGTCTACCTGAAAGTTTGCTGTGCTTATATTCCCAGCTGTGGGAGGGATCTTCTCTGACTCACAGTCCTGGGATTACAGTAATGCATGCCCAAGGCTGAGCTAATTTACTTTACTTTTCCTAAGGCAGGCTGGGAGCTGGGCTAACATGGTCACAGAGCGTCTGGAATGACTTGGCATACACAAGGAGCAAGCTCCTGTCTCCATAGGCAGAGAAAGGTCTTGTAGAAACAAACTGGGTATATAACTGAACTCCACCTTCCTTACAGGAAGGAGTAGAAAGCTGCACAAGAGGCTAAGAGCAGCTACACGGGTAATTTAAGTGCCGGTTAGACATCTCAGTTAGGCCATGCTCCGTGAGGCCATAGGTACTGAACCACTCCTGTGTTTTAGGCTCACACCTAGCTATGGACCCATGAGTGATGCTATGGCATCGCGTGCTTAAGTGGTTTGATGGACTATTGTAGAGGTTCTTTTTGTTATCCAGGAGGAAAAATTGTTGTGATGGCACTAGTCACTTGTGGTGTTAACGAGAAAGCTGAGATGATTCAGGTTTTGTCATTTTAGGGTATGAACTGTATCACATAAGAGACTAAACCCATTTTGTTGAATGGCTGAAAATGTTTATAACAGTAAAAAATTGCAATTATATTGAGAAACATAGGTTTTATAAATATAATTTCTGCTAAGAGGACTAGCCTCCTATGAGATGCAGAGAGTTTTGCTGGCAATGTGCCAAAGCAAGACTGTTTCAAAGCTGACTGGCATGTTGCTTTGGTTTTCCTCTCACTATAAATTTGGTTCATTCGGATGAATGACTAGGCTTTGGGCTGGTTGGTATTTTAGGTGGAGATGATACAAAATGGGAGTTGAGAGAAAAAGACTGGGAGAAAGTATCTTCATAGGTAAAGTCTTCTTAGACCCAAGCCAGGTACTGAGGGTGGTTGTTTTTCTGTCCCAAGTTGTTGAGAGCCCTGAAATGTAGGAGGATTACAATGAATGGTTTTGATTTGGAGAGTCTACGGCATAATGTGAGACAATGGCCACAATAAAACCTACATAGATTGAATAATGCAGAATCAATACATGAATGGAAGTGAGTGACAGGGGTTGCTATGGCATCTCCCTTATTTAATAAAGGAATAAATAAAGGAATGGAAATCTCCATAAATGGTTTCAGCACAAATGAGAGGCTGTTCCTAACAGCTCTAATATATGCAGTAGCATTTTTGAAAAATTAATTATCTTCCTCCATAAACAAGAATGGGGTTTTTTTTGATCATGCTTAAAATCATTTTAATATGTCTAAATTTATGCCAATTCCAGTTGAACTGTCCCTGAAGCTTCACTTGGGGACTAGGGAAGTTATGAATACAGAGATCTGTACAAGTGTTTTGTTCAAATGCCTTCTGCTATTTTGAGCCGAAGTGAAACAGGACAGGCATAAATACACCCCAAAATGTAGTTCCTTGGAGAATATGGAACCTAAATCTGCACAAACTTGGGCTCTTAATTTTATTAGCTGACTTGACAGAGAAGGGACAGTAACAGGATTTACTCAGCGTGGCAGAACCAGGCTGAAGGCTGTTCTGGCATCCCACCTGTGAATCCCAAACTGGCTCCCAGGCCAGGATGCCCCTAAGCTAGGAAACCCACACTTAGATTCCAGATGGAGCTGCCAGACCACATCCTCACGTGTTTAAAATCAGTGTCCAAGGAATTAACAGGATTACACAATTTGATTGTGGAGAGATGAAAGGACAAGCAAGTTATATGCACAGAATAATTAATCTATGAAGTTAAGATCTGGTTTTACTTGTCAAACATTGATTTTCTCATTTAACCTTACTAGGACTTGATAATATCACACACGTTTGAATAGTTTTGCCTGATCTGTAACTTTCAGGGTTTGTTGTTTAATTAAGTGTCGTTAATCATATGGTATCGTTCTTCATCTTGAACAGGACAGGGCTGAAGCTGTGCGTCACAACTTGTAGGTGTTCAGATGTGTAATTTATTGACAACAAATATTTTCTCAGTAACATTTCTTATTGGTAAAATCCCAATTGTTCTAACAAACAGTTTGATGCAAATGAATGTCAAAGGGGCATATTATGGCAAAAGATAACATAAAGAAAATTTAGATGAAACTTCTTAAAATGTTTTTTCTTCCATGTAAAGGTTGAGTGGAGGTTTCTCTCTGCTTAAGCATTTGTTACCCCTTAAATGCATCCCACCCACCACATCTCCTACTGTTCCTGGAGAGTGTGTCAACCTTTAAATGAATAATTTAAAGCTATCTTAACTTTCCTGAGAAGCAGTCTAATGAATAGATGTAACTGATGCCCACTAGTTATCACATTCCAGGGTACTTGGTGAATAAATTATCTTTTTTTCCCCTAGCATGAAACAGTCCTAATTTGTGGAAATGTATTTGCTAGCCACAAATAACCCTTCAAAAATGCATGCAAACAAAATAGTATTTGTTATGTGCAAAAGGCCTTCACTCACTTGAGTCACAGGCAAGTTTGTACTTCAACAACAAAAGGTAAATGACAAAGGATTAATGTTTGCTTAGGAGAAAATGTCATTGTTTGCTTGCAAATTCAGGCATTTTTACGGGCTTGTTTTAGAGCCTACCAGTAATCTGAAAGTCTCCCACCTCGTGCAGGTCAGGCAGCTGAAGAACACCTCTTTCCCCAGATTTTTGTGAAAAGAGAAAACAACTTATGGAGATATTTAAAAGTAGTCGAAAGTGACAGGTACGGACAAGCAAAATAAAGATCATTCGAATAGCTCCATATCTCTTGCTGTTTGTCTTAGTTGCAACACAGGAAAATACAGCAAATACATAAGAAAACTCTTTACCTTGTGAGCTGTGGGCCAATGCAGCATCCTGGTTACGAAGGGGACTGAACTTTCAGTTACTTAGAATCAGTGAATTGCTGAAGTTAATTAAAAGTCTAAATAATTTGCAACAAGAGGATGAATGGGGCTGGGAAAATTATTTGTCCACATACTGTTTGCAAGCGCATTTTTCAAATTCATCATGATGTGGTAAATCCCGCAGGTGGCAAAAAAAATTTAGGCCAGATCATTAACTGAAAACTCAGCACCATTTGCATTGAATTCAGAACTGCTGAACAGTTTTGCCTTACCGTAGCTCTGCTCTTACCTCAAACCAGGACATCTGTAAATCGGCAAACAAAATTTGGCAGCTGAGTATTTTATTCTCAATAATGAACTGTACTTGAGAATGTTTGTACTTACTCTCTTCTGTGGATTTGCACAGATACACTTTTCTTTGGCATCGTGTCACAGCCAAAATGTGTTTTCAAATTTGATGAGAAGCTAAAGGATGCTTATTAAGTTATTAATTACTTTTCACTTATCCATTAGGCTGCATTTTCACCTTTTTACAAGATATTTAAACACCTTTTGGCCAAAAATATACAGTAGGAAAGGTTGTAGCCACCATGATTTGCAAGGGGATTTTACATGTGCCTCAGGTAGGGACAAATAAACAGCTTTATTCACTATAATATCACTTCATGCAACTTTCTCTTGCCACTAGTTAGGCCTTAATATACTTAGAAGGTTGCTCTTCTAATTTGAACTGTGTGAGACTTTTGCTGGAGGCTGCTTCTGTGTCCCAGCGATAAAAGAAGACATAAAACAACCCGGTGCCTGATCATTCTCCCTGGCTGTCAGTGAATCATGTTTAATAGCATCTCCATTGCAGTTTTGGCCAATTTGCTTGCAATGGCATCCTTTTCCATGGGCTTACTGCTCAGCAGGCCCTGAAGCAATCTATGAATAACTTCCCAACAGATGCTGTTTATGAATTGAAGCAAATGGCTTCCCTGTTTCTCTTTTTTCTCACTTCAATAATTTTCGGTTACATTACGATGAATATTTATAGTCCTATAGCAGTGCATAAAAATGGGAACAAGCAGACCTGTGCATTGTTTCATACGTGAGTGCTGTTCTAATGGGTTTTGGCTCAATGGTTTTAATAATGTTCTGTTGATGGACTGAAAAGAGAATGCAAATTGTAGATCAGTCACTTCCATTCACTGTTTCAGCAGACCGGGCATTGACGGAAGACTGTATTAGGAGCATCTATAGTGCACCTTATCTTCTGGAAATAATACACCCCCTAATACAAGCCTACAATACCTTTCTACTCAGCTTTATTTCCTATGAGTAATCCCAGCTAACTGCATTGTTAAATGTGGGGTCTTAGACTACTGCAGCCGGTCCTTACTGGGTTTATCAGACTCTGGCTAAAATGTCATGTGATTTACGATAAAATTAACATTTGGTGGCAGAAGTAGTCAGTGTTACAAGTATGTCATTTCTACAAATTAAGTTGGAAAGTGCAAAGGGGAAACTGATTTGTGAACAGCCATCTATCTTTAACAGAACAGCATAAAATTCTTGTTCCATCCTAAAAAAGGCCACTTTACTATATTTTATAATTCTGTAACAGTTCTTCAATGTTGTTTTGCCAAGAAAAGTGGTTAGATTTACAACTGTAGATGTTTATTGAGTTTTTTCCAAGGGAACTGTTCTTGGTGCAGCTTCATTCATCTCCAAATGTCTGATCTGCTTGTCATTTCTATTAAACAATAGAGAAGCTAAAGAAATAATGCTTTTACTACACGGTAATTCCAAGATTAATAAACCCCTCTAACTTACTAGATACACTTGTAGAAACATATTGTCTACAAATATATACTAGATGCAAAGCATGCATATTTAAATACAGAATATGTTAAATTATTGCATTTTTCCATTGCTTTATAATAAATTCATTTGTACGATAAAAACAATTGGAAACATGAATGACCACGCACATTATTCACACTACACATCTTTAACACAGCATTTTATTCCCCAGTACAGAACTTGGAAACATGAAACAATCTAAACAATTTCTTCTATCCTAATATGATGGCACTCATGTGGATTACAGCTTTTAAAAATACATTGTAAATAGGGCACACTAAATAAATATGACTGTTGTGCCTATGGAACTCAGATCGTTTGATTTCATCACTTTTGGCTTCCCATAAATGAATAAAAAGCATATACCATGTTAACTTATATTATCAGTTGTCATCTCAGGAAAGTAAACTGAGCCGTGCCCTGTGTCCTGAGTTCTAGGCCATTAAGTAGCAAAATAATACAATTACAGCCATACCAACTTCTACTTCTAGAAGCATTTCTTTAATATTCTGAAGTCTCTTCTAAAAGGCACATATTGTAGAAGGTTGGCATTTCTAATTTACAGTATAATTTGACTTTTAAACGTGTAGTTGTTCCATTTTCCATCAAATCTATAACTTAGAGCTGTCATGTTGGATTCTTAAGGTGTCAGGGTCAGGTTTGGCTCCCCACGCTGGGAGCCACTGGGTGATGGGACCAGACCTGTGGCCTTTGTAGAATTTGGCTACAGCCTTCTCTCCATCTCTTGACCCGCTCTTCTTCTCTAGCCTGTGCTATCTGCTACAATTTCTTATAAGTTCTTGGCCATTCTTTTCTGCTTCTTTTGCACCAGGAGAGTGCATGTACCAGTGTCTTTCTCACATCGTTGCTGATATTTTTTCTGGTCTTCTGTGAGCAGTCCTGCATACAGTGTGGAATCATAAACAAGTCCTTCCCTTGAGACTAGATTTAATTATGAAAGGTACAAAAAGCAGTAACAGAAAGGCCTAATTTGAATTTTTCAGTACCTTTTAAGAATGAAAAAAACCCACATTAAAATGTTGACTAGATATTCACAAAAATGTCTTCTCCCTGTCAATCACACTCAATGCTTTTTTTATTTAATTGTTCCATATAATTTATCTTCCCAATTCCCTCTATAACTCATTTCCACAGCTCCTTGCTTCTTAGACAGGTTATTGATCTGATGTGTACAGAGAAGATTTTTTAAAGGCAGTCTTTTAATAATAATCACCTATGCACAAAATCAAGGAGCTCTTTAATGTAAGCAGTAGTAGAAATTTGATCAATGTGAGCATTACAGCATTAGGCCTTAAATTAGTTGTTTCAGCTTATACTTTAGGTAACTTTGACATCACTTCAATATCTGGTCTTTTCAGAATTTTATCATGTAGGAAACGTTATCTTCATAAATCACTGTCAGCCAAGAAATTTTGCTGGAGACATAAAATAGTGGTCTGAACAAATTTCCAGTGGAAGTTGGAGACTGAACTAGATACTGGCCCTACTTTCCAGCCCCATGGCAGGGATTTAATATCTCAAAAATCCCCAGGGAAAGCAGTGAAAAAGCTCCACCCAAAACATTTGACAAAAAGTTTATAATGTGTTACAGCAGCATCACTCATAAACTGCCATTGGGACACAGAGATTAGCTATGCTTAAAAGGAAGATTGGGTCTATGTCTAAGAACTTTTT